>NC_090832.1:114334874-114653335 GCF_028021215.1 Eschrichtius robustus
GCCAAAAGAAGGCAGAAACAGCTAGGAAGGCAAATAAGACAAAACAGAGAAAGTGTGTTGACCGCCTGTCCGGCACCCTCAGTTCCTAAGCCAAATGTTAGCAGTCCTTGACATCTCGAGTTTCCAAACAATTACACCTTATAAGCAGGTCCCTAATCGGTTTAGAGGCTTCAATATTTGAGGTGCAAATGGAGAAGATTAGACGATACTCATATTCATTTAGGAATAAGAAATGCACATTGTAAAACTTAGGATACAACATAATGCATCATGGAAAACAACGTCAACTTGCACATTCATCCTGACTAATAAGGACGGAAGAGATTAAAGACAGTGTGGACACTTCTACCCGAAGACAGCTAAATTTACAGCTGCGGCATGAAGTCTGAAAACTAATTCTTAAATACTCACTCTTGTGTTTCACTAAGCACCTCAAGAGAATTCATTAATAACAGTTTGGAGAAAATACTCTCTACGGTTTACTGGGAAAGTGTCCTTTGAAAGTCTTTTCAGTTCTCCTTTGAGTGTTAGCACATGCCAGCTTCAAATGACAACTCTTTATGAATTTCACTAGTCTCCCATCCAGCCCTCCCAGAAAAAGGCAGAAAGGGAAACAAAGGATGTTTAAAATACCAAGAAAGCCATCAAAGTGTTGGGGAAAAAAACTGGTACATTAAGCTGAGTTAGCTAAAAACAAACAGAACTAAACAGAGGCAACTAAGTAAATGAACAGTAGAAAAAAAAAAGAACATACAATTGCTGAATAAATAATCCCTCAATAATGAAAGAAAACATTTTTTTTTTAATTGGGGGAAAAAAAACACTTACATGGAATTTTTCCCTTCTAATTATTGGTGCGCGTTCAGATTTAACAACCATAAAATAAGCACATTAACTACAGTTATACATTTTCTTCTCTTTTGGGGCATCTTATTAATAAAATAAATGCCCTAAGTTTTTATGGGTAATACTTTTGCTTCTTTAGGTGGGTGAATTCCTGAAGTCTTGTTTAAACAAGTATAAATGCAATCTCACGGATTAAAAAAAAGTAAAACAAAAAACTAGTACCCAGAAAGTGACTACTAAAGTAAGCATGGTTCCAGAACAACTACATAATCTAAGGGGAAGTTCATAATTCATGAAAATATTTACTTTAGGAATTTCAAGATGAAAACATAATCCCACAAAATCTAAACAAATCAAATATTCTAAATTTAAAACTTAAAAAATCTCCTACTCAAACAACAGTTATACAAGGGATAACACTACTTCCGCTGTATCAGATGGATAGATACAGACAGAGGTACAGATCCAGATGCCAGTGAGCAAAGAGCTTCGGAGCTGGACTGCAGAGCTTCAAATCCCAGCAAACAGCACTTACAAACCCCAAGACCTCAGATGGGTCACGTCACCTCTCTGAACCCTGGCTTCCTGCCCATAAAAACATGGATAACACTATCTACCTCATAGGGTGGTTGGGACATTAATGGCGTGAAGACATGTAAACCATTTAGGAAAGGGTCTGACACATAGTAAATACTCAACAAACGTTAGTTACTATCTCTGTACAGTGTTCGGCACATACTAAGTGGTCAATTGATACTCGCTAAATGAATGACTGACCTACAGACAATAACTGTAGTTTTCACAGCAATCAGAATCTACCCAAACCTAACTATAAAAAATTATCAAATTATTTCAGCCCAGTTGGCCCAATTCAGGAACTTACTTTGGAACCATGCATTATTGAGATAACTGAAATAATATTTCATTCAAATATTTAAGTACCTACTGCTTGTCAGACACTGGGCATACAGAAACAAACAAGACACAGTTCCTGCCTCATAGAAGGTTACACTAATAAGAAATGTAAAAGTAACTTGCATAATTGAAAAGGAACTCAGAAATTTTCCAGTCCAACACCATGCATTTTAAAAATGAGGAACTTGAAGTGCAGAAAAGTTCAATTTGGCCAAAGACACAAGTCAGACAGTGAGAATCAAGATTAGAACTCAGGTCTGATAATCCGCAGCCTACATCACAGTGACCCAGAGTACTCAATATGACATAGAGATGAAGACCCTAATCTGCCACTAACAAAATCCCTTCTAAATTATCTATGTACTGCATTGATGCAGATCAAGTTAAACAGACTTCAAGGGAGCTGCAAGAGGCACAAAAATAACCCTATTATGATTACTTGGCACATTTTCCGATTAACAAAATGCATTCTTCACACTTGGATGGTTGTAAGTCAGCGAACAGTCTGTTCCATGTAGTTGTCACATATTCGGCCTCTATGTGCATTTCCATTCTCGCTTATTCCCAGAGACGACAATAAAACACAACATACACCGCACTGCTAAACATTTCAGTAAATACTTAATTGCCAAGAATATGAAAGGAAAAATTCCCATAGTATGATGATAATTACCTTAAATGTACCATTTTGGTTTTTCATGTAGGAAACCAAAAATATATCCACTGGTAGAAGTGCTGATGTGATAAGAGCAATCGCCAGAGAAAAGATCGCTGTTATGGTGGAGACAACTTCACTTTCCCGCTGACTTTGATATTTACGAACATATACCCAGCAGAATGCCAAAATAGCCTGAAATAGAACAGAAAGAAATGTTTTGTTACTGCCCTATGTATTCTCTAAAACTGATTTTAGTCTGTGTTTGGAAGTTCCCAATGGGAAACATTATGTCAAGTAGTGATTCTTCCGGATGTGCAAGCAACATCCACTACCCCTTATAAACTTATTCAAGATTTATAACTTTCAAAGCCGAGTTCATGAAAGCAGTACAACTTCACTTGGGTGCCAAGACACCAAAAAAAACAAGCAAAAGTTATCAATAACAGTGCTCAGTTACATATTTCCTCACTGAACACAGTATAACCATTCATGGTTTCACACAACATTACAGTTCTAACTAGCTCTGAATACTTTTCCCTATAGATCGAAGACATAACTAGAAGCTGTTCTATCCTATTCTTACTGCTGAAGCATCACAGAATACCACTTGAATTGAAATTAACTTCTGTCCCATTATTACAGTTCAAGAGTACCATTCAACTAAAGATTAACTGCCAATAATCACCACGCAATTGACACATGATACTATAATTCACATTTCAAAGGGCATTAAACGAAGAAAAGTGAACACTGAAAATGGATGCCCGTGCATTGCAAGGAACTTTTCAGGGAAAAAGCACACTCAGAGGTACTGAGGTTGACATCTCCACCAGGTACTCTTAATAGTCGTCAACATCTTCCTAGAAACTAACAGAGGGAGGGTATAGGACTGTACTCTCGCAACCCTCTAACTTCAGATTCCAGCATCAGAATCCCCTGGAGGGCTGCTAAAGCACAGAGTTCCCCATCCAACAGGTCTGGAGAAGGTCCAGAAAACCTGCGTTTGTCACAAGTTCCCAGGTGAGGTTGATGCTGGTCCAAGGACTACACTTCGAGAACCTCCGCCCTAATCCTAGGGGAAGCAGACAGATCCTGCATCAGGGATTCTCCACCCTGGCTGTGTTAGAATCCCCTGGGTAAAAACTTACATACCTGCACACCCACCCCGCAAACCACTTCAATCAGCGAGTGAGGCTCCTCCAGGCATCGGCACTTCCAGTGCCTGAGGATTCCAATCTGAGGCGAACCTGAAAACCAGGGTTTTAACTAAGCTCTGTCAAAGCCCTGGGACACAAGCTTGGTTTCGGCATTTCATGCTTTTCAACAGATTTAACTTTCACTATAAGCAGATAGGGCAGGGATTCCCTAGAGAAAGAGAACCAGGCATGGCCTTCCTGACATAAGAGAAGCCACTCTTGGCCCAAGCCATTTAGTGATCTAAGCCTGGCCACAGCGCACATCCTTGAATGGGTCTCAGTAATTAAAGACCTTAAAGGAACAAAAGACTTATCAGGCAAGAGAAGTACCAACAGTAAAGATAATAAATCAGTTGTAAACTCCCAATTCTGTTTCAATGGTGGTAAAGATTAGCCTGAAGCACTTTCTCGAGCTGTTTTGCAGAATTTAACCCCGCCTCTGGCGCTCAACCACTAGACCAACTAGAACCTAAGGGGTGATGATGTTGACCTTTTCTGACCCTAGTGACTTCAATCAATTAAAGCTAGCTCTGTGGACCTGTGCCCCAATTCTATTCCTCCGCTCAAGCCCCTTCAGGAACATGCACACACCCTTAGCTTAAAGCTTCCCCAGTCTTGCTGCTGAGGAGACACTGCTTTGGGAAAGATCCCCGGTGTTCTCCCTACTCCTGCTCTGTGGCGTGGTTGTGTCATTTGGTTCAACACCCATCAACAGGCGAACCCAGTTTTTCATGTAACTTCCCTTTTAGTTCAGGAGCCAGAACTGAACTAAGCACCACCTAACTAACCTAAGCACCACCTAACTAGTTTCAGTTTCCAAATTCTCCAACCACAGTCAAGATCTAAGAACAGTTCCATCACCGCAGAAAAATCCCCTATGCCCCTCCAGAGTTAACCCGTCTCTCTACTCCCCAGCCCTCGACAACCACTATCTATTATCTGTCCCCATACCTTCTGCTTTTTCTAGAATGTCATCATGTCCTTATATAGTATGTCTTTTGAGTCTGGCTTCTTTCACTTAGCATAATGAATCTGAAATCCATCCAAATTGTTGCATGTAATTCCTTTACATTATTAACATTTCAGTTGGTATCAGAATAGCAGGAAAAAATAAGGTGAAAAAGAAAATGTGCTCCTGGGAACCTGGTTGTTGGAGAGAAAGAAACAAAGGAGGAAAGGAAGGAAGGAAGGGAGAAAGAAAGACAGAGAGAGAGGGAGGGAGGGAGGGAGAGGGAGGGAGAGGGAGGGAGGGAGGGAGAGAGGGAGAGAGGGAGGGAGGGAGGAAGGAAGGAAAGAAGGAGGGAAGGAAGGGAGGGAAGGAGGGAGGGAGAGAGGGAGAAAGATAAAGAAAGGAAGGAAGGAAGGAAGGAAGGGAGAAAGGAAGGAAGGAAGAGAGAGAAAGAAAGAAAGAAAGCAAGCTTCGAAGGGAGAAAGAACAAAAGAAGGAGAGAGAGAGGGAGGGAGGGAGGAAGGAAGGGGGGAAGAGAGAGAGAGAGAGAAAGAAAGGAAGGAAGGAAGGAAGGGAGAGAAAGAAAGACAGTGAGAGGGAGGGAGGGAGGGAGGAAGGGAGAGAGGGAGAGAGAGAGAAAGAAAGGAACGAAGGAAGGGAGAGAGAGAAAAAGAAAGCAAGCAAGCTTCGAAGGGAGAAAGAAAGAAAGAAGGAGAGAGAGAGGGAGAGAGGGAGGAAGGAAGAGGGGGAGAGAGAGAGAAAGAGAAAGAAAGGAAGGAAGGGGGGGGGGAGAGAGAGAGAAAGAAAGAAAGGAAGAAAGAAAGGGAGAGAGAAAGAAGAGCTTCATTCAAATTCCGGCTTAACAACTTACTAATTTCTTTTTGTTCTGGAAAATACTCTTTCATAAAATGTTACTCATATTAATATTTAATGGGTTTGTTTCTAAATTAATTGACAGATATTTAAAACATTTCCCAATTATTTTGGAAGTCACTGAAAGATGAGCCTTTTCTTTCTATCTTTAGCAGTACCTGACACAAAGTGCTCAATAAACTTTTTGTTGGACTTCAAGGAGATCTGCACTTTTACAAAGTTCAGCGTGACAGGTATTACTGCAAAGAAAGGATTTTGCCAATAACAGGCAGGGAAAGGGCAACGCAGGCAAAATAGTTAAGCCAGAGGTTCCCAAACTTTTTGGTCTCAAGATCCCTTTACAGTTTTAAAACAGAACCCCAAACAGTCGTTTACAGGTTAAATCGGTAACAGGCAAGAGCTAAATCGGACTCCAAGTTGGATCTGTTTCTTTGACTTTAACCTTTGCTTTTCGTTGCTTTTGTTATTATAACCATACCTAATGGCCTGCCTCAGGGAACCCGCCCACCTGTGAATGGCTACAAGAAATAAGAAACTAACACATCCCCTCTCCAAGGCTGGTCATTCCAGGAAGTGTTTTGCAAGACTGATGGCCCTTTTACTTTACTTCCTCAAGGCCTCTCCCTCTCTGATTCTGCAAGAGAAACTGGCATCCAGACCCCGATAAGATGGTTTTTCAGAGACACTAGGTGCCACCTTCTCGGTCTGCCGGCTTTCCGAGTAAAGTCGTATTCCTCGCCCCGACACCTTGTCTCGGGTTCACTGGCCTGTCGTGCGGCGAGCAGAGCAAGCTTGGACTCGGTAACAAATCTATCAATAGTTACTACATTATAAAGTAAACCAAATGTCCTCAACTGTAAGACAGAAATAAGAATACTTCTTTCATAGCAGGTTATAAAAACTGAATGAAGAGTTCAGCACAGTGCCACAAACAGCACCAATTATTATTAAATGTCATATGAAATAACATCTTAGAGGATTTCATAAAAGAAACCAATACATAATTTTGCTAACAATTATAAGGAAAGGTTTAGAGCAGTCCCCAACCCCTCCCAAGAGATTGTGATTTAACCTGTCTGGGCATTAGGGCTTTTAATACTCCCCAGGTGGCTTTAAAGAGCAGTCAAGGTGGAGAAGCACCTGGGCAGAGGCAGGCATGAGAACAGATAAACGTTTGTTAAATGAACGCACACATATACTGCCTGGGATCTTGTCGAACTGCAGATTCTGATTCGGTGGGGCTGGGGGTCTTATGTTTTGTACTTCTAACAAGTTCCCAGATGATCCCCTCACTTTGAGTAACCAGAGTAAACTTACTTTACAGAAACGGAGACTCAATCTTGTACAGTAACGGGAACTGCAACTTGAGAGATGGTGTAAACCAAATTACTGAGCATCTTGCAGGGGGAGGGGTTAGGTAGAGGAGCTCAGATTGATCCAGTAAACGTAGACAGTTAGATTATAGGCTTTGGAGGAGCCAAGTCTCACCTTTCCTTATGTGGCAGAAGAAAATGAAGTCCATCCTGTTTGCCCAAGGTTACAAAAGTAGTCAATCTCAGTGTTCTGGTTCTTTAGAAGATGACCGGCAGCAGTTCTCAAAGTGTTAAGTCCCCAGACCCCTGGCAGCCCCACAACCCTTTCTGGGGATTTGCAAATAGAAACTAACCCCATAATAATACTAAGACGTCATCCGCCTTTGTCACTATGTTGATATATGCACTGATGGTGCAAAAGCCATGGTGGGGAAAACTGCTGGCGATTTAAGCATGAATCAAGACAATGGCACCAAACGTGCCAGTAGTAATCTTATTCTTTACCACCACACCACACCACACTCACAGAAGGGGGAAAAAAAATTTTTTTTAAAGACTATTTAACTTAAAACTATAATTGACAAAGCAGTAAATGTTAACTTTATTAAACTTCAACACTTGACTCTTTTAACACTCCTTGGGGAAACGCATACTGGAAGTATGTACTCAACCTGCGATGGCTGGCTGTCCCCAGGAAAAGCACCTCAGTATTTAAGAGTCAAAAGCCAAACTAGGCACTATTTCCAAGAAACATCGTTTTCACTTGAAAGCACAAGTGACTAACTATGGTTATTCAGACTTGGATATTTGGCAGATTTTGTCTAAATGAACAAAGGAAGCCGATCAGTTCAAGAAAAACAACTGAGAGTATTTGTTACCAGTGATAAAATTCAAGCTTTCAAATGAAAACCAGAATTTTGGAAAACCTGTATCCACGACTGTGAGCTTGACAATTCTCAATACTTATTTCTGAGACATTTCTTCTGACAAGATCAGTCGTGATACTGATGAATGGGATATTTTGATTTATATAATGAAAGGTATCCACATTTGGAAGATCTGCATAACTCAGTGAACCAGTATTTTCTAAATGATCAAATGCATCACATTATAAAACCACGCATGGGGAAAGATCCATTCAAAGTACAACGTGGACTTTAATACAACTGAACAAAAGTTCATTGATAGGGTTTCAGAATCCATATTTCACATTAAGAAGCTTCTACTTAACTGAGTTTGGGTGTAGTATTACAGAACAAGGTCCACAATGACCTAAAAGATACTCTGCTTCCAACTACATATCACTAAAACTTCATATACTTCAACCAAAATAATCTCTGAAAAGGCTGAATGCAGAAGCAGACATGAGAATTCAGCTCTCTTCTAATAATCCAGGAACTAAAGAGACTTGCAGAAAATTAAACAATGGCCCTCATTACTAATTTCTTTCTATTCCAACATCTAATTTCAGACCTTTAATTCCCTTCTCATTTTATCTTGTTCCCACTGTAGTATCACCAACTTAAATGCCTTCCCTTCATTATCTATCCAAAGTTTGCCTCAATTCCACTTTCTCCCAATATTGTTCTCTATTCTCTGAAGTCCTATTTAATTCATAAAACCATACTTTGGTTTTCAGTACTTAAAATAACCTGTTACAAGGATTTTTGTTTTCCCACCTATCTTCAGGCCCTCCTAAAGGCCACACTATGTTTCGTTTGCATCCTCCTACAAGTTACAGCACAACTGCTGTACCTTACATGTTTTTCACTGATAACTGCCAAGAGATTCCCCCCTGGACTTTGATACAGGTTACATGCTCCTTTGTTTTCCTCTAACTGTCAGGGAGGAAGAAATGTACCTTTCGTTCTTCAGTTCTTCTGACTGGTCTAACAATTAAATTGACATGAGATAGAGCAACAGGAGAATATCAAACAAACGCTTGAGAACATGTATACAGGGGAGATACCCAAGAAAACTCGCCAAAATGGCCAAAGCCCTCACCTTAAATACCATTTTCAGCTATAGACAGAGGAACCTGGCCAGGGGTGGTTTGGGACTTCAACAGGGAGGAAGGCAATTCACATGCAGACAGAAAGCAAAAGGTTGGCAAATACACTTTTGTTGGGCCAGGCAGAGACAACAGGACAGAGGGACTCGGATCTCTAGGCCCAGCGGAGTACCACCACCACCATCACGCCTAGCCCACATCCTCTGCAGACATCTCAGGTGATGACTCTATTTGGGGAACAAGTCCCTTACCTAAATTCTCCCAGCAGCTAAGACAGAGGTAAAAAAGAAAGATTTCCCGAGTCTTCTGTTTCTTACATATAATCAGCCTGAACTAACCATCAAGCCAGAGAGCCACTTTGGGGCGCCAAATTTTGCTCCCCTACAAAGTCAAGTGAATACGAGGGTATGGAAAAGCCAGTGAACTCTCCAAGTACAGGCGTTGGAAACCACAGCCAACCTTCACGGTTTCCACTTTTCTCCAAGCAGAATAAAGTGTGTTCCAGGGTAAAGGCATTATTACTTTACGGGCGAGGAGTAAAGGCAACAAGAGAAGCCTTTTCAAGTTTTCGCACTTTGGAGGGGAGGGTAGTTTCCGCTGCAACACCTACTGGAAAAACAGACTATAACACAGAGGTTGCAGACACGGTAGTGGAATCAAGAAAGTAAAGTAAAATGAAACAAGTCTGATCTCAACAAGTGAAGTAAACAGTTTTTTGGTTTGATTTTGTTGTTTTCCTAATGCAAAGTGGCAAAATACTTTGGGGCGGATAGTTGTCCTGTTGAAGCAACAACAGGATGGGCTGGAGACCACGAGGGAAGAGTGACACTGGGGAAGGGTACGAAGAGAAATAAACTGAATTCCCACATAAAAGCGTTTTAATATGGGTTAGGGAAGTACAACCTAGGCCATTTGGCCCATTAAGGCCCACGTTCTGCTCACCGGGAAAGCAGGAACCAGGAAGCTGGGAAGGAGGCACCTGAAGTCAGACAGGTGGGTACACAGACCCTGACACTGGCAGTGACCGGGGCCCAGCTCCGCCCTGCACAGGTTTTCGCCCATCAGAGACCGGGAAGGAACGCGACACCCGGCGTCAGAACGAACACCGCACGTCACCAAGGCAGGGTCGCACAATGGGGAGAGAAGGCTGCAGACCCCCCGTCCTAAGAGAAGGGGCAAGGTGGACCACTCAGAGGGGCAGAGAACACCCCCCCCCCGGGGCGACGACGTGGCGCCCACGGGACTCGCGCAGGCGGGCGCTCCCGGCTCCCAGGGCCCCTCCTCTCCCCAGGCCCCCATACCCAGGTGCGCCCGCGCGGCTTCCGGGTCAGGACGCAGCCAGCAGCCGGGGGGACCACCCCGCGCGGGCAACGAGGGGCCGGCACGCCCCTCCCCGCGGCCCCGCCCCCGCCCAGGGCCCCCGCAGCCCCCGCAGGAGCGGGCGGGGCGGGGCGAGGAGGGTCCAGGCCCCGGAGGCCAACGGCGGGGCTGCCCCCTCCCCCGTCCAGGCCCTGGGGAACTCCAAGCGTCTCCCCTACCAGGAGCAGGAGGCCGAAGATGCACCAGCCGATCACCAGCTCGGCTGACGCCGCGCCCGCCGCCGCCGCCATCTTCGCTTCCGGCCGGGACAGCCCCGGCGAAGGGGGGGAGGGGAAGGGAGAAGGGAGCGAGCGCAGGACGCGGCCCCGCGCACCCTAAAGGTTAAAGGGGCGGAGGGGCGGAGCGCCTGGTTGCCTAGGAGACCGGGCCCGCGAGCGGCCCCTGGCGACGAGCGGCCGGGGGCGGGGCGCGTCCGGGACGCCGTGACGTCACGCGCTGCCGGCGGCGGGGCGGGGCTCTGAAGGGGCGTGGTCTCCCGGCCACGTCACCTCTGTGGAATACTTAATTAGGTCCTGGCTGCTGAACCGGAAAAGCTAGGAGTCCACGCGCGCTGCAGCTGTTGTTTCTGCAGAGCTCGGCCGCCTTGGGGGCTTCCACTGCCGCTGTAAAGGAAGAGGCTCCCTAATGTCCAAGGCAGAAGTCCTCCCCAGGTTGCAGGCATGGCGGACTATGAAGGGAACGTTTCCCAGCTGCCCAAATGACCTTCTGATTTGCTGGCACCGGGGCCCAGCCTGAGTAGCTGCTGGGCTGGACGCTGCCTTATCATGTGATGTTATGGCCTTTATATTTAGATCTCTACATGCCTGTAAATTTCCATGATGACTTTATACCCTAAAGGTACTTGACTTTGTGAACATATCAGAATGAAATCGCAGCTTCTCGTGATGTTCATAAATAAGTGAGCAAGGTACCGCCATAGGCCCATAGTGAAGCCCACGGAATGGTTCCGAGATGGCTTGCCCGGGTCCATGGAGCGTGGGTACATTGTTAACCACTGAACTGAACAAACGTATTTGTAGTCACAACACAACTTTATGGATGAATCCCACATCTCTTGACAATGCATTATGTGGTTATGTTACCCCCGACCTGTTTCGGGCTAGAATCCTGCTGAAGGGAAGGGCAAAATGAGGAGGGAAGAAGAAAATCGAGAAGAGAGTTTTACTGTGAATTGTACCATCCAAGGTGGTTTCCTGCTCCCTGAACTTGTGAGTGTTTGAATGTGACTTTTTCTCCTGTGGGCCATTCACCTCTGGGGAGGCCTCTCTCCTATAGTTTCCTCAAAGTGAATAGAGACATCTCTCCTCCAGCTAGCCACTTAGAATTCCCTCACCTTCTGCAGGGCATACTGTGGTCACTTAAACTTCTGCCTCTTCCTGCTAAGGTCTCCTAATCCTCTCCTGAAGGCCCGCTGGCTTGGAGGAGAGATTTAAGACAACGGCAGGCCAGTTTTCCCCCTTCTCCAACACCACCCAAATCCCCTGTACACCACATGATCCGTATGGCTTGCGCCAATAACCTTTGAGGGCGCAGGCCATTCCCAATGTAGCTACCTTGTCCTAGTTCTAATACTAATGCTATCAGCCCTTCTTGGATATCCCAGAGGGAGTCAGCCGAAATCCAGAGTCGGCTGAAGTTCTCCCATGCCTGAGTTGGGTACCAGCCCTCTCTCAGATGCAAGGACCATATGTCAGATTTCCCAAGTAGCTCCCTTGAGGCCTCCCTTACTAGGCTAGGGATTAGATGGCAACATGTCACCTCTGCCTTCCACACACACATCACTTCTTGGAGTTAGAGGTGGGAATTCATAGACCAGCACCAATTCTCAGAGAAGAAATCTCTTCAATTTCTCTTCTCCCCCTCCAGTCCATTTACTACTATTTTATTTGGCTGAAGGGCCAAGAATTTAAACTCCTCTTACATCCCTTTTTAACTCTGTATGTGAAGGAGAATTTATGGTTAGGAGGGGAGTTAAAGAATTAAAGATCATAATCTCCCTACCACTTTAAATTTTATGTGAAGTTGGTGATTTTTTTTCAAGACTAGAATGAACCATTTTTAATAGCTGATGTACTAGGTTGGCCAAAAGATTTGTTCAGTTTTTTCCAGAAGATGGCTCTAGTAGCACTTAGTTGTCTTTAACTTCATTCGAAACAATTTTGTTAGGTTGTATGTGACAGCTGTCACATCAGCGTGCATTTAAAAAAAAGACATCAAAATTGGTGAATTTTTGTGTAGCCATTTTAATATTGAATATGGAAGAAAAAAGCAACGTTTTCGGCATATTATGCTTTATTATTTCAAGAAAGGTAAAAACGCAACCGAAACGCAAAAAACGATTTGTGCAGTGTACGGAGAAGGTGCTGTGACTGATCGAACATGTCAAAAGTGGTTTGCAAAGTTTCATGCTGGAGATTTCTCGCTGGACGATGCTTCACGGCCGGGTAGACCAGTTGAAGTTGACAGCGATCAAATCGAGACATTAATTGAGAACAATCAACATTATACCACGCGGGAGATAGCCGACATACTCAAAATATACAAATCAATTGTTGAAAACCATTTGCACCAGCGTGGTTATGTTAATCGCTTTGACGTTTGGGTTCCATATAAGTTAAGCGAAAAAAACCTTCTTGACCACATTTCCGCATGCGATTCTCTACTGAAACGTAATGAAAAGTTTCCGTTTTTAAAACAAATTGTGATGGGAGATGAAAAGTGGATATTGTACAATAGTGGGGAACGGAAGAGATCATGGGGCAAGTGAAATGAACCACCACAAACCACACCAAAGGCCGGCCTTCATCCAAAGAAGGTGATGTTGTGTATAGGGTGGGATTGGAAGGGAGTCCTCTATTATGAGCTCCTCCTGGAAAACCAAACGATTCATTCCAACAAGTACTGCTCCCAATTAGACCAACTGAAAGCAGCACTCGACGAAAAGCGTCCAGATTTAGTCAACAGAAAACGTGTAATCTTCCATCAGGAAAGCACAAGACCACATGTTTCTTTGATGACCAGGCAAAAACTGTTATAGCTTGGCTGGGAAGTTCTGATTCATCCACCATATTCACCGGACATTGCACCTTCAGATTTCCATTTATCTCAGTCTTTACAAAATTCTCTTAATGGAAAAAATTTCAATTCCCTGGAAGACTGTAAAAGGCACCTGGAACAGTTCTTTGCTCAAAAAGATAAAAAGTTTTTGGAAGATGGAATTATGAAGTTGCATGAAAAATGGCAGAAGGTAGTGGAACAAAAGGGTGACTATATTGTTCAATAAAGTTCTTGGTGAAAATGAAAAATGTGTCTTTTATTTTTACTTAAAAACTGAAGGCACTTTTTGGCCAACCCAATACCTTCCATTGAATTAAGCTTATTTAATAAACTGGGTTCACTCTTTTGCTGACTCTGAACACCTAAGTATTGGGGTAGCATTGGGCAGTAGCTTGACTTTCAAGTTGGTAAAGCCTTGTAAACCTGTGTTGCTGATGAGAGAGTGACTAGTTACAAGGATAGTAGTGGTTTGAATCAGGAAGATTGCGAGAAAGGGAAAAGAGAAAGGGACACACCTGAACAGGTAGAAAAGGGCACGTCAGCCCATCTCTCCATTCTTCCACCCGGTCGGGATGTACTATTCATTCACCGTATGACCAGACCAGCGAGGACTGAACTCACTCTCCTAAATGATGTTCTTAAACCTAGGAAGCCTTCCATTACAGACCAGAGTTCTTTAAAAATAATAACCATCTTTATTGGTTGTTGATGATTACAAAAGGAATACATGCTCATTAATAAAATTTCCAAACATGAATAATTTAGAAAGTGAAAAGCTCCTAATAAATGAACACAATCTTCCTCACCCCAAGATACTTGCCTTTAAGAGTTTCAAGGCTTTTTGTGTGCACATTGTAATATACTCCATGAGGATGTAAAAAACCCAATAGACAGTCCTTTCCTGCTCCCCTGATACTATAGATTGAATATTTGAATATGTGCTCCCCTGCCCCACATCCATATATTAAATCCTAAGACTCAAGGTGATGCTATTTGGAGGTAGAGCCTGTAGGAGGTGCTTATGTCAGGAGGGTGAAGCCCTCAGGAATGGTCAGTGCCCAACGCCAGAGAGGCCTTTAGCCCCTTCTGCTATGTGAAGTTAAATGAGAACATAGTCCCAGCCAAACACTGAATCTGTCACCACTTTGATCTTTCCAGCCTCCAGCACTGTAGGAAAAAATATCTGCTGTCTCTAAGCCACCCAGTTTATGGTATTTTTGTTAAAGCAGCCCAAATGGACTAAGACACTTGGAATGACTGTAGAAGCCCTTGCCGTACCCCACACCCAACAAGTCATGGGAAGGTACCAGGATTTCTGTGGATGCTATTCCATTTGAAGGTCAAAGAAATGGCCATGTGTAGCTCCTCACTCCCAAGGGGTTTAGTAAGAGGAGATGTTGCAGGAAAACATAGACCTATCAAAACCTAGAGCCCCTTGACCATATGAAGAGGGCTAGAGGCCTTTGGAGGAAGGCAACGTGTGCAAGGGAGCAATTCTCCTCCCCCTCATTCCTCTGTCTCTCAGATTTTGAATAGTCTTTTCCTAAAGCCAGTGGGACGAGGTTACACAAGAGAATCACCCATCAGGTTGAAGGGTGTGACCTGAATTTTGGGAGAGGGCCGGCATCACTGCAGGTGCGGAGGGTGGCTGGCTCAGAGGTGCCTGGTGCTGAGCTGGCATAAAGAGCTTGCTGAGGGGCATCTTGGTGCAGGAAGGGTGTGGGTGAGCTCCTTCCCATCCACCACCCCCCCACCAGACTAGCTCGTTCAACTCACCCTGAAGGCTTTGGTGGACGCCCCTGAGAACTACCCTTTCCCATGTGCTTATTTGTGTGGAAGGCTAAGGAGGGCTGCAACGACCTCCCCTGGTGGAGGCCTTCCAGAGAATTCTCTTGGCAAGACAGGAACCCGTGGACAGCAGGAAGTTGGTGGAGTGGCCCAAGTGAGAAACCAGACCAGGCCGTGACAGCCTATAGAAAGGTTATCTTGACACCAAAACCAGACAAAGACAGAAGGAAAGAAGAAAACTACAGTGAACATAGATGCCAAAACTCTCAACAAAAGAGCTCATGAAGCACAAACCATCACTCCTCTCAGCCCAATCCCAACGGCACTCAAGAGGCTCCCCTCCTCCAGCTGGGGGGTGGGGGGCGGGTGTGGGAAACAGGAGGCACAAGAATGGTTTCTCATTCATTCCCTTTACAAGGTCCTTTTGGAAAACGAAAGATAGGATTACGATCAAGTGACAAGTACTGTGATCAACAAGGTCCTACTGTATAGCACAGGGAACTATAGTCAATATCCTGTGACAAACCATAGCAGAAAAGAATCTGAAAAAGGATATATATATATATGGATATATATGGATATATATATATATATGTATTACTGCATCACTTTACTGTACACCAGAAACTAACACAACATTGTAAATTAACTATACCTCAATTTAAAAAATAAATGTAATGGTAAAAACAAAACAAAACAAAAAAACATGTACTGTGAGGTAGAATTTATAAAAATAATCTTACATAGGAATTGGTAGAAAGAAGAAAAGAAAATTGAAAGTTTTCATTAAAAGGAAAGAAGAACAGGCTAGAAGGAAAATTTATGCCAATGGGACAGAAAGAAAAAAAGTAGGACATAGAGGCTTAACTTGGCCTAGAACTGGAGAGTAGAAGGGTGAATGAGTCAGAAACACATGAGGGTCAGGGGCCGTGGAGGGGTCAGCAATCTAAAAGAGCCCCATTGCAATGACTGCAGACCTTAGGCCCAGCAAACAGAGTCAACCTAACCACATAATGGTAACTGTACAGGTTGCTATGGCTTTGCACCCTGAAATTACATTTAGACCATAGCGAAATCTAGTTCTGTATCCAGATTAACTGTGTGTATTACACCACTGGATTTTAACATGTTGTGTTTCAAAAATAGCTGCTTTTTACACATCCCTGAAAAAATTTTTATTACCTTGTTGGGAATTTAAAATATCAGACTGTCCTTCCAAATAAGGCTCTTGAAAACCCTCAAAATTTGTCTTCTTGTCATATTTTCTGTCCCTCTCGCTAACAGATAATCCTCTTTCTGACTGACAAGTACTTTTCTAGCTATTTTAATATCTACAGTCAGGTTACAGTTAAGCCTTTCTGGCCTCAGATCCCAGTGACTTTGCACATGTCTGTCCTGCTGCATTGCGTGCTGATTTAGAATTTATCTCTCTGCTGTGCTCCGTGTTGTGCCTACACGTAATCTTCCGTCCAAAGGATTTAACAATGATCCAGGGGGACCGTTTCCGTGGACCTGAGGAAGTTTGATCACGCCTTTTCCTCCCAATGCTAGTAATCCCCTTCTACTGTCATCCAGCTGAATTGGTCATCAAGACCCTGAGAAGTTCTCTTTGTGGAAGTGCTTACAATATGTTTATAAGGTAATTGGCATCTATGGTTGAGAGCCCATTTGGTTCTGCTAGAACATTTGCTCATTTGTATGTAAACCAGTGGGGGGCCAGAGGTTTTTGCACAAGAGCCAATCCACGAAAAATTAAATGTCTATGCTCTCCGTTTCTTCATTTAAAATCAAAAGAGCTTTTTTTTTGACTCCCAAAGTATATGTTATACTCAAAAACGTGGTTCACCTATTTCACGTGTAGAAAACTGCCAAAAACGAAAATGACACTGAAATGTTAATATCTGAGTGTTTTTGATTTGTGGACACAGAGGCAATTTTCCAATTTCTCATTCTAAAATTAGACTGCACACAGTATCATAATGTGAATTGTGAAATTCGCATTTCCATATTTCTGCAATTATAAACTCTTAATGGATACCATTTGTGTACTTCTCCTAATGGAACAAACATTCTCACGTGAACAGGTGACCCAAGTTAGTTTTCTTCTTAAGATTTTTCTTCTGGCGATGCAAGAAATGATTTATTCATAGTCTAGACATGTTAAAATATCATGTAATATCAATACCTTCAAGTGTTTTTCATTGTGTCAATTCCCAAGCCTGGTGTTTATGTACTTTAAGGTATAAAAAATAAATTTAGTTATACAACTTAAACATAAAGTCATGTCAAAGTCAGTTTATGAGTGGAAATTACAATAAAAACTGATTTTAAATTTATGATATTTAAAAATGATCCATAGCACTGTCAATAATTTTAACAAAGGAAGCATGTATTTTTTCATTTGTAGCATACGTTTCTCCTTTTTCTAATAATAGGGTTCCTCTCCCGACTCCAGCATCTATTCTTTTTCATCGTGGGATTCCATTTGCCTCATTTCTGGGCTTCTCAGATTATATTTGAAATCAAACTGCTGTGTGCTTTTCGCCAAGGAGAGATTTAATTTTACTAAGTAACCTTAACGTTGGATTTAACAGTACATTTTAGAGATTGTTAAACAGAAACCAATCTAAAAAAATTAATATTCTGTAGTTCAATCCTGTGAATAAAGCCATTTTTTTCTGAATGAAAAGCACCTCCTGCTTCATGACAGCATGGTCTCTTCACTGACGCCTAACTATTTTCATTGAAATATTGATGACAAAACAATATTATGTTAGTTCAGGTGTGCTACATAATGATTTGGCATTTGCATACGTTATGAAATGATCACCACCATAAGTCTAGTATCCATCTGTCCCCATACAAAGTTATTACAATATAATTGACCATATTCCTTATGCTGTGTATTACATCCCCATGGCTTATTTATTTTAATCCCCTTAACCTATTTCACGCAATGCCCACACCCTTCCCCTCTGGCAACTACCCATTTGTTCTCTGTATTTATGAGTCTGTTTTCATTTTGTTTTGTTTGTTTTTTTGTTTGTTTGTTTTTTAGATTCCACATATAAGTGAGATATTTGTCTTTCTCTGACGGACCTATTTCACTTAGAATAATACCTTCTAGATTCATCCATGTTGTTGCTAATGACAAGATTTCATCCTTTTTATAGTTCCATTGTCTATATACACCACATCTTCTTTATCCATTCATCTGATGATGGACACAGGATGTTTACATATCTTGGCTATTGTAAGCAATGCTGCTATGAACATTGGGGTGCATATATCCTCTCAAACTGGTGTTTTTCTTTTCTTCAGGTAAATACCCAGAAGTGGAATTGCTGGATCATATGGCAGTTTTATTTTTCATATTTTGAGGAACCTCCATACTGTTCTCCATAGTGGCTGCACCAACTTACAATCTTCCCAACAGTGCATGTGTGTTCCCTTTTCTCCACATAATTGCCAACACCTACTTTTCTTACTTTTTTAGACAATAGTCATTATGACAGGTGTGAGGTAGTATATCATTGTGGTTTTGATTTGCATTTCCCTGATGATTAGGGATGTTGAGCATCTTTTCATGTGTCTGTTGACCATCTGTATGTCTTCTTTAGAAAAATGTCTATTCCGGTCCTCTGACCTTTTTTTTAAGTGGGTTGTTTGCTTTTTTGATGTTGAGTTGTATGAGCTCTTTGTATGTTTTGGGTATTAACCCCTTATTGGATATATCATTTGCAAATATCTTCTCCCATTCATTAGGCTGCCTTTTCATTTTGTAGATAGTTTCATTCACTGTGCAAAAGCTTTTTAGTTTGATGTAGTCCCATTTGTTTATTTTTACTTTTGTTGCCCTTGCCTGAGGAGACATGACCAAAAAATATTGCTAAGACCCATGTCAAAGAGTATACTGCCTGTTTTCTTTTAGGAGTTTTATGGTTTCAGGTCTTGCATTTAAGTTTTTAATCCATTTTGAGTTTATTTTTGTATATGGTGTGAGAAAGTAGTCCACTTTGATTCTTTTGCATGTAACTGTCCAGTTTTCCCAGCACTATTTATTGAAGAGCCTATCTTTTTCCACATTGTACATTCTTGCCTCCTTTGTCATAGATTAATTGACCATGATAGGGTGGGTTTACCTCTGGGTTCTCTATTTTGTTCCATTGATATATGTGTCTGTTTTTGTGCCAATACCATACTGTTTTGTTTACTGTAGATTTGTAGTATAGTTTGAAATCAGTGGCCATGATACCTTCAGCTTCCTTCTTCTCTCTCAAGAGTGTTTTGACTATTCAGGGCTTTTGTGTTTCCATACAAATTTTAGAATAATTTGTTCTAGTTCTGTGAAAAATGTCATAGGTATTTTTTTTAATTATTATTTATTTATTTATTTTTGGCTACGTTGGATCTTCGTTGCTGCACACGGCCTTTCTCTAGTTGCAGTGAGCAGGGGCTACTCTTTGTTGCAGTGTGCGGGCTTCTCATTGCAGTGGCTACTCTTGTTGCAGAGCACAGGCTCTAGGTTCACAGGCTCAGTAGTTGTGGTGCACAGGCTTAGCTGCTCTGCGGCATATGGGATCTTCCCGGACCATGGCTCGAACTCGTGTCCCCTGCATTGGCAGACGGATTCTTAACCACTGCGCTACCAGGGAAGTCCTGTCATAGGTATTTTGGTAGGAATTGTGTTGAATGTACATTGCCTTGGGTAGTATAAGCAATTTAACAATATTAATTCTTCCAATCCATGAGCACAGTATATCTTTCCATGTATTTGGGTCATCTTCAATTTCTTTTTTTTTAAAATTTTTTAATTTAATTTTATTTATTTTTTATACAGCAGGTTCTTATTAGTCATCAATTTTATACACATCAGTGTATACATGTCAATCCCAATCGCCCAATTCATCACACCACCACCCCCACCCCCCGTGGCTTTCCCCCCTTGGTGTCCATATGTTTGTTCTCTACATCTGTGTCTCAATTTCTGCCCTGCAAACCAGTTCATCTGTACCATTTTTCTAGGTTCCACATATATGCGTTAATATATGATGTTTTTCTCTTTCTGACTTACCTCACTCTGTACGACAGTCTCTAGATCCATCCACGTCTCAACAAATGACCCAATTTCGTTCCTTTATATGGCTGAGTAATATTCCATTGTATATATGTACCACATCTTCTTTATCCATTCATCTGTTGATGGGCATTTAGGTTGCTTGCATGACCTGGCTATTGTAAATAGTGCTGCAATGAACGTTGGGGTGCATGTGTCTTTTTGAATTATGGTTTTCTCTGGGTATATGCCCAGTAGTGGGATTTCTGGGTCATATGGTAATTCTATTCTTAGTTTTTTAAGGAACCTCCATACTGTTCTCCATAGTGGCTGTATCAATTTACATTCCCACCTACAGTGCAAGAGGGTTCCCTTTTCTCCACACCCTCTCCAGCATTTGTTGTTTGTAGATTTTCTGATGATGGGCATTCTAACTGGTGTGAGGTGATACCTCACTGTAGTTTTGATTTGCATTTCTCTAATAATTAGTGATGTTGAGCAGCTTTTCATGTGCTTCTTGGCTATCTGTATGTCTTCTTTGGAGAAATGTCTATTTAGGTCTTCTGTCCATTTTTGGATTGGGTTCTTTGCTTTTTTAATATTAATAAAAAATATTAATATTTTTAAAATTTTTTAATATTGAGCTGCATGAGCTGTTTATATATTTTGGAGATTAATCCTTTGTCCGTTGATTTGTTTGCAAATATTTTCTCCCATTCTGAGGGTTACCTTTTCATCTTGTTTATGGTTTCCTTTGCTGTGCAAAAGCTTTGAAGTTTCATTAGGTCCCATTTGTTTATTTTTGTTTTTATTTCCATTACTTTAAGAGGTGGATCAAAAAAGATCTTGCTGTGATTTATGTCAAAGAGGGTTCTTCCTATGTTTTCCTCTAAGAATTGTATAGTGTCCAGTCTTACATTTAGATCTCTAATCCATTTTGAGTTTATTTTTGTGTATGGTGTTAGGGAGTGTTCTAATTTCATTCTTTTACATGTAGCTGTCCAGTTTTCCCAGCACCACTTATTGAAGAGACTGTCTTTTCTCCATTGTATATCCTTGCCTCCTTTGTCATAGATTAGTTGACCATAGGTGCGTGGGTTTATCTCTGGGCTTTCTATCCTGTTCCATTGATCTATATTTCTGTTTTTGTACCAGTACCATATTGTCCTGATTACTGTAGCTTTGTAGTATAGTCTGAAGTCAGGGAGTCTGATTCCTCCAGCTCCGTTTTTTTCCCTCAAGACTGCTTTGGCCTTTCGGGGACTTTTGTGTCTCCATACAAATTTTAAAATTTTTTGTTCTAGTTCAGTAAAAAATGCCATTGGTAATTTGATAAGGATTGCATTGAATCTGTAGATTGCTTTGGGTCGTATAGGCATTTTCACAATATTGATTCTTCCAATCCAAGAACATGGTATATCTCTCCATCTGTTGGTATCATCTTTAATTTCTTTCATCAGTGTCTTATAGTTTTCAGAGTACAAGTTTTTTGCCCCCTTGGTTGGATTTATTCCTAGGTATTTTTAGTCTTTTTGATGAAATTGTAAATGGGATTGTTTTCTTAATTTCTCTTTCAGATAGTTTTTTTTTTTTAGTGTATAGAAACGTCACAGATTTCTGTATACTAATTTTGTATCCTGCAACTTAACTGAATTCATTTATTAGTTCTAATAGTTTTGGTAGCATCTTTAGGATTTTATATGTATATTATCATGTCATTTGCAAACAGTGACAGTACTAGGTCTTCTTTTCCAGTGTGGATTCCTTTTATTTCTTTTTCTTCTCTGATTGCTGTGGCTGGGACTTCCAAAACTATGTTGAATAAAAGTGGCAGGAATGGGCATCCTTGTCTTGTTCCTGATCTTAGTGGAAATGCTTTCAGCTTTTCACCATTGAATATGATGTGACTATGGGCTTGTCATATATAGCCTCTATTGTGTTGAGCTATGTTCTCTCTACACCCACTTTTTTGAGAGTTTTTATTATAAATGAATATTGAATTTTGTCAAATGCTTTTTCTGCATCTATTGAGATGATCGTATGATTTTCATTCTTCAGTATGTTAACATGATGTATTATATTGATTTGCAGATACTGAACCATCCATACATCCCTGGGATAAATGCCACTTGATCATGGAGTATGATTCTTTTAATGTACTGTTGAATTTGGTTTGCTAATATTTTGCAGAGGATTTTTGCATCTATGTTCATCAGTGATATTGACCTGTAATTTTTTTGTTGTTGTTCCTTTCTTGTTTTGCATTCTTCCCTTTTTTATTTGGTGACTATATTTAGTGGTAAGTTTGTATTCCTTTCTCTTTTTTTGTGTGTATCTTTTATAGGTTTTTGGTTTGAAATTATCATGATGTTCTTATATAACAACCTTTGAACAGTTGACCCTTGAACAACATGGGTTTGAACTACACAGGTCCACTTACACTTGGATTTTTCTCAATAAACATACAGTCGACCATCTGTATCTGCTGGTGCAGAACCTGCAGATACAGAGGATCAACTGTAAGGGACTGGAGTATCTGTGGATCTCGGTAATGCAGTGGGTCCTGGAACCAATACCCGCATGTTTCCTAGGGACAGCTGTATGCATGTGATAATTTTAAGTTGATGACCTCTTAAGTTTGAATGCATTCTAACAATTCTACATTTTACTCCCTCTCCAATGTTTAATGTTGTTGATATCATATCTTACATCTTTTTGTTTTGTGTATCCCTTAACTACTTACTGTGGTTGTAGATGATTTTACTACTTTTGTCTTTTAACCTTTCTATTAGCTTTATACATATTTGATCTACCTTAACTTTATGTTTGCCTTTACCAGCGAGATTTTTTTCTCTCATAATTTTCATGTTTCTAATTGTGGTCTTTTCTTTTCTGCTTAGAGAAGTCCCTTAACATTTTGCGTAAAACTGGTTTAGTGGTGCTGAATTCTTCTAGCTTTTGCTTTTCTGTGTAACTCTTTCTTTCCTTCACATATGAATGATAACCTTGATGAGTATAATATTCTTAGTTGTAGCTGTTTTCCTTTTATTCCTTTGAATATATCATGCCATCCCTTCTGTACTGAAAAATTTCTGCTGAGAATCATCTGACAGTCTTTATTTATTTATTTATTTATTTATTTTGCACTGGATCTTAGTTGCGGCATGCATGCTCCTTAGTTGTGGCTTGCAGGCTCCTTAGTTGTGGCATGCATGTGGAATCTAGTTCCCTGACCAGGGATCGAACCCACGTCCCCTGCATTTTGAGGTGGATTCTTAACCACTGCACCACCAGGGAAGTCCTGTCATATTATAGTCTTGTGGGAGTTCCCTTGTATATAACTCGTTGCTTTTCTCTTCCTACTTTTAAGAATCTCTCTTTAATTTTTGCCATTAGTTATAATGTGTTTTGTTGTGGACCTCTTTGAGTTCATCTTTTTTGAGACTCTCTGTGCTTCCTGGACGTGAATTTTTTTTTTCCTTTCCCAGGTTAGGGAAGTTTTCAGCTATTATTTCTTCAAATAAATTCTCTGACCCATTCTCTCTCTCTTCTCCTTCTGGGACGCCTATATGGGAATGTTAGTATTGTTGATGTTGTCCCAGTGATTTCTTAAATTATTTTCAGTTCTTTTTTTTCTATTTTCTTTTTTTCTGTTCAGCTTGGGTACTTTCTGCTACTCTGTCTTCTGGTTCACTGATCTGTTACTCTGCTATTATCTAATCTACTCTCAATTCCTCCTCATGTAGCTTTTATTTTAGTCATTGTATTTTTCAGCTCTGTTTGACTCTTCTTTATATTTTCTAACTCTTTGTTGAAATTCTCACTGTGTTCATTCATTCTTCTCACGTGTTTGTTGATCGTCTTTATGGTCATTACCTTTTTTTTTTGGCTGTGCTTCGAGGCTTTGGGATCTTAGTTCCCTGACCAGGGATTGAACCCGGCCCACAGCAGTGAAAGTGCCGAGTCCTAACCACTGGACCACCAAGGAACTCGCAGTGGTCCTTACCTTGAACTCTTCATGAGGTAGATTGCTTATGTCCACTTGTTTATTTTTTCAGAGGTTTTGTCTTGTTCCTTCATTTGGAACATTTTCCTCTATCTCCTCATTTTTGCTTAACTTTCTGTGTTTATTTCTATGCATTAGGTAGGTTGGTTCCATTTCCCAATCTTGAAGAAGTGGCCTTATGTAGGAGATTTCCCATGGGGCCCAGCAGCACACTCCCCTCTGGTTACCAGATCAATAGGTTCTCAGGGTGCCCCCTATGTGGGCTGTGTGCCCCCTTCTGTTGTGGCAGGGCTGACTACTGTAGGTAGTAGGTGATAGGTGGGGCTGGCCTCTGGCTTGGTTGCCTATAAGGCCGTGCCTCCTTCTGTGACTTTGGGTCTGCTAGAGGGTTGGACTCAATCCTGGCATGGCTGGCTGCACGGGCTGGGGGTCTGTGGGGCTGGTGCCTGACTGCTGGTGGATGGACCCCGGTCTCCACACAGCCTCCTGAATTGGCTGGTGCTGTCCCAGTAGTGGGTGGGTAAGCCCTGGTGTTATTAGGTTAGAGTGAGAATTCCAAAATAGTGCTTGCCAGCACTGGTGTTATTGTGGTAAAGCTCCCCAAAATGAATGCTGCCAGGTCTCTGTCCCCAGAGGAAGTCCCAGTTGCCTTCTGCCTCACCAGGAGGGTCTCTAAGATCAGCAAGTGGGTCTGACCCAAGGTCCTTTCAAATTACTGCCTCTGCACTGGGACCTGGAGCTCGTGAGATTTTCCATGTGCCCTTCAAGAGTAGCATCTCTGTTTCCTAGAGCTCTTTGGCTCTCCTGAAAGCAAGCCCTGCTGTTTTTCAAAGCCTGACATTCTAGGGGGTCATCTCCCAGTGCAGGACCCTTGGGTTGAGGAGCTTGATGTGGCACTCACACCCCTCCCTGGCTTGGGGAGAACCTCTGCATTTGTGATGTTCCTCCTCTTTGTGGTTCCCCAACCCCAGGGGTGTGGGTCCTGACTACACCATGTCTCTGCCCCTCTTACCTGTCTCCTTCTTTATGTCTTGAATTGTGAAAAATCTTTTCTGCTAATCTTCAGGTCATTCTCACTGAGAGCTGCTCTGTAATTAGCTGTAAATTTGGTATGCCTGAGGGAGGAGTGAAAATAAATAAAATAAAATAAGTGTTTCACATCATGAAGGTAATGCTAAGTTTAATGGTTTATCCAGCGTTTAAAGTCATCCCAGGTCCAGGTAGAGGGTCTTCCTACTCTGCCATCTGGGCCACACCCCTCAACTCCTAATTATTGATGTCAGTTATAACGCATACTTAAAATGCCTATTTCATTCATTTTGGAGGGAGCAAGTTTCCTATTACCACTATACTCTGGACTGGCTGCATAATTTGCAGGACCCAGAGAAAAATAAAAATGAGGGGCTCTTTATTCTAAAAGCAGGAAAAAGTGCCTTTAAAGGCACTAAAATAGAAAGGTTTTTGTTTCCTCCACCTCTCTCCTCTCCTAAAGCATACGCTCCACTTCCCCATTGGATATCACTTTAAAAATACAAAAGTACAGTTTTTGAATCGAGCTTCAAACAAATTAAAAATATAAGTATTAATAATTACAGAATACTGACAATAGGTCATTAGACCAAGCATGGCGTCGTCCATATGATTACATTCCCATGAAGCTGACCCTGACTATACCTTTTAGCAGCATTTTGCTTGTCCATTCATCCACCTGGCAGAAGTTACAAGTCTCTCTCTATCAAAGCAGATTAACAGATAAAATATGTTGTTGTCCTCTGGGAATCCTGTCCATCCAAACACAAGTCCAAGGACAAGTTGGTAGCTCCATGAATGGCCTCCCTTTGCCAGTAGTGTTTGGGGATCATTCCACTTTCTGCCTGCTATGGTCTGAAGGGCTGGTCCCCCCACAATGCACATATTGGAAACTCAATGCCCAATGCGGTAGTGTTAGGAGGTGGTTGCCTTTGGGAGGTGGTTAGGTCATGACGGTGGAGCCTTCAAGAATGGAATAAGTGACCTTATGAAAGAGATCCCACAGAAAGAACCCTTGTGCACTATTGGTGGGATTATAAATTGGTGCAGCCTCTATGGAAAACAGTACAGAGGATGCCTCCCCCAAAAAATAAATATCGAAGTCCCATATGATCCAGCAATTCCACTCTGGGAATATATCCAAAGGAAACAAAAACAGTAACTCAGAAAGGTATCTGCACCCCCATGTTCATAGCAGCACTATTTACAATAGCCAAGACATGGAAGCAATCTAAATTTCCATCAGTGGATGAAGGGGTAAAGAAGTTGTGAGATTTTACAAACACACACACACACACACACACACACACACACACACACAATGGAATAAGGGACTGTTATTCAGCCATAAAAAATGAGGAATTCCTACAATTTGTGACTACATGGATGGAACTTGAAGGCACTATGTTAAGACAGAAAAAGACAAATATGGTATAATCTCACTTATATGTGGAATCTTAAAAACAAATAGAAAAAGAAATCAGACATCTTATTACCAGAGGCAAAGGGTGGGGGGAGGGAGAACTGAAGGGAGTTGTTAAAAGATACAAATTTCCAAGTATAAGATAAATAAGTACTAAGGTTGTAATGTACAACCCGATGACTGTAGTTAAGAGTACTGTATGATATATAGGAAAGCTGTGAAGGGAGTAGACCCTAAGAGTTCTCATCACAAGGAGAACATCTGTATTCTTTTTTCTTTTCCTCTTTCTTTTCTTTTTGTTGTGTCTATATGAGATGATGGATGTCAGCTAAACCTATCGCAATAATTATTTCACAACACATGTAAGTCAAACCATCATACTGTATGCCTTAAACTTATACAGTGATGTATGTGAAATATTGCTCAGTAAAAGTGGGGAAAAAAATCAAAAGACTTTACACACAGAAGAGATCCCACAGAGCCCCCTAGCCCCTTCCACCCTGTGAGGGTACAACAAGAAGTCTTCCACCCAGAAGGGGACACTCACCTGACCATGCTAGCACCCTGATCTAGGACGTCCAGCCTCCAGAGCTTCAAGAAATAAATGCTTATTGTTTATAAGCCACTCAGTCGGTGGTATTTGTTATAGCAGCCTGGGCACCCTCGCATCTCAGTGGTGGCTCCAGGAACAAAGAGCAGAGAGGGCTCAGGTATCTCTCCCGTGAGAGCAGCAGCTGGTTCTCCAGCATCTTCCTTGGCAGCATTTCCAATCACATCTCATCTATTTTGCTACGTATCTACCCACACAAGCAAGGTATGCATTCCACTATGTGTAGGCATGATTATACACAAGGAAAGGGCCTCCACGTACAGGTCCTTTTCCCCCCACCTGTGTATAGCCAGCCCTGGGTAAAAATTTGAGTATAACATACCAGAAAGAACACCAGCTATAGAATCGAATAACATACAGCCCACTTGCAGCGGGCTCTTGCATACAAAACTAAAACCTTCAGAGGCTCAGTTTACCATTTGTGGTCTTGTACTGTGTTGCCTTTGTTAGACTGGAATTACATCTCCTAGAATCCCCTAACCTTCAGAGTTCCAGCTAGTGTCGGCCACAGAAGACAGTTTGCATAAGATTTGGAGGCCAGAAGTGAAATAGCGGGTGTATTTCTTACACTCTCAAGTTCAGTGCAAGGCACCAAGCACTGTGGCAGCTGGTGCCGGTCTCCTCAAAAGTTTCCATGATGTTCTAGACGTAATCTGTGGAGGGACCTCCCCCGCGGTCCAGTGGTTAAGACTCTGCCTTCCAATGCAGGGGGCACGGGTTTGATCCCTGGTCGGGGAACTAAGATCGCACACGCTGCAAAGTGTGGCCAAAAATAAAAATAAGAAAAGATATATACTGCGGATATTCTGTTTGGATCATCTCCATCTCAAGATTACATATTTGAATTTGAATCTGAACTCATCATCTTCTCTCAGAAATCTGCTCCTTATGCTCAATGAGTTAATGGCATTACTATTCATTCATTCACAAATAATGCTATGATGAATAACCTTGTACATATGTTGTTATATATTTGTAGGAGTTAATTAATCTTCACAGTAAATTCCAAAAGTGGAACTTTTGGGGTCAAAAAATATATTTATTTTTTGAAAAACTTTAATGTTTAAAGTTTCTCATATTTCTTGTTGAGTTTACGTCTCATCCATATGCAGTTTTCCTTAAATAATAACAAATTTCTCTCCCCAGGGAATTTACCATTTTGCACACCCACAAGCAATGAGAGTGCTTTATCAACAGAATGAGTAGTCAAGCTTCTTTGAATGCTTACAGATCTAAGTAAGAAATATATCAATACAATTTTCATTAGCATTTCCCTTAGTACGACTGAGATTGAGCCTTCTTTTTATATGTTTAGAGCCATTATAATTTCTCTGAGATCTATTCGGGTTTGGTTTTGTTTTGATTGGTACCCATTTTCTATTGATTTTGGTCTTTTTTCCCGTTGATTTTTATTTTATTTTATTTTATTTATTTATTTATATTTTTTGGCTACACCATGTGGCATGCAGGATCTTAGATCCTGACCAGGGATCGAACCTTCACCCTATGCTGTGGGAGCATGGAGTCTTAACCACTGGACCGCCAGGGAAGTCCCTAAATTTTTATTTTATATTGGAGTATAATTGATTAACAATGTTGTGTTAGTTTCAGGTGTATAGCAAAAGATTCAGTTATACATATACATGTATCTATTCTTTTTCAAATTCTTTTCCCATTTAGGTTATTACAGAATATTGAGCAGAGTTCCCTGTGCTATACAGTAAGTTCCTGTTGGTTATTTATTTTTTTTATAGTAGTGTGTACATGTCAACCCCAAACTCCCAATCTATCCCTCCCTTCCCTTCCCCCCTACTGGGGGAGGCCCAGTAACCATAAGTTCATTCTCTAAGTCAGTGAGTCTGTTTCTGTTTTGTAAATAAGTTCATTTGTATATTTGTTTTTTTTTTTTGATTCCACATATAAGCGATATCATATGATATTTGCCTTTCTCTGTCTGGCTTACTTCACTTAGGATGATAATCTCCAGGCCCATCCACCTTGCTGCAAATGGCATTATTTCATTCTTTCTAATGGCTGAGTAATATTCCATTGTATCCCCATTGATTTTTTAAATTGATATATAATTGACATATAAAATTGTATTAATTTTAGGAGTACAACATAATGATTTGATATTTAGAATATTGGCCAAACTGTAATATATGTAATACTTTTCTCTTCTCCAAGTCTGTTGGGTTTTTTTTCTTTTTGACCTTGCTTATTGTGCTTTTTTGCCAAGTAAATTTTACAAAACATTATAGAGTTGCATTATCAGTCTTTGTTTTTTTTTTGAAGAAAGTCAGAATTAAAAGGGTTTTGGCACACTCTGGTTATAAAAGAATTCCCCCATGTTTTTCCCTATTATTGGTACAGTTTTGGCTTTTACACTTACATCTCAGATCCCTTTGTAGTTTATTCTGGTAAATGTTGTGAGATATAAGTTTAGTTTTACATTTTTCCATGGCCATCAGCTGTCCAATATCAATTATTGAAAAGACCATTGTTTCCTCTGTGACTTGAGATGCCACCTTTTATCATATACTAAATTTTCTTGCAAACCTGGGTCTATTTCTGTATTTACTATTCTGTTGTACAGGTCAGTCTATGTAATGTGTGTAACATGTAATGAAAGCAGCAATGGTAGTTCCCACTTGTTATGGGTTGAACTGTGTCTTCCCAAGATTCTTATGTTGAAGTCCTAATCCCCAGGGCCTCAGAGTATGACCTTATAGGGATATAGGGACTTTACAGAGATATCAAGTTAAAATGAAGTCATTAGCATCAGTCCTAATCCAATATAACTAGTGTCTTTATAGAAATGAGAAATTTGGCCACAGAGGCATGCACAGGGGGAAGATGATGAGGAGAAGACAGCCATCTACAAGCCAAGGAAACAGCCTGCGACAGATCCTTCCTTGCAGTTGTCAGAAGGAACTCATCCTGCTGACACCTTGATTTCGGACTTCTAGCCTCCAGACCTGAGACAATACATTTCTATTTTGTAAGCCATCCAGTTTGTGGTACTTTGTTACAGTAGTCCTAGCAAATAAAAACAGCCCTCATTGACCTCCTTCTGCAGGATTATTCTAGATATTCTTGCATATTTAATTTTCTATATAAATTTTAAAATTGAGAACTTAAAGTTGACTTCAGAAAATAAAACTTGTTGGTAATTATATAGATATACAACGTTTCTGTGTGTTCAACTTTCAAGTCTACTCAATATTCTAGGAATGTTTAAAGTTTCTCATATTTCTTGCTGAGTTTACATCTCAGTATTTTTATCTTTTTTGTCTTGATTATAATTTGGATTTTCTCTTACATTATATATTCTAACTGGTTATTGTGCGTGCATTTTAAGGCTATTTCTTAATTTTATAGCTGCTTCATTAAAAATAATTTGAAAGTTTTCTCTATTTTTTCTAAGTTCTAAAATAAATATCCCTCAATTATTAACTTCAAAGATTTTGTAGAATTGCCTTATGAAAAGAACACTATATTTTTTGTGGTAGTTTTTTTTTTTTTAACAAGAACTTGATCTCATGGTACATTATGTCTACCTTTAGTAGAGACAGCTAAAACAACTTCTCTATGCCATGGAAAATAACATGTTAAAGCTTTCTATATAATCTGTTGTCAATGCTGGTCATTTGCATTTTCCTTGAAAATTATCCACTTAATCCATATTTTAAAAATTATTTGCAAAATTATGTGCAAAGTAGTCTCATTTTAAAAAAAATACCTCTCTTTCAGTGGTTATTTTCTCCTAGCTATTTTTATTTTGTGTTCTTGATATTTGTCTATTTTGCTGATTTTTTTTTTTTTTTTTTTTGGCCTTGCTGCTCAGCTTGCAGGATCTTTGTAACCTGGGCCCCCAGCAGTGAAAGCACCGAGTCCAAACCACTGGACTGCCATGGAATTCCCTATTTTGTTGATTTTTAAAGAACCAATATTCTTTTTTTTTAAACATCTTTATTGGAGTATGATTGCTTTACAATGTTGTGTTAGTTTCTGCTGTATAATAAAGTGAATCAGCTATACGTATACATATATCCCCATACCCCCTCTCTCTTGCGTCTCCCTCCCATCCTCCCTCTCCCACCCCTCTAGGTGGTCACAAAACACCGAGCTGATCTCCCTGTGCTATGTGGCTGCTTCCCACTAGCTATCTATTTTACATTTGGTAGTGTATATATGTCCATGCCACACTCTCCGTCCCAGCTTATGCTTCCCCTTCCCCGTGTCCTCAGGTCCATTCTCTATGTCTGCGTCTTTATTCATGTCCTGAACCTAGTTTCATCAGAACCACTTTTTTTTTAGATTCCATATATATGTGTTAGCATACGGTATTTGTTTTTCTCTTTCTGACTTACTTCACTCTGTATGACAGACTCTAGGTCCATCTACCTCACTACAAATAACTCAATTTCGTTTCTTTTTATGGATGAGTAATATTCCATTGTATATATGTGCCACATCTTCTTTATCCATTCATCTGTCGATGGGCACTTAGGTTGCTTCCATGTCCTGGCTATTGTAAATAGAGCTGCAATGAACATTGTGGTACATGACTCTTTTTGAATTATGGTTTTCTCAGGGTATATGTCCAGGAGTGGGATTGCTGGGTCATATGGTAGTTCTATTTTTAGTTTTTTAAGGAACCTCCATACTGTTCTCCATAGTGGCTGTATCAATTTACATTCCCACCAACAGTGCAAGAGGGTTCCCTTTTCTCCACACGCTCTCCAGCATTTACTGTTTGCAGACTTTTTGATGATGGCCATTCTGACTGGTGTGAGGTGATATCTCACTGTAGTTTTGATTTGCATTTCTCTAATGATTAGTGATGTTGAGCATCCTTTCATGTGTTTGTTGGCAATCTGTATATCTTCTTTGGAGAAATGTCTATTTAGGTCTTCTGCCCATTTTTGGGTTGGGTTGTTTGTTTTTTTGATATTGAGCTGCATGAGCTGCTGGTATATTTTGGAGATTAATCCTTTGTCAGTTGCTTTGTTTGCAAATATTTTCTCCCATTCTGAGGGTTGTCTTTTCATCTTGTTTATGGTTTCCTTTGCTGTGCAAAAGCTTTTAAGTTTCATGAGGTCCCATTTGTTTATTTTTGTTTTTCTTTCCATTTCTCTAGGAGGTGGGTCAAAATGGATCTTGCTGTGATTTATGTCATAGAGTGTTCTGCCTATGTAAAGAACCAATATTTTGATTGATTTATTAGTTTCATTGTTCTGCCATTTCATTAATTTCTGCTTTTATCTTTATTGTTTATTTTTCTATGATATGCTTTAAGGTTATAATTTTTGCCTCAAACTGCTATTTTAATTGTACCTTAAAGATTCTTTTATGTAATACTTTTATTATTGTTTTAGAAATTCAGTAATTACATGTACATTTCCCCTTTCATCGGAGATGTTTTCATTTTTATTGCTATATAACATCCATAGTACAGTGCACAAATTTTAAGTTTATATGTTGATGATTTTTTACTTAAGAAGACCCCTTGTAACCACCACCCAGATTATGCTGTAGAATGTATATGGTGCCTCAAAAAGCTTCCATGAATGTAAATTGATACAGCCACTATGGAGAACAGTATGGAGGTTCCTTAAAAAATTAAAAATAGAGCTACCATACGATGCAGCAATCCCACTACTGGGCATATACCCTGAGAAAACCATAGTTCAAAAAGAGTCATGTACCAAAATGTTCATTGCAGCTCTATTTACAATAGCCAGGACATGGAAGCAACCTAACTGTCCATCATCGGATGAATGGATACAGAAGATGTGGCACATATATACAATGGAATATTACTCAGCCATAAAAAGAAATGAAATGGAGGTATTTGTAATGAGGTGGATGGAGTTAGAGTCTGTCATACAGAGTGAAGTAAGTCAGAAAGAGAAGAACAAATACAGTATGCTAACACATATATATGGAATCTAAGGAAAAAAAAAAAAAAGGCCATGAAGAACCTAGTGGTAAGACGGGAATAAAGACACAGACCTACTAGAGAATGGACTTGAGGATATGGGGAGGGGGAAGGGTAACCTGTGACAAAGTGAGAGAGTGGCATGGACATATATACACTACCAAACGTAAAATAGATAGCTAGTGGGAAGCAGCCGCATAGCACAGGGTGATCAGCTCGGTGCTTTGTGACCACCTAGAGGGGTGGGATGGGGAGGGTGGGAGGGAGGGAGACGCAAGAGGGAAGAGATATGGGAACATATGTATATGTATAACTGATTCACTTTGTCATACAGCAGAAACTAACACACCATTGTAAAGCAATTATACTCCAATAAAGATGTTTAAAAAAAAAAAAAAAAGAAAGCTTCCATGGTCTCTACCAATCAGCAACCACCCATCTCCTCATCACTATGGTCATTATTAATCTAACCTCTGTCACCACAGATTAATCTTGCCTATTTTTGACCTTATTATATGAAGTCCCACAGAGTAAATACGGCCAGTAACATAGGAAAGGATGCTCAGATTCTTTAGTAATCAGGGAAATACAAATTAAACCCACAATTGAGAAACTATTCACATCACCCAATGGGAAGCATCTTAAAGGCTGAAGAGTGAAGTGGTGGCAGGGACCTGAAGCAGTGAAAGCTGCTTTAGAGGTATCTTGGGAAATATGACCATCTTGGAAAATAAAACGTCATTATTATGTAAAGGTAAACATGCACATATGATACAACCCAGCACTGTAACTTTGAGATTTATATCTGAGAGACATTCCTGCATGTGTTCACGGAAGGCACATTCCAGAATGTTTTAGCAGCATTTTAAAAATAATAACAACATTAATAAATAATAACATTTGATGGAAACAACCCAATCTTTCTCCCCTCACATAGATACGTTGTAGAGCATTTACACAATGAAATAATACCTGTGGTAATGAAAGTAAACTACGGTCATGTGTCACTTTGAAAGATCTCAATTTATGTTAGGCAAAAAAGCAAGTTATCAGAGAATACATACAGTATAATTCTGTCATTATAATACTTTAAAATGGGTAAAATTATGCAATATATTCTTTAGGGTTACAAATGTGGTAAAGCTGCCAAGAAAGCCAAGGCATGGTAAATATAAAAACAGTGGTTTCCTTTGTTGTGGAAAAAGAAAACTGTAGTGCGGGGTGGCACACAGGAAGCTTCAACAGAGTTTCAAAGCTTTATTACATAGGTTCAGGGATGTTGGAGTGCTCATTTTATTATCATTCTTTAAAATGTACTAGACAATACACATACTCACCTATGTCTGATATATTTCATAATTATAAAAAATATTAATAGTTTAAAAAAGACATAGTGTCTACTGAAGTAATACTTACAAACAACTATGTGAACACATAAGTAACATTACCAGTTATGTTAGAAAAAGTGTCAAATATCAGATAAATATAAAGTGTTGTAAATCTTGGTATTACCTGTATTATTTGTGAAGAGAATAAAAATATTCATGAGCACTTTGAGAAGTAATACATAATTGTAATTTCTAGGATAATCTTGAAAAGGAAAAAACAGAGTATATAATTTTCAAACTAGTAGTAAGAAAAAATGAAATGCTAAAGAAACTTGTTCAAACTTGTTCAAAAGAACAAGAGGAAAGAAACATGGACCAGGCTACAAAAAAAGCAGAAAATAAGATGGAGGATTAAAGTCCAACTATTCTTTTTTGTACATAGGCCAAATGCTTCAGTAAAAGACAAATGTTGTCAGATTGGATTTTGCGTGTGTGTGTGTGTGTGTGTGCTGTGCAGTTTGTGGGATCTTGGTTCTCCCACCAGAGATTGAACCCCGGACCACAATTGTGAAAGCGCCAAGTCCTAACCACTGGACCACCATGGAATTCCCGGATTGTGTTTTTAAAATTCTAATTATATGCTCTTTACATCAGACATATATAAAAACTAAAGGTGCAGATAGGTTTAAAGTGAAAAATGAAGGAAAAAAATCCATCAACAGGCACAATCTAAATGAAAGAGAGATAGTAATACTGTAAATTTAATATGTAAAATATATGCTTATATATAATATATTTAATATAATTAATATTGTATATTAATATAAAAGATAGACATTAATTCTAAAATATTTACTGAGGATAAGGAGAGTAACTTCATATGCTAAATGTTTAATATCTAAACAAGATATCAAATATTAAATTTGTATACACTTCATAGAGCTTAAAATTTATAAGTCAAAATTGGCAGAATCGCAAGAAGCTATAAATAGTATCTAAATAAATCATCAAATCTCTCTAAGAAATTCTTATAAAATGCAGGCAGAAAATCAATAAGGATACAGAAGTTTAAAGAATGTAGGAAACACACTTGAGCAAATGGACACATACAGAACATGATGACCAACAAACACAAATATGTTTCTTTCTAAACACATAGGGAACATTCACAACACTGTGTCTTCGGAGAACTTATAGATTTCCATTCATCTCAAGAGGTGTTCAGCTTTACCTCAGAGGGTTCTAACTGCTGCTGTAAGGTTTTGCCTGATGATTCCAACATTTAGATCATCTTGGAGTTTCCATCTGTTGATTGTCTTTTGCCTTGAAAATGCATCATATTTTTGGTATGTCAAGTAATTTTTTACTTTATCCTGGACATTTTTAACATTAAGTTTGAAATTCTAGATTCTCTTAAAATTCTCTGAAGAATGTTGATTTTGTTTGTTTGTTGTTTTCACAGGTGATCAAAGTTCCAGCTCATCTTCTGTATTGTTGGAGGAGGTCACTGAGAGGGCGTGATCAGTGGTTGACCCTTGAGTTGGACCCAGTTGATCAGAGGCTCCTCACCCCTCCCCCACCCTTAGGATGTGCATTCCACACACCATTCCCGTATTAGGAGCCGTTTCAAGGATGCAGCCTTGGGACAGAAATGTGGTGTTGAGACTCCCTGGATGATATACGTGGCTGACCCCGCTAAGGCCTCTATATAAACTTCTGTGATTCAGGCGGGTGAGTGCAGAGGTCTACTGGTCCTACAGCCGCCCAAGACACGCCTTGGAAGTAAGTTCCCTTGCTCAGTAAACCTGCCACCTACCCATCCGGGGTGGTCGGCCTCTTTCTTTGGTCTCTCCTTGCCTTCTGTGTACAGGGACCAGTTTCAGATTTCACCAGGAGGCTCCTGAGGTTGTGAAGCAACACGGATGCAATGTAGGTTCAGTTGCAAAGCTCTGCCCCGCATCTGAGCCACTCAGAGGCTAGTCTGGGACGTGAATGTTGGCTTAGCTCGTAATTTAGTTCTTAAAGCTCTTGTTACACTTCCTTGGCTGTGTTCTGTACAAGCTCAGTTTGGGGGAACCTGCAAATGACAATAGTTAGCTCTCTCCTCTCTGGAATTTGTCCCTTGCTCTCTGGCTCCCAGACATCCCTGGTTTTTCTGGCCAAAAAATTTGGATTCTCTCAGGGGTTTAGTCCCCCATGCTGTTGTGAGATCTGTGTGTACCCTTGGCGTGAGGTTTCAAGGGAACAGAGAAAGGAAAATAAGCAGGATGTTCACCCTCTATTCTTTGTACAGCAGGTGGCTTTCCTGCCCTTCACCCAGCTCCTCTATCCAGATTCTCAGGGTGCGTGGGACCCGCCATGAGCACAGGCGTGTCACTTCACAGTGACAGGAAGTTCTTCACTGTCATGGGTTCCTTAGTAATGGCAATTCAGTTCTGCAACTAGCGCTGGTCTCAGGAGACTTTGCTGGTCCTTAGGGTAGAAGGACGGTTTCTCTTGAAGTTTTTAGTTTTGCTTTCACTTGATTCTGCCCGTCCCAGGATCAACACCAGGAGATAAAGGAGGAAAGAAAGAGAGAGAGAAAGAGAGGAAGGGAGGGAGGGAGGAAGAAGAAAACCAGAACACTTACCTTCACTATCCCAGCCATTCTTCAGATTTTGTCTTTCTTCCCCAATCTGCTTGCCGTTCACTATTGGGGTAGTTTCTGTAATGTTTTGTCCAGTGCTTGGTTCTAATTCATGAGAGATGCGAGCAGTGGCTGCTCCATCTGGCCGGCACTGGTGTCTGGCACAGGGTCCGAAAGGGTGCCTCCCTCCAGCCTGTGACACAGAACCCACGCTCCCAAGGCCACTGTGCAAGCACCACACCCAGAGCCTTCGGGAGCTGAGGGAAGTGTGCAGGGTTAATGGCCCCCGAGAGCCAGGGCGTTGGCTGAAGAGGAGCAGCAATGACTGGTCCTGGAGGCTGACCACCTCCCCCTTCAGCGGCGCATCAGACAGCAGGTTCTGCAGGGAGAGCGGGTGCAGCCCATACCAACCCCCGGGCTCCAAGGTCACCCCGTTCTACCAAGGCCGCTTGTTCAAACAGGAGCCTCCACGGTTACGTGATCACGGAGAGGTCCCCTGACCCCTACCTTATTCAATGTGCACAAAGCCACGCAGGAGAGTCTCATCTGGACCGTTAGGCCTGGTGCCTGCAACCTGCGCCCAGCCCAGGCCTCGGAATAAGCAGGGCTCAGTGGTGTGCGCTCTCTGCTACTTCTTTATCGGTACGTTTCCCCCTAATAAGCCCTATTTTATGTCTGTACACATGGCTTGGGTGGTGTGTGTTTGTGACCGCTTTGCATAAACCAGATTGAAAAGATAGTGATCTTTTCATCTTCTAGGGAGAGCCTCCATGTTTCCTTTTTCTAATACTATTGCTAGGACTTTATAGACTTCAGCATGCTCCCAAGTTCTGCCTGATATCTAACCATCAGTCTTCCTGCTGAAGCTTACTTAATTCTTTCTTGAATTACTCCAGTGGAAATCTTTACTCATTATCAGAGGATGTATCTGCATACATCTGCATATTTCCAGAAATTGTCAAATCCCTTGACAGCCTCCTATCTGCAGGCTAAACTTCAGACACAGTTCTTAAAATACTTTGATGTAAAACATGATCTCTTTTGGCATTTTCGCACTGCAGAACTCAATGTAATTAACTTATATGTGTTAACTTCTTTCAAATCAAGCCTTTTCTTTGCTGACATTGCATTGCCCTTTATTTATTATGCATATTAAGGAACCACTAGAATCATAAACACATGGAACTACCAAAACGCTTCTGAAGGGAACTTAAAAAATGTCACTTCTTCTAATGGAATATTGATTTCCATGTCTCACAGTTCATAGTCTTTTATGTTAATACAACAGTAAATGCCATTAACACTGCAGTGTTTAATAAATACTAAATAATTTAATTTTTTGAAGGAATTCAGATTCATTCTTGCTATAAATCAAGTATATATGCCTTAATTATTATAGTCAAGGCAGGAAAACCCAGGATACAAAAGCATAGCAAAAGTTTAAATATCTATTTACCTCCTTGAAATGCAATGCAATGAATCTGTTATTTTTTGAATGTCACCTGTGTGGCAAGAATATTGCAAAGCAGTGCAGGGCATGGATAAGAACAAATGGAGTTTGTATTCTTAAGACCTTTATAGTATAAAGGTGAAAAAACAAGTAAAAAAATAACATTAGACAGATTATGATAAGCATCAAAAGAAATGTAAAAATAGGAACGATAATTTAGAGGGTTACCATTACTTTAGGGGTCATTTTGTTAAACACATTCTTCTTGACACTGAAGCAATTGTGACTTAGAGAAGTTGAGGAACTTGCCAAGAAGGAAAGTCACGTATTTGTTGACCTATAGTAAATATATCTGTTGACCTACTCCCCTACCCTGAGCCTGGCATGTGGTATGTGTACTTCTCAAAGAATGGGTAAGATTTAATAGGTAGAGTTTGGAAGGAAGAGGGCATTCGGAAAGAGGGAGGAGCATGAACAAGAGAAAGAGGCACAAATGTACAGTCAATGCAAAGAGTCAATTTAGTCTGAATTTTGGACAATGGTTCTAAAACTTTAGAATATGTAACAAATTTTTAAACCTGAAAACTCCAGGCCTGTACCCCTAGAGATTTAGCTTCCGTAAGTAGACTGGGCCCCAGAAATACAAATTTTGACAAAACATCCAGGGATTCGAATGCAAGTGCTACAGAGACATCGTCACTCATCTCTGGGATGAATGGTGGAAGATGAAGTCAAAAGTCAGGATGAGGGGACCCGAAAAAAGCAAAACACTAGTTTGAAAAGATACACGTACCCCAATGTTCATTGCAGCACTATTTACAATAGCCAAGACATGGAAACAACCTAAGTGTCTTTTGACAGCTAAATGGATAAAGAAGATGTGGTATATTATTTAAGTATATTAAGGGAAGGGAATATTACTCAGCCATAAAAAAGAATGAAATTTTGCCATTTGCAGCAACACGATGGACCTGTAGAGTATTATGCTAAGTGAAATAAGTCAGACAGAGAAAGACAAATACTGTATGATATCACTTATATGTGGATTCCAAAAAATACAACAAACCAGTGAATATAGCAAAAATGGAGCAGACTTACAGATATAGAGAACAAACTAGTGGTTACCAGTGGGAATGGGGGGAAGGGGTCAAATAGGGGTAAGGGAGCAAGAGGTACAAACCATTAGGTGTAAAATAAGCTACAAGGATATATTGTACATGGGAAATATAGCTAATATTTTCTAATAACTGTAAATGGAAAGTAACCTTTAAAACTTGTATAAAAAGTTTAAAAGAATTTTTTTAAACGGTAGGATTAGGGGGGCTGTCAAGATGTCAGATGACTTTATGTTGAATTTGTAAACTATGAGGAGACATTCAGAGTTATAAGTAGGAAAGTGGCATGATTATCCCTATGCTTTTTTTAAATTTATTTTTTTATGTTTTTTATTTTTTGGTTTGGTGTGTCAGATGAAGGCACCAGAGGTAACTATAATAGGTGAAGAAGAGTACATTTGTTCAGCTTCCTTATCTTTTTTTTTAAAGGTTATTTCTTTAATTAATTAATTTATTTATTTATTTTTGGTTGGGTTGGGTGTTCGTTGCCGTGCGCAGGCTTTCTCTAGTTGCGGTGAGCAGGGGCTACTCTTTGTTGTGGTGCACAGGCTTCTTATCGTGGTGGCTTCTCTTGTTGCACAGCACAGGCTCTAGGCATGCGGGCTTCAGTAGTTGTGGCATGTGGGCTCAGTACTTGTGGTGCACGGGCTTAGTTGCTCTGCGGCATGTGGGATCTTCCCAGACCAGGGCTCGACCCGTGTTCCCTGCATTGGCAGGCAGGTTCACTGCACCACCAGGGAAGCCCCTTATCTTTAATATTGTGATTTTTTAAAATTAATTTTTATTGGAGTATAGTTGCTTTACAATGTTGTGTTAGTTTCTGCTGTACATCAAAGTGAATCAGCTATACTTACACATATATCCCTTTTTTTTTGGATTTCCTTCCCATTTAGGTCACCACAGAGCACTGAGTAGAGTTCCCTGTGCTATACAGTAGGTTCTCATTAGTTATCTATTTTATACATAGAATCAATAGTGTATATATGTCAATCCCAATCTCCCAATTCATTCTAACCCCCGTTTCCTGCCTTGGTGTCCATACATTTGTTCTCTACGTCTATGTCTCTATTTCTGCTTTGCAAATAGGTTCATCTGTACCATTTTTCTAGATTCCACATATATGTGTTAATATATGATATTTGTTTTTCTCTTTCTGACTTACTTTATTCTGTATGACAGTCTCTAGGTCCATCTGTGTCTCTGCAAATGACCCAGTTTCATTCCTTTTTATGGCTGGGTAATATTCCATTGTATATATGTACCACATCTTCTTTATCCATTCATCTGTCGATGGACACTTAGGTTGCTTCCATGTCCTGGCTATTGTAAACAGTGCTGCAATGAACATTGGGGTGCATGTGTCTTTTTGAATTATGGTTTTCTCTGGGTATATGCCCAGTAGTTGGATTGCTGGGTTATATGGTAGTTCTATTTTTAGTTTTTTAAAGAACTTCCATACTGTTCTCCATTGTGGCTGCACCAATTTACATCCCCACCAACAGTGTAGGAGCGTTCCCTTTTCTCCACACCCTCTCCAGCGCTTTTTGTTTATAGATATTTTGATGATGGCCATTCTGACTAGTATGAGGTGATACCTCATTGTAGTTTTGATTTGCATATCCCTACGCTTTAAGAATCCATGTTGCAACAATATATAGCATGCCTTCTAGGTGGGAATCCAGCGGAAAACTATTGCAATAGTCTAAGCAAAATGAGCATGAACTACAGAGTAGCTTTAGGATAAACATGAGGAGGCAGATATATATATATATATATACAAAATTATTGAAGTAAAATGTATTATTGTAGGCAACATAGTCTACAACAAAGAAGTTAAAAAAAAGACCTGAGCTTTCATGATTAATGCATGGGAATATAGTATTAGTGATGGCACTTCTAACATTTTTTTCATTGTAAAAGCAAAATTTTTTTTTTCTGAGAAATGAAAGTATGGGAGTAAAGAATAATTATTGGAAATGTTAAGTTGGATATTCTGTAAAGCTACTCAGGCATTCACACTGTAAATTTGGAGATTAGGAGAGGTCAGGGCTAGAAAAGGGAGGTGAGATTCATTCTCACAGAGGAGATGGTAGGAAACAGGAGATTAGACAAGACCATCAAAGCAGAGGGTTGGCCAGTAGGAATAATGAGACCAAAGGACAGTTCCTGGGGGCAGGCCCACCTTTTAGGAGATTGGAAAGCAAGAGTAACAAAAGTTTCAGAAAGCCCCACGCACCAAAGATTCTGTATTCCAGATTCACTTCTCAAGATGAATGTCCGCACATCAAAGCAAGAGGAGCAACTGGGTCACAAACCATCTACACAAATAGAGAAGGTGCCGTCAAGGTTCATTCTTATCAGAACCTGTAAAAAGAGAAAGCAGATATCCCCAGGTGGTCCTGTTTTCAGAGGAGGAATTTCATGATGTTGGAAAAACTGTTATCCATTACATCGCACCTAACAAGGAGAAAACAGGGTGCCATGAAATGCAGGTCAAGGCAAGATAAAAACCTCAATTCCATCTGATTCTCCCCCATCAAAGCCTACTTGACAGAACTAACTGTGATGAAGATGTGAAAATTGTGAAAAAATGGGAAAATATGGCGTTATTTGATGATTATATATACTTTTAAATTCATTGCATTAACTCCATCTTAGGCCTTCTGACCTAAGTTATATTTCCATAAAAAATTTAAAAATTAATATCCTTAATATTTGAGGACACTTTATAGTCAGAAAAAATGTTTCAACTTCATAGCCAATGTGTAGCATCTTTCCAAACAAGTTACACTGTAAATATTTACACTATTACCCAGTTGACATGTCATTATCTTTTCTATGGGCCTATCAAGAAAGGTTTAAATCAAATACTTCGGCTCAGTTCAAGGTACACTGTACATTTGGTTCTTTATTTACCACCAGTCTAGAAACCCTATTTTTTTTTTAAAGGAAATGATATTCTCTTGGTATATCTTATCTAAGTGACTCATTAATTCATTTCGTATTTACTACACAACTTTCCCAAAGTTCATAATTCCTCTATTTAATGAACCAAATGAACTTTTTTCCCCCAGGCAGCAAGGTCTACCTCTATTTTTTTTTTCAAGATTTACTTTAAACATCTTTCTTATTACAACTTTTTTTTTTTTTTTTTGGAGTTTTAGGTTCACAGCAAAATTGAGGGGAAAGTACAGAGATTTCCCATAAACTTCCTGTCCCCATGTGTATAGCATCCCCCATTATCAACATCTTCCAGCAGATGTTACAATTTCACAATTTTACAATGAGGAACCTATACTGATACACCATTATCACTCAAAGTCCATAGTTTACATTAGAGTTCACTTTTTTTAAAATTCATTCATTCATTCATTCATTCATTTATTTTATTTATGGCTGTGTTGGGTCTTCGTTTCTGTGCGAGGGCTTTCTCTAGTTGTGGCAAGCGGGGGCCACTCTTCATCGCGGTGCGCGGGCCTCTCACTATCGCGGCCTCTCTTGTTGCGGAGCACAGGCTCCAGACGCTCAGGGTCAGTAGTTATGGCTCACGGGCCCAGTTGCTCCGCAGCATGTGGGATCTTCCCAGACCAGGGCTCGAACCCGTGTCCCCTGCATTGGCAGGCAGACTCTCAACCACTGCGCCACCAGGGAAGCCCAAGAGTTCACTTTTGATGTTGTACATCTTATAGATTTGGACAAAGCTATAATGACATGTACCCATTATTATGGTACCATACAGAGAATTTTCACTGCCCTAAAAATCCTCTGTGCTCTACCTATTCATCCTTCCCCCAACCCCCAAATCCTGATATTTTTACTGTCTCTATACTTTTGCCTTTTCCAAAATGTCAGATAGTTGGAATCATACAGTATGTAGCCTTTTCAGATTGGTTTCTTTCACTTAGTCATATATATATTTAAGGTTCTTCCATGTTTTTCATGGCTTGAGAGCTCATTTCCTTCTATCTGGATACTATTCCATTGTCTAGATGGACCATAGTTTATCCATTCACCTTCTGAAGGACATCTTGTTTTGACAATTATGAATAAAGTTTTGACAATTATGAATAAAGCAGGTTTTTGGGTGGACAAAATTTTCAGCTCCTTTGGGTAAATTCCAAAGGGGCACAATTCCTGGATTGCACATTGTAAGAGTATATTTAGTTTCGTAAGACTCTGCCAAACTGTCTTTCAAAGTGGCTGCACCATTTTGCATTCCTACCAGCAATGAATGAGAGTTCCTGTTGCCCCACATCCTTGTCAGCACTTGGTGTTGTCAGTATTCTGAATTTTAGTCATTCTAATAGGTGTGTAGTGGTATCCACGGTTGTTTTAATTTGCATTTCCCTGGTGATGTATGATGTGAAGCACATTTCCATATGCTCACTGGCCTTCTGTATATCTTTTGTGGTGAGGTGTCTGTTGAGGACTTTGACCATTTTTTAATTAGGCTGTTTGTCTTCTTATTGTCAAACTTTAAGAGTTGTGTATTTTGAATTACAGTTCTTTATGAGATGTGTCTTTTACAAATATTTTCTCCCAATATGTGGCTTGTCTTTTCATTCTCTTGATGCCTCTATTTTAAAATCTACTTTAAAAAACTTTAAGTGATTTATCTATTTTTCTTTTCTGGAAATTGAGGCTGTGCTTACTCACCTCTGTTCTTCTGCAGCACTCCCGTTTCCTGTGATCTCTAAAACACGATGACAAAATCTCCAAGCTTTATCTCTCAGGTAGTTTTTCAAACCTTGTCTTGTTTTGTTTTCTTCAGTCATCTTGATGCCACACAATTTTAAAAATCAGTATCAATCTACCTCCTGAAGAGTCCATTTTTACAGCCAAGGCAGGGAATTTTGTCATTTGGGGCTTTGAAAATAGCCTTGCTTTCTGTATCAGGAATCTGATTGCACTGCCATAACTCCTGTGCTGTTCTGAAACTGTGTTATCAGTTACCTGTGGTAATATTAAATCTTTATATTCCCCGCTCAGCTTCTGTACAGGTCTGGATTACCAGGCTGGGTTCCCACCTTCATATCTTGTATATTAACCCTTAGTTATTTTAGTTCTCTTGTTTTCTTAACGAAAACAGCCTCTTGAGACATCAGCTTGAACACAGCTAATTACTGTAAGCCCTCCTTCCCTAGGGAATGTCAAGGGGTGGGGATTCTGCTTACTTCTGAATTGGACAACTAACCAGATTCCCCTGCTACTTTACCCTGCCTCTGAAATTAAATCTTCTGTGTCAACGCTGGCTGGAGCCTTGCCGGGGCCAACTTTGAGCACTTATTCCTCTCCCTGGGGCTAATCTTTGTGGTCAGGTTGGCTTCCTCCAGTGTTCAAATCTTGAATACTCAAATTCAGCTTCCTACTCACTCCTTCCTCCTAACTGCTCTGTCCCACCCTGCATTTTCAGGGACTGAAACCTGCCTTACACCTTAACCCGCCTAATAAATGACTTACTTCACTTATCTGGACCTGGATATTTGAACACAGGTAAAGGTTACATGTGTTCGTACTTCCTCACCTATGTTTGATTTAATTATCATTTAATGGTATCAGTTAACTTTCCAATATAGGGAAACATAATGCAAAATTCATGTTAAAGATCTTGTGAAAGGAGTTGCCTTTAGTCAATATTAGTGCTTTATCAGGTACCCATCCCACTGTGAATTTCCCTGAAGGAAATACACGTCCAGGGAGCAAAGTCAGGCCAATGCGTAAATTTGCTCCCTAAATAAGGAGCAGAATTATCCTTGGCTATCTGCTTTGACCTTGTCATTCTCTTTATGTAAAAACTTTATGGTGCTGTTAGAAATAACTGTCCCTTCCGTAGCCCTTTAATTCTTTACGCTCTTCATTCTGCTCCAGAAGACTGGCCACTTAATTTCCCCAAAGCCTTGTCTTCGGTGGGTATTTCATCTCAATAACCTAGTGAATAATTTGATGTTCTGAGTTCCTGAGGCTCCATCAATTAATATAAGCTAGGTTTTCACTGCTCTCAATTCCAGCCAGGCCCTCCTATTCCCATGATGGATCGTGGTCTGCAACTGCGTCTCCTCATTCACTCTGTCGTTCAGCAAATGAAACTAACTCGGCTTGATGGAAGCAGAAAATGGTCTTGTTAAACAGATACAGGGGGGTAACTCACCCAACCTCTTCATGGCTATACAACAAGGAAAGATGACTAAATCGCAGCACAGAAATAGTCTGGTGAAAACACCACTGCTTCCTTCATTGCGCACTTAGCTGGGAGAGAGACTATCTCATATTTTCAGCTTTTACAGTGGGAGGAGTTCAGCCTTGTGTGGTGGGAATTCCCCAAACATGGAAAAGGAATTCACGTGTTGGACGGCCAAAGAGAATAAAAATGTCCACAACATTATCTTCAGCTTATACTGTGGCAGACAAAAGAAACTGTAATAGGTCTACAGTCTTTAAGAGTATACGTTAGTATGTATATTAATTTTGAATTATTTATATCTTATAATTAATGGAAAACTCCATTTGTTGTATAAATTTATAACAGAACAAAATGAGAAAATGTGGTCTCTAACTAGCTTTAAAACGACAGAGGAATGGATCAAAAATATCGTAGAGATGATGTGGCAATTTCATCAATCTTTTCATCATTGTTAGGTCAGCCTAAATTCTGGAACCACTGAACATTCCAATCGTTACAAGAGGAATATAAATCAAGGAAGGATTAAATTTCACTTGATAGATTTGACTTTTTCCATTAATGTTAATGTTTTGGAACTATTTTTTATGTTTGATTGAACTTATTTTCATGACAAATATAAATATAATAGGGAAAATGTTTGATCAAATACTACAGCTCTATTCTAGATAAGTTCATTTGTATCTTTGATACAAATTCCGCATATAAGTGATATCATATGATATTTGGTTTTCTCTGTCTGACTTACTTCACTTAGTATGGTAATCTCTAGGTCCATCCATGTTGCCGCAAATGGCATTATTTCATTCCTTTTAATGTCTGAGCAATATTCCATTGTATATATGCACCACATCTTCTTTATCCATTCCTCTGTTTATGGACATTTAGGTCACTTCCATGTCTTGGTTATTGTAAAGAATGCTGCTATGAACATTGGGGTGCATGTATACTTTTGAACCAAGTTTTTCTCCAGATATATGCCCAAGAGTGGGATTGCTGAATCATATGGTAGCTCTATTTTTAGTTTTTTTAAGGGACCTCCATACTGTTCTCCATAGTGGCTGTATCAATTTACATTCCCACCAACAGTGTAGGAGGGTTTCCTTTTCTCCACACCGTCTCCAGCATTTATTGTTTGTAGATTTTTTGAGGATGGCCATTCCGACTGGTGTGAGGTGATATCTCATTGTAGTTTTGATTTGCATTTCTCTAATAACTAGCAATGTTGAACATATTTTCACGTGCCTCTTAACCATCTCTATTCTAGGTGAAGGGAAAAAATAGAGCCAATGGGAAACTGATACTACAACTATGAGGCTGTTGTATTTCTCAAGAGATGTGAGAGGCGTGTCACCTCCTGCCAAGCCAGCACTCTACCCATTCTGTCAGCCCTGCCCTGCCACTCAGGTTGGCCACTGTGCCGCATACAACTCTAACTATTACTTCCCTCCCGATTTCACCTCTTCCTCTTTCCACTGTCTGGTCGCTTTCTGATAGCAAGTCAACACTAAATGACAAGATTCCATATAACTGAAGACTTGACTGGTGATATTGTTATAAAATTCACACATTTATCACGGAACCCGCTTAGTTTCAAGATACCATTGGCAATTAATTGACATTTTTATTAATAGAATCTTGCTATCCCCAGGGAAATTTTGGATTAGAGAAAAGCTCCTTACAGCAATAACCAGGGACGTGATCCAACTTACAAATACAAAGCAAGAGGAAGAAGTTCCTAAAATAAAATACTTGTTTTAGGATTCTTTCTGGTCAGATGACATAAGCTTACTCGTCAAGATCCCAAGAGAATCAATCTTAGATAACTGATCAAAGGCCACGCCTTTGTGCATTTGGTTCTAACGATGGATCTTTATTGTCTTATTGCCAGCTGCTGCAGTCCTTCCAGAAAGATGAGAATTTTTTCCCAAATTTCTTAGAGAAGACTTAAAAAGTTTTGTATTTCTACTGATTCTGAGAAATACACTCTTTCGGAGCACTTATTACATGGGTGGACTCTAGTATAGATCCAAGTATCATTTTTGAATTTTCTATCTATATGAATAAAAATTTTAAATAATAATTTTTAGGTAGTTATGTGTTCAAAGATAGTTCCTGAATTGCAGGAAAGCATAAGAATAGAGCAATTCTATTTTGGAAAGAAGAATATTTACAAATTAAGTTATATTTTCAAAAATTGGACAATTCTTTGCAAAAGTAAGATATATGTTCATGCTTGTAAATTGGTTACAAATACTTTTAGTCCTTGACATTTCAAATATTTGCTTTGAGTAACAAAAACTAACTTGAAAATAAAAATGTAACTATATCTGCAAATTTCATTCAGAGGTCCAAAACATTCTGATTTTATTTTGACAAACTTGATCACTCCACAGTTTGTCGCTTACTAAAACTAGAGTTTTGTCCTATTTGGAAAGCCAGCGATTTGACCATTTTTCCTCTTACCTGTCCCCCTGAATTTACTTCCTGATCATTGTTATGTATAATTTTTTTTACCCGAAACTGACTCAGTAATACTTGCTTTGGGTTAGAAACCTAAGCAATATTTGGGAGAAGATGGGAAATATGATTTCCATGGAAACTAAAAATATGGTACTATCTTGAAGGGCTGGCCTTAAATAAAGGTGATTATTTAAGAAAAACTGACCGAAGTGTTGAATCCTCTTTAGTGCACTGCGTGTTTGGATCAGGAGGTGGGGAACCAATTCATGGGGACGGTAGAAGCTACTACACTGAGGGGGATTCATTTTGCCTCTCATCAGGATCAGTTTTACCTGATTGTTTCAGCTTCTGAGAAGCTTCAAAGCTGCATAACTTGAACACTGGGACCTCACTTCTCCCAACATCCACTGAACCCCAGCACCAGGTCGTTAAATATTTTCCTGGAGTAAAAAACACATTTTTAACTCCAATAACAAAAAAATGCCATCCAGAAGTTTCATTAATTGTATATAGAATAACTGAAGAATAGAAAATATAAAGGTTAAAGTGGTCTCTCACATAAAGCATATTGTTCTGTCAGAGAAACAATCCTTCCTCTTTGATGAGTTATTTATTAAATATTGTTTTTTTAATTAATTGATTAATTTATTTCTAAATTTATTTTATTTTTGGCTGCATTGGGTCTTCGTTGCTGTGCACGGGCTTTCTCTAATTGCAGCGAGCGGGGGCTACTCTTCATTGTGTTGCGCGGGATTCTCACTGCCGTGGCTTCTCTTGTTGAGGAGCATGGGCTCTAGGCACATGGGCTTCAGTAGTTGTGGTGCACTGGCTCAGTAGTTGTGGCTCGTGGGCTCTAGAGTGCAGGTTCAGTAGTTGTGGGGCACGGGCTTAGTTGCTCTGCGGCATGTGGCATCTTCCTGGACCAGAGATCAAACCCATGTCCCCTGCATTGGCAGGCAGATTCTTAATCACTGGTGCCACCAGGGAAGCTCCTAAATATTGTTTTAAGATACCACAATGCTATATAAATTCCAACTATTATGGTTTTGAAGCACTGATTGTCATATTTTTTCCTATAGTAATCTTTCTTTTTGAAAGATTTTTGTCAGACTATAGATGATTAACCTCATTGTAGCTAATGGATATTTTTAAAGCTTACATAGAAATATAACATGAATGCCATGGTGAGTTGCCAATACAAAGGGCATTTTTTATAAATGGAATTCATCTTAGTTAAATCGACCTGTATTCTGATTCTTTAAAAAAAATTCCTTCTTTTAAAAGGATTTCTTCTTTTAAAAATCCTTCTTTTAAAATGGCATTTTTAAAATGTCATTCCATTTCTTTAAATTATTTCCAACTAGTTACATATGCACAATAAACCCAAATGAGGGAGGCGCAAGAGGGAGGGGATATGGGGATATATGTATACGTATAGCTGATTCACTTTGTTATACAGCAGAAACTAACACAACATTGTAAAGCAATTATACTCCAATAAAGATGTTAAAAAAATACAATAAATATAATACTTCACTTTCACATTTTTCAATAAAAATAATTGTTTCCTCAAAAATAAAACCAACTGAGGAGTGTTTAAGTTGATCTTAAAGGGTAATATATATTATTAGCCAAAATGAAAAATGTAATCTCTAAGCCAAGGAAAAATGAAGACAGCAAGAGCATTCTCTGTTTTAAAATATTTTCAGAGAACCATAACTTAACTTTTCATTCAAGATTAAAATATACTTTTGAAACCAAAACTGCTGTGTTAAGTGAAATCTTGTTCTTTTTATAAAATAATGATTTTATTAAAAATTTGACTGTTTCTAAAATATGCTTGAGTTCATTATACACTAGATTACACTCACTGTAAATTTATGCAGCTGATCCATAAGCTGTGGGGGAAAAAAAGTTCATATTGGAAGCACTGACATTGTCTAAAATATACATAAATCTTTGATATTATGATCTGTTGGTATATTTACCTATGGATCATTTTTTTTCCTTGGAAACTCTAGTATGTCAACAAACAGCTGTTGCAAAGCATGCTTATTTTTCTGAGCTGATAGGGAATCAATGGATATAATTTAGAATTTTAATAATTAAAAAATTCAAGACACGAAAATGTTTCTCTGTCCCCACCCCCCAGAAAATTTATTTCACATGCTTTAGGGAATCAGAAGACTCAGTTGCAGTTCTAGTAGCCAAAACTAGATGGCGCTCTACAATTATCAGTGCTTCAAGTCAATTTCCAGAGGTTTACTGTCATTGGAATCAAAGGTTTTAATTAAGGATGTATTTTATGACTTAATTAAGGATAAGTTTCAGGTTTGACCATCTCCTATTCTTCTTCTATAGACTTTTTAAACTTTGTTTTTAATTTTTTATTGAAGTGTAGTTGATTTACGATGTGGTGTTAGTTTCAGGTGTACAGCAAAGTGATTCAGTTACACATACATATACATCAAATTTTTTTCAGATTATTTTCCCTTATAGGTTATTACAAAATATTGAGTATAGTTCCCTCTATAGACTTTTTTTAGGGAGTATGAGACATGCCTTCCCTCTGTTTATTGCCTTAGTGATTCTGTGCCCCACTTCTTAGTCCTTACTCAACACCTGTAAAATCATCAGACATACTGATAAAGAAATTAAGTCCTACAGTAATATTTAACGGAAAAATTTGCGTTGCACGGCTAGCCAAACTCTTGGCTAGAATTAATGTTCTTGCCTTTGCAGTATCAAGACTAGCCACCTCCCTAACCAGAAGAGAAAATATGGGCAGGAAGACTGAATTCATTTATGGGAAGGAGTTAGAAAAGCCAGGATGAGACCTGGTTGCTGTTGTTTCTTCCATCATCACAGTAGTGGTTTTTTGTTTTTTTTTTAATAAATTTATTTATTTATTTATTTTTGGCTGCGTTGGGTCTTCGTTGCTGTGCGCGGGCTTCTCATTGCAGTGGCTTCTCTTGTTGCGGAGCACGGGCTCTAGGCACATGGGCTTCAGTAGTTGTGGCACGTGGTCTCAGTCGTTGTGGCTTGCGGGCTCTAGAGCGCAGGCTCAGTAGTTGTGGAGCATGGGCTTAGTTGCTCTGCGGCATGTGGGATCTTCCCGGACCAGGGCTCGAACCTGTGTCCCCTGCATTGGCAGGCGGATTCTTAACCACTGCGCCACCAGGGAATTCCCCATCACAGTAGTTTTGACTCCCGTCCTGAATAACCTCAGTGTCCCCTGTCCTCCACCCTGAGGATCTGCTGTAGAAGCGGCAGAAGGAAGAGGAAGAGAGAAGGACTATGAAAAGCTCACAGAGAAGCGTATTCTGTGTGCCAGGCAATGAGCTAAGCTCTTGACACGTGTTTCCGTACTTATTTTTTGAAGCAATCAGAGGAAGTGTGAATGAATGATCTCTCCCTTACGTATGAGGAATCTGGCACTTGGGTGAACAACTCCCCAAGGTCAATAAATGGCAGATCAAGGATTATCAATGGGATTTTCTACAACTGTAATTAAGGCATCCAAGAAAACTGGTAATTGTCTCTTTTCTAGACTCTGTCTACAGTGAGTGTGCCACACTTCCAGGTCAATACCGTGCAATGTACAATCCTATCTATTATCTCATTTAATATAATAGCCAACTCTGTTGCACTATGAATAGAAAGTGAAATTTCCAAGTTCAGACGCCAGTCAGTGGCAATGCCAGATAAGAATATAAGTCCTCTGATAATTAATTTCTGTTTTAAGATAAAACTTAAGTACATGAAAATGGTCAAGTCATATATTTTTGCTGTTTGCTTTATTTCATATAATTGCCATAAACTATCTTGTTTCACAGTTTTGCTAGTCAATGAGCAATCAATAACGTTTTTTATGACCATAAAGTAATTCCCGAAGAATACAAATAGGACTCTTCATTAAATTGTTTTTCTTTGTTTTAACTGAAGTATAGTTGATTTATAATGTTGTGTTAGTTTCCACTTCAGGTGTACAGAAGAGTGATTCAGTTACACACACACACACATATATATATTCTTTTTAAGATTCTTTTCCTTTTTAGTTTATTACAAAATATTGAGTATAGTTCCTTGTGCTCTACAGTAGGTCCTTGCTGGTCTTCAATTAAATTTTAACAATTGCCTACAATTATATTTAATTATGCCAAATACACTATAAAGAATATAAATAGAAGACACGATTTCTTCCCTTACGTTCTTCATAAATTACTGGGTAAAACACATATATAAAGATTTATTCATTACACGTTTATTTACTGACAGCTACATCCAAAATAAGTATTGCAGGCGGTCAGAGCCCCTGACAAAGAGGACTGCGGGACAGGACCCACCAGGTAGCCCCACACCCAGTCATGGATGCATTTGTCTGGACACTATTCTGGGGAAATCACCATGTGGAAGAAATGTCATTGGCCTTGGGATGAGACTTTCATTTCCTGCCTGGTTTAGAGGAAACCCATATCCGTATAGGGACCCTTAAAATGGCCCCTTCACCAGATGGCAAGCTGTGTTCCTTCCCTCCTCAATCTTTCACCCACTTCTGCTTGGCTTGTCACGATTGCCTTGTATTTGGAGACTTGAAGAAAGCGTTTATCCTCAAAGTGTAAACCTTTAGTGTTTATATTGCATAGCTGAAAGTCTTTAATTTCTCCACTGATTTCTGATTACTATTCACTTTCTGATTCATGATAATTCAGAAGCTTAGCAGCTAACCTCAATGTGACCTCAGTCATGCTCAGTGAGACTTTTTCTGTTGGCTAATTATCAGGATGACCTTACTCCCAACCAACTTCCCTTTTCTAATTCTCAAATTTGACCCACTAAAATTAATTTTACAGTTGACATTTTGTAGTATTTCATTAGTTTTTCTCAACATTTGATTACACAAATTGTTTGATTACACATTTGTCTTGTAAGTGGGAATGGTGCTCACACTGAAATGAAAAGCTATGGTCATTGTGTAAGAGGTGAAATTTTTACTATTTTCATTTCCTATGGTAGGTGCGGCTTTGATAGCCTGATGGATTGGGATCAGTTTTACATTCGTGTATTACCAGCCCCGTCTGGACTGCATTCCCGAAGTGAGAGTCTGCAAACAGGCTGTCTAGTTTGGTCAGCATCACGTGTGGACATTTGATTTCTGACACCAAAACTCCTCAACCGTCCTGGTCAGTTTTTAGTCTTACGGATTACAAAGAGCTGTGACACATTTTATCCCCTTAAATCTTCACAACACCTCTGTGAGATTTTACTTTAGTTTGTAACCTCCAAACTACCCACGAGGAAATCAAGGATCAGATGAATAAAGGGACTTTTCCCAGGGTACACAGCCAGTGGGTCCCATGAAACTGGGATTCACAATTAGGCCTGACTCTAAATCGAGTACAAATAGCTCATGTGTGTTTAGCACCTATTGCGTGCCAGGTGGGACTCTAAGCACTTTACATGTAAATATTAACTAATTTTAACCTCACAACAACCCTTTGAGGGAGGTACTATTTTTGTCCCCATTTCACAGATGAATAAACTGAGGCACAGAGAGGGTAAGTGACTTCTCAAATTCCCACAGCTACTAAGGGACAGAACCTGGCTGCAAACTCGGGCTGAACTCTGCTGACTCTCTTTGTAGAGCACAACGGGTTTGATGACCTCTTTGGCATCTCACAGAGGTTTTAGGATTTAATAGGATAAAATATATCATGGCTCTTTGTAAGGAATCAAAGCTATCTTCTCCTCAGGAGAGCTGAGAAATTCAGGGTCAGAAAGGAAGTGTGCATATAATGTATTGGTGAGGCGTGTCCCAGCCAGGTAAAAGTGTGAGTATAAGGCTATGTATTCAACAGAGAATATGTGCCGTCAGTAGCTCTCCCTGCATTTACCACCTTCCTATTTGGAACTTCCTCTAGGTGGTTAAGAAATCAAGATCAGAAAGTTAAGGGCAGGTAACATAAATAATCGTAGGTCATAGGTCCATTCCATATCATTTTTATTCTACTCTACTTCTGTCTTTGTTTTTAAATTATCACCTTCTCATCAAGATTGGCTTTACAAGTTGCCTACTTGGAAATTCAAGAGGCTTATAGTGAAACTTAAAGAAAAAACTTTTTTTCCACTCAATTCCGTAAATCTTAAAGTTTCACCAAGAGATTCATTTTTCTCTTTATGTTAGATGTTTTTCGCATCATCTCCAAAAACACTCGTGTGTCACTGCAACTTTTGACAATACTTTTGCATCAAGTTTTTTAGGATATTTAGTTCTGATCAACTCCATGATGAATTATTAGGTGGGTCCCACAGCGGAAAACTCATTTATTTTTGCCCTGGGTAAACAGCTTCTGTCCATTTATAACTCAAAGCTGTCCGGGGAATTGGGTGATTACCTGGTGAATCTGATCAATATAAACAAACAAAGTAGATAATAAAGGATAAAATAACTTCAAAAAATTAAACTGTTATTGCTCGGTCTATCCAGATCCTTGTCTTTATTCAGCACTGAGTTTCTCTGTGAGTGGAGCTTCACGGCTCTTAATAAACAGTCTCAGAGAAAGTGTCCCTTTTTCTCACTGTATTCTTGGAATACCTATGCTGTGCTTTGTCTGTACATAAGCCGAGGACACAGAGGTTGCTTGGCTATTGTGTTTAGGAACTCCCAGCTGAGCCCACCAAGTCTCACCAGGCTGGTGAAACCCTTCAGTCCAAATTCACAGCTGACTGCATTTTCTTCCATTTCCTGACGCTATTTGCTCTGAAATACTTAGAATTTGGACTCAAAACTTTTTCGACAAGACACTGTATCTTGACAATAGGCATTAATAAGATGTCGTTGTTACTGAGACACTGACCACAGATCATGCTTATACAGTGTATTTGCACTATAGAAAGTATCCTCCAAATGCCGTAGAAGGTTGGGCAAAGCAGATATAAGGAGTAAAAAGAAAAGACCCTTAGAAATCTCAGAACTATTAAAAGTATAAATCATAAGTAGATTTTCTTCCTAATCCCAGCAGTATACCCTAAAGGATAAAGATTTACAGTCCTTGTAATTTTATCTAGGGTACTGTAACTGCTATTTCTATTCTTAGCTAAATAAATGTGTTACCGTTTTTTCACTCTCATGAAACTATTTGCATCAGTATCTTCTAGCTGGTAAATTCCACTTGCGTTTTAAGATTTAAAAGGCAAGAGAGATTTTTAAAGTTGCTTGCTTTTGCTGACTTTTAGAGTTTTTTTCCATCATGGTCGTTTAATATTTCGTTTATTTATCCTCTTCATGGATTTATTTTGCATTAACATTTTCTCATCCCCAGCACAAATCTCAAGTTCTCTTTGGCACTCTAAGGAACTTAGCTGAGAACTTAAAAAGAACATACATGATTAAAAGTATATTCACATTTGAAAAATTGCCCTGTCTCCTAGGGAAGATGATATGCAAATATACGTGACATAACTACCAGATTGGCATGGTGTCTCCTCCCTGGGACAAAAGGTGGGTTCTCAAATCAGCAAGTTCTGCCTACTCCAGTTACTTAGGGTTGCATAAACTTTTGCAGTGAAGGGGAAAGGATTCCTCTCCCTGAGTACCCCTAGAAGCTCCTTACAAGTTAGAGCAAAACCTTAGCTCCTAGCGGTTTTCAAATGCCAGTGTGTACCAGGATCACCCAGAGAGCTTGTTAAACCACCTAGTACTGGACCCACACCCCAGAGCTTCTGATTCAGTAAGTCTGAGGTGAGGCAAGAGAATTTACATCTCTAACAAGGCCCAGGTGATTTTATTGCTGCTGCTTTGGGGACCACGTGTCAAGAATCACTGCTTTCATACATGCAAAAAGGGCTATTTATTTACTTGTTTGCTCTTGATCAAAAATATATATATATATCTGAATAATATATATTTAAATTCTTGATTTTTTGCTTTTCTTGACGAGAAATCAAGATGCTAAAAGCGATAGAAAAACAATTAATGATGATATCTCATTGTGGTTTTGAGTCACACTTCCCCAGTGATTAGTGACAGTGACCATCTTTTCATGTGCCTGTGGGCCATTTGGACCTGTGGATCTTTTTCTTTGGAAAAATGTCTATACAGTTCCTCTGTCCATTTTAAATGTTTGTTTGCTTGTTTGTTTTTGCTATTGAGTTGTATGAGTTTTTTATATATTTCGAACATTAACCACTTGTTGGATATACAATTTGTAAATATTTTCTCCCATTCTGTACACTGTCTTTTCATTTTATGGATTATTTCTTTTGCTGTAGCTTTTCAGTTTGATGTAGTCCTATTTATAGATTTTTTGCTTTTGTTGCTTGTGCTTTTGGTGTCATATCCAAAAAAATCATTGCCGAGACCAATGTCAAGCAGCTGCTTCTTTATATTTTCGTCTAGAAGTTTTACAGTAACAGGGCTTACGTTTAAGCCTTTAATCCATTTCAAGTTAATTTTTCTGAGTGGTGTAAGAAAGGGGTCCAATTTCATTTTTCTGCATATGGTTATCCAGTTTTTCCAACGCCATTTGTTAGAATATCCTTTCCCCATTGAGTGTCCTTGGCTCTCTTGTCAAGTTTTAGTTCACCATATATGTAGGAGTTTATTTCTGGGCCTTTTATTCTGTTCCATTGGTCTACGTGTCTGTTTTTCTGCCAGTATCATACTGTTTTAATTACTAGAGATTTGTACTTTGAAATCAGCAAGTGTGGTGCCTCTGACTTTATTCATCTTTCTCAGAATTGCTTTGGCTATTCAAAGTCTTTTGTGGTTCCATATAAATTTTAGGATTTTTTTTCTATTTCTGTGAAAAATATAATTTCAATTTTGATAGGGTTTGCATTGAATCTAGAGATGGCTTTGGGTAGACCAAATTTTAACAATATTACTTTTTCCAATTCATGAACACAGGATATCTTTACATTTGTTCATGTCTTCTTCAATTTCTTTCACTAAAGTCCTCTAGTTTTCATTGTACAAATCTTTCATTTCCTTTGTTAAACTTGTCCCTAAGTATTTTATTATTTTTGAAGCTGTTGTGAATGAGATTTTTAAAAATTTCTTCTCAGATATTTCATTGTTAGTGTATAGAAGCACAACTTATTTCTATATGTTGATTTTTATATCCTGCAAGGTTACAGAATTCATTGATTAATCCCAGTGGGTTTTTTCACTTGCACATGACCTTCATTATTCCTTCTCTCTTTCACATCATTGTGATGGTCATTGTCTTTCCTTTCATACAGCCTACGGTTGTGGAATGATTGCTATACGCCATGCACATGTATCTTATAGGTGAAGAAACTGAGACACAGAGGGATTAAGTAACACACCCAATTCGTACAGCTAATAAGTGGCAGATGTGAGATGCGAACCCAAGTGTCTAACTCTGGAGTTTGTCCTTAAACAATGTGCTATATTAACTTTCAATTTGCAAATGGCCACACAGTTATTTAAATGGCCTTTGAAATAGCTAGTGACACACATTTAGCTGTTGAAATAGCCAATTTTGAAAAATATTTTTGAGATTAATGGTTAGATCAGATTATACATGTTGAAAAAAATTTGTAGTTGCAGTCAGTTGCCAAAAGATCAAAACATGACATTTCTTGCAAGGCCCAATCTCTAACAACTTTCCAGATTCATCTGCACTACAACCCACACTCCAGTTGACGTCAGTCTGCTCATGAGCCCTGAAATGATGTTCAGCCTTTGCTTATGCTGTATTTTAAGCCAGTTTTAAACATTTCTCTTCTGCTCCCCAAAGGGAGAATTAATTGTTTCTTTTCTCAAGACTCACAGTGTGTTAGTTAACACTCTATCTTTCTCTTCTGAACCAGAAAGCCCTTATCATGTTTGTCTACTCCTCTAGAATTTAAGCTCCCTGAGGGCAAAGTCAGACCTCACTCACAGCCGTGCCCCTCCCACTCCTGGCTGTGCCTGGCTCAGAACTGAGTCAATGCAAGCTGAAGTGTATACCACTGAATGATCCTAGATAAGAAATACCTTGCCTGTGGTCACTCTGCTATTTTGGTTTGGGGCTGAGACTTCTAAACCAGGCCCTCTGAATTCCCATGAGAGCTAAGATCTTTCCACAAGGTCATTTTGGTGATACTGTGCTTGTAAACTCTCTATTACATTGCCACCTATTTTTACTAGGATGAATTCTTCCTTGTTTCTTCTGTGTGTTTGTTCTATTTCCATAATGTAAGCAGGCTGCCACATCCAATCTGTCATTCTCTCTCTTTCTCTCTCTCTCTTGCATCAGCCAGGCTCTGAATTACTTATATTTCAACCTGCTATTCACAGAACTACCTCCTCTCCAATCTCAGTTTTCTAAATATGTCCAAAGCATTCTTATCCTTCCACATCCTTGACTTTGAGGTCATGTACTTTGAACTTCTCCATATACCCTGAAAGCTCCTAGTCTTAGTCTTCTAGCTCACTTTTTTTCTCAATTAGTCAGTAGTTCCATTAACAGGACGTCCTAGTACGTTTTTTCCATTCTAATTAAGAACCTGTGTTTAGGGCTTCCCTAGTGGAGCAGTGGTTGAGAATCTGCCTGCCAATGCAGGGGACACGGGTTCGAGCCCTGATCTGGGAAGATCCCACATGCCGCAGAGCAACTGAGCCCGTAAGCCACAACTACTGAGCTTGCACGTCTGGAGCCTGTGCTCCGCAACAAGAGAGGCCACGATAGTGAGAGGACCGCGCACTGCGATGAAGAGTGGCCCCCGCTTGCCGCAACTAGAGAAAGCTCTCGCACAGAAACAAAGACCCAACACAGCCAAAAATAAAATTAAAAAAAAAATAAATAAATAATTTATAAAAAAAGAACCTGTGTTTAGAGGCATTTCAAAATCATTGGCTACTAATTAATCCAAAACATTTTCACATCCTCTGATTGCTTTGATACATGAAAAGAAATGTAGAAAAAATTGGACTAAGGCAAGTATTTCCAATAGAAATATCTACCTAGATTTCTAGGGTTGGACCTGAGAAACATTTTTATCATATCCTTTCTCACAGAGTCAATTTTTTTCTGTAGTGTCTTTCTCTCTTTACTCTATGTGTCTTTTTATGCTTTTCAATCTTAAAAGAAAACTGCCAAAGTTGTCTTAATTCTTTTGCTTGAATTTCTTCTCAGATTGTTTTTTCTTGATTTCCTCACTCTTATTTTTAATCATTTTCTATATTTTCATCTGTGAGTAGCAGATGTGGGTAGGCTCAGTTATGCTAAAGCAAGAATTAGGTACCAAAATATAATTACTCACCCTATGTTGGTATACTTGATTTAGGAAAGTAGATAATGATTATTTACAAGGCTCATGAGTCAATATTTATCTGGATTAAAATTTTTAAATTTTATATTACTGATAAAGATATAGATTCAGCATGCAGGACCCTTGTATAGTTGGAATCAGTGGAAAAGGGAAAATGGAAAAAGATTAAAACATTAAAAAATAAGTAAGAAAAAAGGTTAAAGATCACATTCTTTAACAACTTACTCAATAAACAGGTGTTGAATCCATATTATTTGCAATCACTAAGGAGGATATAAAAACCTGAATGAAATCTGCTTTTCCAGAGCTCACAATGATATTAAATTTATTTATTACTGGCATCACATAGATGTGAAAAAAAGATATAGAGGATATTGATAGATTTTAAACAGGACAGAAAAGATATTAAGTTCAGGGAGTTTTATCTTCTTATAGTTATAAGACATTAGAATAGGGTATACATTTAGGAATGTTTGTCCCAAAGGTGTCTAGACAGTAGCCCTCTCAGAGGTTCAGAGAACTTTTAGGTCAGGAAAATCTCAGATATTATCTAGTCCAACTCTATCACTTTACCATTTAGGAAACTGAGACCCAGAGAGCTGAAATGCTTTATCCAATGTTGGTGACATGTAAATGACAGAGGGAAGAGTGTAAACCTGGACTCTACATTTTTGTTCCCCTTTCTATTTCTATTTCTAACCTTTGTTACCTATTCATTCCTTTTACAAATATTAAAATAGACATTGGAATACAAAATATTGGGAATGCAAAGTAAATAAACTATTTTTTGTTCTCAAATTGGTTCTTGTGCAACAAACTAAAAAGGATGGGATAGAGGCGAGGGTGGAGGTGGCCAACTGGGAAAGAGGCAGGAGAAGCCTGCTCAGAAGTGGTTGGTGAGACTGGACATGTTGCCTCTGGGGTTGACAGTTCCAGACATTTACAGGACACTTCTGTCCTTAGTCTGTGCCATGCATGTCTGCCCAGTCAGTTCAACTTGAAAATTAATATTGAATTGTGAAATTAAAACAAATCTGGAGAGGGAGATGATGGTGGAATAGAAGGACTTGAGCTCACCTCTTCCAATGAAAACACTAAAATCACAGCTAACTGCTGAACAACCAAAAAAGACTAGAAGCTGCTAAAAAAGATATTCTACATACATACTAAGATGCCACAGTGAAATGGTAAGAGAGGCACATTCGTGATACAATAAAATTGCATGCCCTCTGGGTGGGTGACCCACAAACTGGAAACTAATTATATCACAGAGTTTCTCCCACAGGATTGAGAGTTCTGAGCCCCACGTCAGGCTCCCCAACCTGGGGGTCTGGCATCGGGATGAGGAGTCCCTAGAGCATTTGGTTTTGAAAGCCAGTGGAGCTTGAGTGCAGGAGCTCAGCAGGACTGGAGGAAACAGAGACTCCACTCTTGGAGGGTGCACACAAGGTTTCACAAATACTGGGACCAGGGAAAAGCAGTGACTCCATAGGACACTGGGACAGACCTACCTGCAGATAGTGGAGGGTCTCCTGCAGAAGCAGGGGTTAGCTGTGGCTCACTGTGCGGGCAAGGACACCGGTGGTGGAGGACCCAGGGAATATTCATTGATGTGAGCTCTCCTGGAGGTCACCACTTTGGCATCAAGACCTGGCCCCACCCAGCACCCTGCAGCCTCCAGTGCTGGGACGCCTCAGCCCCAACGAACAGGGTGAGAACACAGCCCCATTCATCAGCAGACAGGCTGCCTAAAGTCATCCTGAGTGCATAGCTGCCTCTAAACACACCCCTTAACATGGCCCTGCCCACCAGAGGGACAAGACCCAGCCCCACCCACCAGTGGGCAGGCACCAGTCCCTCCCACCAGGAAGCCTGTACAGCCCCTGGGCCAACCTCACTCACCAGGGGCCAGACACCAGAAGCAAGGGAAACTAAAAACCTACAGCCTGAGAAATGACAACCACAAACACAGAAATTTAGACAAAATGAGATGACAGAGAAATATCTTCCAGATGAAGGAACAAGAAACAATCCTAAAGGAACAACTAAGTGAAGTGGACATAGGCAATCTGCATGAAAGAGAATTCATAGTAATGGTAGTAAAGGTGATCCAAGATCTTGAAAAAAGAATGGAGGCACAGACTGAGAAGATACAAGAATTGTTTAATAAAGAGCTAGAAGATTTAAAGAATAAACAAACAGAGATGAACAATGCCATAACTGAAATGAAAAATACACTAGAAGGAATCAATATCAGAGTAAATGAGGTGGAAGAATGAATAAGTGAGCTGGAAGACAGATTGATAGAAATCACTGCTGCAGAACATAATAAAGAAAAACGACTGAAAAAAAAATGAGGACCATCTTAGAGACTTTGGGGACAACACTAAAACACAAACATTTGCATTATAGTGGTCCCAAAAAGAGAAGAGAGAGAGAAAGAGACTGAGAAAATATTTGAGGAGATTATAGCTGAAAACTTCCCTAACATGGGAAAGGAAACAGTTACCCAAGTGCAGGAAGCAAAGAGAGTCCCATACAGGATAAACCCAAGGAGTAACATGCAAAGACACATAGTAATCAAACTGACAAAAATTAAAGACAGAGAGAAAATATCAAAAGCAACAAAGGAAAAGCAATAAGTAACATACAAGGGAATCCCCATAAGGTTATCAGCTGATTTTTCAGCAGAAATTCTGCAGGCTAGAAAGGAATGACACAATATACTTAAACTCATGAAAGGGAAAAACCTACAACCAAGAATACTGTACCAAGCAAGGTTCTTGTTCAGATTCAATGGAGAAATCAAAAGATTTAGAGAAAAGCAAAAGCTAAGAGAATTCAACACCACCAAACCAGCTTTACAATGAATGCTAAAGGAACTTCTCTAGGCAGAAAAGAAAAGGCCACAACTAGAAACAAGAAACTTACAAATGGGAGAGCTCACCAGTAAAGGCACATACAGTAAAGGTAGGAAATCATCCACTCACAAATATGATATCAAAACCAGCAATCATGAGAAGAGGAGAGTACAAATGCAGGATATTGGAAATGCATTTGAAATTAAAAGACCAGCAACTTAAAACAATCATATATATATTATATATATATAGACTGCTATGTTAAAACCTCATGGTAACTGCAAACCAAAAATCTACAATAGATACACACACACAAAAAGAAAAAGCAATTCAAACACAGCTCTACAGATAGTCATCAAATCACAAGAGAAGAGAACAAAAGAGGAAGGGAAGAAAAAAGACCTACAAAAACAAATCCTAAACAATTAACAAACTATCAATAAGAACATACATATCAATAATTATCTTAAATGTAAATAGATTAAATACTCTAACCAAAAGACATAGACTGGCTGAATGGATACAAAAACAAGACCCATATATATGTTGTCTACAAGAGACCCACTTCAGATCTAGGTACACATACAGACTGAAAGTGAGGGGATGAAAAAAGGTATTCCATGCAAATGGAAATCAAAAGAAAGCTGGAGTAGCAATACTTACATTAGACAAAATAGACTTTAAAATAAAGACTGTTACAAGAGACAAATAAGGACACTACATAATGATCAAGGGATCAATCTAAGAAAAGATATAACAAGTGTAAATATATGTGCACCCAACATAAGAACACCTCAATATATAACAAATGCTAAGAGCCATAAAAAGAGAAATCGACAGTAACACAATAATAGTGAGGGACTTTAACACCCCACTTACATCAATGGACAGATCATCCAGACAGAAAATCAATAAGGAAATACAGGCCTTAGATGACACACTAGACCAGATGAACTTAATTGATATTTATAGAACATTCTATCTGAAAGCAGCAGAATACACATTCTTCTCAAGTGCATATGGAGCATTCTTCAGAATAGATCACATGCTGTGCCACAAAGCAAACCTCTGTAAATTTAAGAAAACTGAAATCATATCAAGCATCTTTTTCAACCAAAACACTATGAGATTAGAAATCAAGAGAAACTGGAAATAAAAGGAAAAAACTGTAAAAAACACAAACAAGTGATGGCTAAACAATATGCTACCAATCAACAAATGGATCATTGAGGAAATCAAAGAGGAAATTAAAAAATACCTAGAGACAAATGAAAATGAAAACATGATGGTCCAAAACCTTTGGGATGCAGTAAAAGCTGCTCTAAGAGGGAAGTTTATAGCACTACAATCTTACACAGGAAACAAGAAAAATCTCAAATAAAAAACCTAATCTTACACTGAAAGCAACTAGAGATAGAAGAACAAACAAAACCCAAAGTTAGTAGAATGAAAGAGATCATAAAGATCAGAGCAGAAATCAATGAAATAGAGATGAAGAAAACAATAGAAATGATCAATGAAATTAAAAGCTGGTTTTTCAAAAAGATAAACAAAATTGATAAACTTTTTTCAGGCTCATCAAGAAAAAAAGCAAAAGAGCTCAAATCTATAAAATTAGAAATGAAAAAGGAGAAGTTACAACTGACACCACAGAAATACAAAGAATCATAAGAGACTACTAAAAGGAACTATATGCAAATAAGATTGACAACCTGGAAGAAATGGACAAATTCTTAGATAGTTACAATCTTCCAAGACAGAACCAGGAAAAAATAGCAAATATGAACAGACCAATCACAAGTACTGAAATTAAAACTGTGATTAAAAAACTTCCAGCAAACAAAATCCGGGACCAAACGGCTTCACAGGTAAATTCTATCAAATATTTATAGAAGAGTTAACACCCATCCTTCTGAAACTATTCCAAAAAACTGTAGAGGAAGGGACACTCCCAAACTCATTCTATGAGGCCACCATTACCCTGATACCTAAGCCAGACAAAGATACCACAAAAAGAGAAAACTACAGGCCAATATCACAGATGAACATAGATGCAAAAATCCTCAAGGAAATATTAACAAATGAAAACCAACAATACATTAAAAGGATCATACACCATGATCAAGTGGGATTTATCCCAGGGATGCAAGGATTTTTCAATATCTGCAAATCAATCAGTGTGATTCACCACATTAACAAACTGAAGTTAAAAACCATATGATCACCTCAATAGATGCATTCAACACTCATTTATCATAAAAACTCTCCAGAGAGTGGGCATGGAGGAAACCTACCTCAACATAATGAAGGTCATATATGACAAACCCACAACAAACATCATACTCAACTGTTAAAAGCTGAAAACATTTCCTCTAAGATCAGGAACAAGACAAGGATGTCCACTCTCACCACTTTTATTCAACATAGTTTTGGAAGTCCTAGCTACAGCAATCAGAGAAGAAAACGAAATAAAAGGAATCCACATTGGTTAAAAAAAGAAGTAAAATTGTCACTGTTTGCAGATGACATAATACTACACATAGAAAATCCTAAAGATGCTACCTGAAAACTACTAGAGCTCATTAAAGAATTTGGTAAGGTTGCAGGATAAAAAATAAATACTCTGAAATCTATTTCCATACACTAACAATGAAAGATCAGAAAGAGAAATTAAGAAAACACTCCCATTCACCATCGCAATAAAAAAATAACATACTTAGGGTTAAACCTACCTAAAGATGCAAAATACCTGTACTCTGAAAACTATAAGATGCAGATGAAAGAAATCAAAGATGACACAAACAGATGGAAAGATAAACCATGTTCTTATATTGGAAGAATCAATACTGTCAAAATGACTATACTACCCAAGGCAATCTACAGATTCAATGCAATCCCTATCAAATTACCAATGGCATTTTTCACAGAACAAGAGCAAAAAATTTTTAACTTTGTATGGAGACACAAAAGACCCTGAAGAGCCAAAACAATCCTGAGAAAGAAAAACAGAGTTGGAGGAAACAGGCTCCTTGACTTCAAACTAAACTAAAAAGCTGCAGTAATCAAGACAATATGGTACTGGCACAAAAACAGAAATATAGATCAATGGAACAGTATAGAAACCCAGAAATAAAACCACACACCTATGGTCAATTAATCTACAACAAAGGAGGCAAGAATATACAATGGAGAAAAGACAGTCTCTTCAATAAACAGTTCTGGGAAACCTGGACAGCTACATGTAAAAGAATGAAATTAGAACATTCTCTAACACCATACACAAAAATAAACTCAAAATGGATTAAAAACCTAAATGTAAGCCCGGATACTATAAAACTCTTAGAGGAAAACATAGGCAGAAAACTCTGTGACATAAACTGCAGCAATATCTTTTTGGATCCACCTCCTTGATTAATGAAAATAAAAACAAAAGTAAACAAATCATACCTAATTAAACTTAAAAGCTTTTGCACAGCAAAGTAAACCATAAAGAAAATGAAAAGACAACCCACAGAATGGGAGAAAATATTTGCAAACTAAGCAACTGACAAAAGATGAATCTCCAACATATACAAACAGCTCATGCAGCTCAATATCAAATAAACAAGCAACCCATTCAAAAAATGGGCAGAAGACCTAAATTGACATTTCTCCGAAGAAGATATACAGATGGCCAACAGGCACATGAAAAGATGCTCAACATTACTAATTATTAGCAAAATGTGAATCAAAACTATAATGAGGAATCACCTCACACTAGTCAGAATGGCCATCATCAAAAAATCTACAAACAATAAATGCTGGAGAGGGTGTGAAGAAAAGGGAACCCTCCTACACTGTTGGTGGGAATGTAAATTGGTACAACCACTATGAAGAACAGTATGAAGGTTCCTTAAAAAACTAAGAATAGAGCTAGCATATGATCCAGCAATCCCAGTCCTGGGCATATTCCAGAGGAAAACATGGTTTGATAGGATATATGCACCCCAATGTTTATTGCAGCACTATTTGCAATAGCCAAGACATGGAACATCCTAAATGTCCATCAACAGAGGAATGGTTAAAGAAGATGTGATACATATATACAATGGAATACTACTCAACCATAAAAAAGAATGAAATAATGCTATTTGCAGCAATATTGATGGATCTAGAGATTATCATACTAATTGAAGTGAGTCAGAGAAAGCCAAATATCATATGATATCACTTATATGTGGAATCTAAAAAGATGATATAAATGAACTTATTTACAAAACAGAAACAGACTCACAGACTTGGAAAATAAACTTATGGTTATTAAAGGGGAAACATGGGAAGGAGGGATAAATTAGTAGTTTGGGATTGACATGTACACACTACTGTATATAAAATAGATAATCAACAAGTTCCTACTGTATAGCACAGGGAACTCTACTCAATATTCTGTAATAACTTATAAGGGAAAAGAATCTGAAAAAGAGTGAATATGTGTACATGTATAACTGAATCACTTTGCTGTACACCTGAAACTAGGACAACATTGTAAATGAACTATACCCCAATATAAAATAAAAATTAATTTAAAAAAATAAATAAAAAGGATGCTATAACATTACAAAAGAAAGTAAACATAATACCAAGAGGGTACATAGGGAAGAGAGCAGTCTTGTCAGTGAGGGGGTATCCCCAGATCCCTGCTCTTTATGCATTGATAGAGAGCTTCCTGTAAGTCAAAGAGGTTTGGGTGACATCAGGAAAATTTCTGTAGACTAAAAAAAAAAAAAAATGCTGTCAACAACATCTTAGACAAATAGATAAAGATCCTCACTTTACACTTTTGCTAAAAGTGAAGCCAAAGAAACAAGTTTTGTTTGAAATGTTTTGTTTCATTTAACATTTTGACTTGGATATAAACCAATCGGGTAGATTTATTTTTATTAAAAGTTTCAGCATAGTGTTTAAAACACACACACACATGGGCTTCCCTGGTGGCGCAGTGGTTGAGAATCTGCCTGCTAATGCAGGGGACGCGTGTTCGAGCCCTGGTCTGGGAAGATCCCACATGCCGCGGAGCGGCTGGGCCCGTGAGCCACAACTACTGAGCCTGCGCGACTGGAGCCTGTGCCCCGCAACGGGAGGGGCCGCGATAGTGAAAGGCCCGCGCACCGCGATGAAGAGCGGTCCCCGCACCGCGATGAAGAGTGGCCCCCACTTGCCGCAACTAGAGAAAGCCCTCGCACGAACCGAAGACCCAGCACAGCCAAAAATAAAATAAATAAATAAAAATAAAAAAAAGTAGCTATAAAAAAAAAAAAAATTAAAAAAAAACACACACACACACAAAAACCCATACAAATAAAAATGCTATATTTTATTGTGTCTTCTAAATGTTTTCCTTTTAAAGAAAGCTTAAAATTTGAGGTAGTATTAATTGTGCTGCATCAATAGAATATAACTTGTAAGTCACAAAGTGGTTTATGTCAATTATTCATGAAAAGAAAGTTCCAACTCTGACAGTTAATTTTTATTAAAGAAAGATACAAGGCTATTGTTGATCATAAATTGCCAACTGAATTACATGGAGTAAAAAGAAAGCAGTGTGTTTCTTTCTTAATGAATTCAGACATTCAGTGTTTAGTCCAAGTTTATATATATAGTTCTTGAAATAATAAAAGACTGAGTTTCAAACTTGGTTTATTTTTATAAAGCTACTAGCTTTCTCATATTAAAATTTTGATGATAGCATACTCAGTCTCCATTTTATTAAAACTTTGATTTCTTTGGTTAATTTCAATAATATAAGTAGCAATAAGGAGCTATGAAAATTTCTCTTTTTTGTTCCTAATGAGACTACTCAGAATTGTTTTGCACAAAGCAGACTTTGAAAAGGTCAAGCATATCTAATTTTCAAAGCAGAGTGTACGTGGTTCAATACATAATGTACATGTTACAATTACATGGTGAATGTGAAAAAATTTTTGGTAATGATACACTATCTCCCCAACCCACTCTGACAAAAAACAAACCCCAAAGGTAGAAAGCATGGTCTATTTTTAAGATAAATATAATTATTTCTGAGATACTCCAGAACCCTAACATTTTGCTCGTAGTTATGTCTATGATCTGGAGGACCCACATGTCTTTATGATGGTATTATTGAAAATGAAAATCTTGACTTTTGCAGAATCTGTAGAAACTCTAATATAGACAAAGGCCATTTTTATAAGAGTTAAAAGTTGTTTCTGCTGTTAAAAGTTGATAAGTTTGATCCATAGTCTTCTAGGAATATACAAAAATGCCCTAGAATAATATTTAAAATAATTTGTCAGCAAAATATTACTAAAGGCTTTCAAGTCATCCATCAGTCTGCTATCACATATTTTAGATATAATTTACATTTTACCATCATATTTAAAATATTGTAGTTAATTATTCCTGGTAATGTTGGAATTTCTCTCCCTAGACTTTCATTTACATTTGAAGTAGCAAAAGAATTGCCTTTTGGCACTTGAAATGACATGGCTGGAAGAGGTTAATATGTAATTTCTGATCAAATTTTACTGCTTGCTTTTTTCTTTGTTTGTTTTTAATTGTTATACATGCACAGTTTGCAAGGCACTATTCTTTACCAAATTACAATGATATCTCTTGAGAGACAGTAAACAGAAACTCTATTTCTCTTACATGGAGCAACGGCATATAAAATATTTCCTTATAAATCTAAATTTAGTCCTCTGGAAAGAACTTAAACTATAAGAGAGGCAGATAAATTCTTGGAAAATGGTGTGGTATAAAGTAGAAGCATTGCAGTTCTACATTATTCAGCAGGTTTTTTTGTTTGTTTGTTTATGAGTAATATAAATTTAAATTCAAATCGACTAAAACAGAAAAGGGAATTCATTGACTAACATCATGGAAAACTTGCGGGTTAGGTTCTGCTTTGGGGACTGCTAAATTCAGATGCTCAAGAGATCTCCCACTCATTTCCCAGCTATCATTTGCGTTGTGTTGGTTATAATCTTCAAGCAAGTCATCGACATAAGCTGGCCTCCAGAAGCTCTAGGTTCACTGTTAGAACTAGAGTTCTCTCCTCAATAGTTCCAATAAAAGTTGAGCTCTAGGTATCCTGGGGTGACTTGGACCATGCACACATCCTTGAAGCAAGGGAGGAGAAATACTCTCATTGTGTCCAGGGAGGTCACAAAGCTGTCAGTTCCAGCCAAGCCACATAGACTGTCCATGAGCAAGAGGTGGCTCCTAGGAGGAAAACCATACAATATTACCGAAGAAAGATGCTAAATGGGAAAAAAACAATAAATGTCTATCTTACTCTCAAATGTAGGGCATTTTGGTCCACTTACTGCTTGATGACTTCTGCTGACTCATTGTCTTTTCCTAATATGATACTTGATTTGAGTTTGAAATGACTAGCAGTAAGAATGTGGGTTCATCTTGATTTTTATGGTATCAGAATGAAGGACAGATAGAGCATCTGGAAGCAAGCTTACAAGGAATTATCTTTCGCTTTGGGTCAACGTGAAGGAAGCAAGGATTTGAAGTACCTTAATCCATTTTTTTAAAGCATACCTTAAGCTCTATTATTGTAGTATTTCTATAAAATCCTTTTCTTATTTTGTCATTGCATATGATACAAGTATAACCTATTTTTAAAACAAATTCCTGAGATTTTTCCTTATTGGTAAGCTGGTTTTCTCTCCCAACATGAAGGTCACCTTTATAGTTCCAGGCAAAGAGATCGAGGGAGGGAGAGGCCTTCTCTGGAAGGAAGAGGTTAGGATGTAGTGGAAGCCTGCCCCTTTGTCCAGGGCTGTGCGGGGAACTGGGGAGTCAAAGGCAGGACAGCGATCTCTAGTACCAGACTGGAGAGACCTAGTCAGCTGGAAGAAGCCAAAGGATCCTGACTGAGCTGAGAGGGGATAGACAGGGGTTTATTAGCATCAGACACAGCAGGTGCAGAGCTGTGATTCATCCAGCATGCGTAGTATGACTGTACTTGTTGTTTATAGCCAGCGTCTGTTTTCTTAGGTGTCCTTGTCGTGCCGGTTTTAAAAAAGTTTTTAGTATCACAATCAATAAATGACAATCAAATGTTCGTGGTTGGCCAGTTAGTGCATATCACAGGACCAGCATGAGGCTGGCCCTCCCCCTCCCCCAATGCCATGCAGTGATTTACACTTCCCTCCTACACATCCAAATGCCACCTTGAAGAGAAGGGGATGGAGAATGAGGCATTGTTGCAGGGTTACTTTAGGATTATGCTAATAATCTGTCCAGATCATTGGATGCCCTAATATTTGAGTCAGATGGGGATAAATTTGGTATTTCAATCCTTCTTCCTAGTGAGTGAGTAGGTAGGGTCATGAAGATTAGATCAGTTACAGAGAAATGGAGTTACATTTATATGCACATTCAAATTGTGGAATATATAAATTGGCAATCCTGATGCACAAAAAAAAGAATTAGCTTTAGGACCAGTTAATTTCCCCATGAACATTTGCCTGGGAACTCTGTGTGATGTTAAAGCCATAGAAGGCTAAACTTGAGCCTCATAAACCCTACTATGACCCAGTTGAAGAATGATACCTTCATAATGAAAAGGAGCACTCAAAAACACCTTCAGATCATTGTCTAAAATAAGAAAAAGAAGGAAAATCTACTAGCCATACGAGTGATTAGTTACCCTTTCTTCTCGGTAGATTTAGGAAAGCTTATAATTTTTTAAATAACTCGATTATTTTGTAATGGAAATAGTAGTAGAGGTTAAAAAAGAAAGTAGAACAAATTTTTAGCAAATATAACAGATACAGAATTAATATCCTATTTATAGAAGATAGATTGATCGATTGATCAATTGATCAATAGGTAGGTAATACATGGGACACAAAGAACACTAAAGTACATATTTACAAAGGAAAATGATAGGGACAGAAAATTTACAAAAAAGGAAAAACAAAAAGAAATATGTGGAAAATGTTTATTTTCAGTGAAGACAAATCATATAAATGATTTGTATAAATAAAAAAAGGACCCTTTCTCACTATTGAAACAGCATGTTATATATTGCTGGTGATTTTGTAAGCTTTTTTGTAATTTTGCAGTATATATCAAGAGTCATAAGAAGGTTGAAATTTGGGAACCAATAACCTAAGAAAATACATAACCTCAAATGTAGAAAACTCTAGATTCATAAACATGTTCATCATGGTTTTTAGCCCTAAAAAAGATGAAACCACCTAAACATTCCAAAGTGGGAGAATGATTAACTACATCTAATCATAATCATCTGAATATTATGCAGGCATTGTGAATACAGGTTATTAGAACCAAAACAAAATATTTGTCTTCATGCTTAAAGAATAAAATCCACTTAAAGATTTTAGGTATGTTATTATTATATCTAATAACAAGTATATATCTAAAATATGCTTACGTCAGAATAGTAGGAGTCTCAGGCATTATTTTTCTGTTTTCCAAATACCCACTATGTAGTTAGGAATTTTTATTAATGGCTAAAATGTATAAAGAAAGAAAGCGTCATTCTGGGTGAGAAAAACCCTGCCTACTCTCTTGGCTGTGACAGTAATTGTGTTGCTGATGGATTTGAACATCTCTGGACTCTAGTTTTCTTCACTGCAGACATTATCCAATGCAATCCCTTTATTCCAGTCTTTCAAACTCTAAAATTCTGTGATCTACAGTTTATAGATAATGAGCGTAAAAAGATAGTTAGTTTCAGATTTCTTTCAAAATATTGTTGCCATTATGATATGGAAATGGAGCATTACTATCCAGCAGGGGAGCTTATAAAAAAGAATATAAATAATGCATTTTAAAAGTTTTTACATGCTTAAAATATTTCATGAGTTATGGAAAAGTTATAGAAAAAAGAGTCACTAAACAAAAGCATAAGATTAAATAATCAACACTCAACAAGATTTTCAACAATATATATTTTGTGCAAAGCACTGTGTAGTAAAAAATATAGAGAAACTAATTTGAGAGAAAAAATTTTTAATGAGAAGGTACATTAAATATAAAGCAAATTCACTCATTTTATGATTAGCATATTTTTTGGGTTCTATTTTAAAATGTTTTTTTATCATCAGTTAGTGAGTATACTTTGCTATATTATATTGTAAAGTTGTGCTTTTATGTTTACTTTTACATCAGTAATCCAGTTGGAATTGAGTTTTTTTAAAAATATGGTGTCATGTAGGACATGCACCTTTGCATTATTTATTGAAAATAAATTGAAAAATTTTGGAATCTACTTGTTGATTGATACATACTTTAAAAATAACTTCTGAGGGCTTCCCTGGTGGCACAGTGGTTGAGAATCCGCCTGCCAATGCAGGGAACACGGGTTCGAGCCCTGGTCTGGGAAGATCCCACATGCCACGGAGCAACTAGGCCCGTGAGCCACAATTACTGAGCCTGCGCATCTGGAGCCTGTGCTCCGCAACAAGAGAGGCCACGATAGTGAGAGGCCCGCGCACCGCGATGAAGAGTGGCCCCTGCTTGCCACAACTAGAGAAAGCCCTCGCACAGAAACGAAAACCCAACACAGCCATAAATAAATAAATAAATAAATAAATAAATAAATAAATAAATAAATATTAAAAAAAAAATAACTTCTGACATTTTGATTGGTATAGCATTGAAATGGATTAATCTGTGGGAAACTGGTAACTTTACAATAGCAAATTTACCAAATCACAAACATAGTAAATGCATCCACTTATTTAGTTATTTAAAATGACCTCTGTAACATTTTATACTTTTCTGTGTAGAAGTCACACAACCTTATTAAAATTATTCCTTTTACTTTGTTTTTATTGCTGTTGTAAATGTTTTTTTAAAAAAGAAAATTTCATTTTCTAATTAAACATTGCTAGTAAAGAAATATAGATAATATTTATATACTGATCTATAACATTGCTGAATTCTCTTACTAATTCTAGTAGTATTAAAATTCTTTTTTTTTATATATATAATGAAACTCTCTAGGAGTTAAGCCAGCATTTTATTTATTTATTTATTTTTGGCTGTGTTGGGTCTTCGTTTCTGTGCGAGGGCTTTCTCCAGTTGCGGCGAGCGGGGGCCACTCTTCATCGCGGTGCGCAGGCCTCTTACCGTCGCGGCCTCTCCTGTTGTGGGGCACAGGCTCCAGACGCGCAGGCTCAGTAGTTGTGGCTCACGGGCCCAGTTGCTCCACGGCATATGGGATCCTCCCAGACCAGGGTGCGAACCCGCGTCCCCTGCATTGGCAGGCAGACTCTCAACCACTGAGCCACCAGGGAAGCCCCTTTTTAATTTTCTATTATTCAACACATTATCTATGAAAAATGAGAGTTCTACTTTTTCTTTCTAAACCTTATGTCCTTTATTCTTGCCTTCTTCAGATTAATCAAGCATTTATTTCCATGATAAATATATATATAATTGTACATATAATTTAAATTCAAAAATTCATTACATTTGGTTTTGTCAGTCAAAATCTGTTTAGCTTTATCCATTTGTTTATCCTTCCCTTTGATTTCCCTTTTTTCTTGAAATTTTGTGCTGACATTTAGAATTATTTTACTTTTGTCTGAAAAAATACATTTAGTGTTTTTTTTTTAGGATGTGTTGGTGATGAAATAGCTTAATTTTGTTATCTGGATATGCTTTTATTTTCTCTTTGCTTTAAAGATAATTTTGGGGTCTGAAATTTTAGATTGGCAGTTATTTCTTTTTAATACTTTAAAGGCTTCATTTCATTGCCTCTGTCTTGCATTATTTCTTTTGAGAATTAAGCTGTAAATCTTATGTTGCTCCTTTGAAAATGTCTCTTTTTTTCTCCAAATGCTACTAATTTTCTGCAGCTTTAGTATTATGTTCATAGATGTTGTTTTCTTTGCATTTATTCCATTTAGATTTATAGCACTTCTTGAATTTGTAGCTTCATGTCTTTCATCAATCTTGGGGAAAATATTGACCATTATCTCTTCAAATGTACTGTCAACCTATTGTCTACATCCTCTCCTTCAGGGACTCTAATTACACACATGTAGATATTTCACTTTGTCCAGATGATCTTCTGGCTATTTTCTACTCATTGGTCTTCATACTTCCAGCTAGTTATTTCTACTGACTTTTGTTCCAGTTTCACCAACCTTTTCTTCTACTGTGTCCAATTTACTGTTAAACCCATTTATTTACTTAAATTATTGTGTGTTCTTTTTAACAGCTAGAATTTCCACTTGATTCTTTTTCATTAAATTAAGTTTTTGTTAAAAATTCTCCATCTTTTCATTTAATTTCTTGGCCATGTTATTCATAGTTAATTTAAAGTTCATGTGTTTAACAGTGTCTGCCAGTCCCACCTCTGATTCTAACAACGTTTCTAGCATTGAAAATATGAAGTCCTAATGTCACTGTTTCTCATCTACTAAATAAAGAGGTCTGTTAATGTGATAAACAAAACTACTTTGTTCATACTCCTTGAAGCGTCACCTTACAATATTAAGCTGTGCTTAGCCACAAACTTTTATTTAAAAGTAAGGTGTTTATACAAGATTATCTCTAGGTACTTCTCTAATTCTGCAAGACTAAGTCTAGGGTTATTTTGGAATGCTCTCATGTTTGGCACTGTGCTAGATACTGAGGGGATATTTGATCTGAATTTAGTACTCAAGGCAGTACTATTTAGACTGAAAGTCTTATGACAATTCTCTGTCTTTTTCAATGCTCTCTTTGTTTCCCAGTACAGTGCCTGGATCACTCAATAAGTACTGGTTGGATGATTAAATGAGTGATTGAGTTAATTGTATTAGAAATACAGACAAAAGACTTACATGTGGAATCTAAAGTATGACACAAGTGAACCTATCTATGAAACAGAAACAGACTCACAGACATAGAGAACAGACTTGTGGTTGCCAAGGGGGAGGGGGGTGGGGGAGGGATGGATTGGGAGGTTGGGATTAGCAGATGCAAACTCTTACATATAGGATGGATAAACAACAAGGTCCTACTGTATAGCACAGGGAACTATATTCAGTATCCTGTGATAAACCATAATGGAAAAGAATATGAAAAAGAATATATATATGTTCACTGAGTCACTTTGCTGTACAGCAGAAATTAACACAACATTGTAAGTCAACTATACTTCAATAAATTTTTTTTTAATTAAAACAAAAAAGAAATACAGATAAAGTGATAAAACCCAGCCTTTCTCTTGAAGGCTGAAAAATGGTGATTGACTGAACATAGGAACCGAAAGAAGAGGGAGGAGTTAAGAAGTGAGAATCCCTACACTCAACTGAGCAATTCCTGCATGTTAGATACTGTTCTGAATGTTCCATACATATTATGTCAGATAACACGTACAGTTTCTCTGTGAGGCAGGCATGTAGAGTGAGATTATGTTCCCTACCTGAACGTGGCAAAGATGGAATCCAGACTCAGGTATGTCTGACTCCAAAGCCTTTAATCATTACACTATGATGCCCAAGCATCATAAGGACATAAAAAGCATAAGGACAGAAAAAATGTCTTTTCATAGACAATTAAAACTATATGAACCTAGTTATATACACATAGATAGATAGATGAAGATATATATTAACATACCTAAAAGAGAGAAGTATTCCTTGCTTCTGGAGGTTTTATTTTTTCCTCTTCTTTGGTATTGATACTTTTCCTAAACTTGCAAGAAAGTATCCAATATCTTCCCCACCAATCCATAACCCACCTGCCAATGAGAGTGTTTAAAGATTTTATACAATTTGAGTTAGGGCTAGGTTCTTCATGTACTAGAAATAGATTTTTAAAAATACAAATATACATACACACAGCTACACATACAGAAGATGGGCCAGAAAATCTTTCATTTGTCTAGTAACTTAACAGACCATTGATTTCCAGAATTGGGAATAAATGTTCTTGCTTTATTTTTCATAAATTATTTTTTGAATGACACTTCAGTGAGTGGATGCTGTATTGTTTGCCAAAAAAATGCCCTCAGGAGAGCAAAGTTATTTCAGAAATCTCATTTTATGCCCGTAGCCCTGAAGCTGACATATTTTTTATCACAAGGATGAGAAAGGAAAAGCCTAGAAGGAATTTAATAGGATAAACAGACTAAAGGAGAGTTGAGCAGTTGCTTCTAACGTGTCCACTGTTCTCCCAATGAGCACCTTTCTATTGCCAGCGTCTCCTGTCTAGGTTGGCTACACGCAGCAATTAGAGGCAGCCCAGCTCTCAGACCCCAGCCCCCATCTCCCTCCTCGTCCTCAGCATCTCTGGCAATTGTGGTTTTCTTGAATACATTAAGCACATTCCTAACTCAGGACTCTTGCACGAACTTTTCCTTCTGCCTGAATGTCTCCAGTCTACCTGCTGTATCTCCATAATTCACTCCCTTCCTTCTTTCAGGTTTCTGTTCAAATGTTACCGTTCCAGTGAGGCCTCTGACCTCTCTTTATGAAAGAGTAACACAGGCCCTGCCTTAGCCTCAGCACCCACCCTGGCAATATCTCCTTCCTAGCTTTATTTTCTTCCATCCCATGTGTCACCATCTGACATATATTAGTCACTAATTTCTGAAGTAACTATCCATCACTTCCCTTGGGATATAAATCCTATGAGAGAAGAGAATTCATTTTGTTCACTTGTATCTCGACAGTGCCTCAGACGTGGTAGCACTCTATAAGTATTTGTTGAATCAATGAATATTGAATACACAATATTTTGTGAAGAATTTTCAGAAGGCTTTCAATCCAGCTAAGCCATTAGGAGATAATTATTCACAGAAATTAAATCTAATCTTGCAGTTAGAACATAGCATTGGCACATGAAAAATTGCTATGCATTCATCTCATCTCATCTAGAAGAATCCTTAAACATATCTGCAACTGGTTAAACCAGAAGTATTGATGGAAATATTTGGAGCTATCTCCATCTCAATTAACTTTTCCATCACAATTCATGTAAGGAACATGGAATCTTATCTGTCTTGTTAATGGTTGTTTCCCAAGAAGTAAAAACAGTGTGAGGGGCTCAATAAATATTTTTTGTATTAAAAAATATATTTATTAGAATATATATATGTGTGTGTTTTTATATATATATATATTATGTATTATCCTACAGTGTATAAAGCTCTAGGTCTTCAGAATCTCTTGATTATTTGATGAAGAAAGATTCTATTTTCTCTTGCATCTTCAAAGAAAACACAAAGCCAAATGCTCCAACCTTGTAAATTACCAAGGTATTAACGGAAGCCAGCTGCAACTTACAAATGTCCCTTTTTATAAGGAGTCAGTTTGGGCATGTGTTCTCCTTAGTGTTATATAGCACTTGATCTCTCTAGGTCATGCATCCATTTTTTAATCTATCTTTACGAGGACTCCTAAGGCCCAACAATGCTTTCAACATTCTCTGAAGCTCACACACACGTGCACACACACACACACACACACACACACACACGTATTCATTTTAAAATTCCATTTTGTTTACACAGCATGAGGCTACATATTATAGGATTGAAGTTTTCTATTTTATTTATAAAAAGATACCTGTGATACTAATTAATTCACTTATATGGGGACCAATATAAAACCACGAAGAAATTGGACAACAGTACTAGGAGCTATAACCTTACCTTAAATATGTAACAAACAGATGTTGAAACAGGAGACTCAGTTTTGCTTAGAACACAGCACAAGTCACGCTCTGGTTAAAGGTGCTTAGAGAAGCACATTAACGCCTACAAGCATCCTGAGAGTTATTTTAGAACGAGAAGATACACAGCTCAGGCACTGAGGGCGCCTCAGGCCCTGAAGATAAGGTGGCCAATTAACACTGCTCTTAGGAAAGCTTACAGTGTTGCAGCAGTGATCGGGGCTTTCACTGGGCCATAGTTACATCGGTCCCAGTCCGATTCCTAGAAATCAATCCCAAATATAAAGGATCTATATGTAAAGTCCTGTCCTTCTATCGACACTTTGCTTGCTTACTGTATGCGCTAAATAGGGGGCTGTCTCACAGGCATTTATACCCATTGTCCTGTTATAATAGCCATAGAGCCTCCTTTCACTCTTGAAAATGTGCCTGCTTGGAAAGAAATGATCTGGTCATCCTCTTCAAACCCATCTGTGTAAAGTGAAAAGATTCCTTGTCATAGGCAGTATCTATCCAGAGTCTTCTTTGCAGACCATACCCTTGAAGAGATTCATTAAGATGAACAGAAAAGCCTAAGAACTGATTTACTTTTGATCATTTAAAGAATACATCTTGCTGTTTGTCAATCATTTCAAAATTATGTTTTCATGTGCATAGATAAATTATATTAAAATATGAATAATTTTTACTTTAAATTCGATCTTGCTCATATGAAACTAATGGGACTCTAATATTAAAAAAAAATTACATGAATACCAGTTTTTCATAACAGGGTTATTATTTCCTTCTTTTTTCCCAAAATAAATCCTCCAAAATATTGAAGGATCATTAAATAAAGGAGGAAATGTGAGGAAATCGCATCCTACTATTTTTTCCCACTGACCACAACATGACATGGTAGGGGTTCCTGTCCTTCTAAGATGACCAAGGGTGCTGTGTTGAGCAGTAGCCTGCCCTCAGCCACTCACATACTTTACTTCCCCGCTTTATTAGGGAATTATGTGAGTGCACGTGGCCATTTACATAGCTAAAAAACCAGAGTCAAGATTTAAATCACTGGATTATTAAAATAGTGTTCTGCCAAGTCTTATGCAAGGAAACCTAAACACTAGCTCAACACAGAATTTTTAAGTTTGATTTATTTCACCAAGTCCATAAAATACAGTGTTTAATTTTCCCTTTCACTTCTGCATGTCTGCAAGTGTCTCTGCTGCACAATGATAATCAGGGTTCATGAAAAGCAAGCAGTCTGTTTCTGGGCTCTCTCTCTCTCCGGCACCCCCTCTTCTTCCCCACTGCCTCTTTCTCTCCTTTTTCCCTCAATTTCTCCAAGGTGGTTGGACAGGAGTCATCCAGGTCTAGAGCAACTCCCGTCCAGGTTCAAGGACCAAAACAGCTGCTAATGTGTTACCTTCTGTGGGGAAAATCTGGCTTCATGTGCAGAACTTGCTGCTTCAATCTGTTGAATCTTGGAGAAGCTCACATGATTCTCGGTCACCTCCTCCAGCCCCTGGCCCCCTTCTCCCCAGCAATGTGACAGGGGATCGCTTAGGAGGGCTTATGCCCCTCCTCCGCACTCAAACACAAACTGCGACACACAGGGCTTGTCTGTCATTTATTATGTAGTTCTCCCTTTCCCCCTTTTGCCTAAAGGATGAGCTTTTGAAAACAAAGCAACTTTGCATTTAATTGTATTGATTAAAATGAATATAGAAACATGATTGGTCCAAGCAATGTTTAAGGTCTCTTGTGTTCCTGAAATACAGGCTTGTTCTCTGTTTCTCTGTTTACCTCAGTCCCTACATCCAACCCTTCAGCAAGTCTTGTCAAGTTCACCTCTAAAACGTGCCTTGAATTTGTTTACTTCTTTCCTTTTACAACCACCACCCTCATCATAGCCACTGTCATCCTTTGCCTGGATACCACAGCCTCGGAACTGGTGTCTTCATTTCTACTCTCCCATTCTCCACGGGGAAGCCAGAGTGGTCTTTGCAAAACAAAAATCAGTTCATATCATTCCCATGCTCAAACCCTTTTTACTGGGGCCTAAGAGGTCCTGCAGGACTTGGCCCTGGACCCCAGCATCTCTGACCACACCCTCTTTTGCCACCCATTTCAGGCAAGAAGGTCTTTTTAAGTTCATGAACAGGCCCAGCTCTGCCCACCCAGAGCCTCTGCACTGGCTTCTCCTGTCTCTGATCTTTGCGGAGCTGGCATTCACGTCTCAGCTCTAATATCACCCCTTAGAGATGCTTTCTAGGGCTATCCCACCTATAGTTGTCTTTTGCACTCTCGCCTAGTAATTTTTTTTATCACATCACCTCCACATTATTATAGAGAGAGCAAACAGTTAAAAAAAAAAAAAAGATGCCAAATTCCCAAGGCCAGGTGCAAAAGGAGAAAGGCCCTTGTCCCTTAGCTTCCCAGGTCCTTCTTAGTTTGAAGAAGGCTCACCTGGCTTGACAGTGTGTCACCAGCAAAGCCATGGGAGCTACAGAAGAAAGAAGGTTTCCTCTGCAAGAAAGAGAGCAAAGAGATATCAAATTGTTCCCCCTCACCTTTTTGGGGTGCTGGGTCGATCTCCCTGGAGGTGTGGTGAGACTTTCTGAAGAAGATCCCAAGTGAGAGGGGCTGAGTTGGCTGAGTGAGGGACAGGGTCTGCAGAGCTGCACGGGTAGCTGGTTAGCGGCAGTTCTAGAGGCAACAAAGATCCAGGGGAGGATGTGGGATGTTGCCCTGGTGGGGCTGAGTGAGTGAAGATGCCCTTTGTGCATCCTCCTAACCGTGGAAAACTACCGGTGACTCACGTGCTTCACCCTCTTATGTCGGTGCTCTTGGAAATGTGACTTGGAAGCTTCTCGCATCAAGGGATGGAACCTTGACTCTCATCTGGCTTTGTGACTTGCTTTGGCCAATAGAATATGGTAGAAGTGATGGAGGCCAGTTCTGGGTTTAAGCTCAAGAGGCCTTGCAGCTTCCACTGGGTCCCGAACCCCTGTGACCTCCTGGATCAGGCCAGCCTGTTGGAGGGTGCACATAGAGGAGAGATGACCTGTCCCAGCTGAAACACCTACCACCAGCCAATCTTCCTCTGACCCACCAGCTGACGACAGACACAGGGGAGAGCCCAGCTGAGAGCAGTCACACCGAGCCCAGACAAATGAACTTCAATCAGCAGACCCATGAGCAATAAAAATTGGTTATGCTTCCAGCTACTGAGTTTTGGGATCCGTTATGATAGTTAAAGATACGTGGAGTAAAGAAGCTGAATGCCACCCGTGACCATTTGTGTCACCTACCGTGAGATTGTCATTCTGACAGAAACCACTGACATGAGACTGACCTTGATGGAGAAAACAGACCCTTCCTTGGCTTCAGATAGTCCCTGTCTCCTGACGGAACGAGCATCCCCAGGCTGGGGCCAATACTGGGCAGTAGCACCACAGCAGAACCAGCTGAGCAGTGACCTCGGTTAGGGAGAGGATCAGCACAAAGCATCTGTCTGGCAGCCCATGCAAGCAAGTCTTTAGATACAAGAGAGTGGGTTTTAATATGACTATCAAAACATTAAACATTATTGTGAGGTTTGTATAAAAATAAAGAACTGTTCTGTATAGGAAAAGAAAAAAAAATGTTCTGTAGAGTTTGGTTAACACCTGACGTGCTTAAAAATAAGTGTAGATTTATGAACTATCATTATTTCCTTCACTAGCTATGTTTTATGACTTCTCATAATTACTTGAAAGGGGCTTTATAAACGTAAGAGTTTACATTTAAGATGGATAAAAGTTATACTCCAGCAAAGATGTTAAAAAAAAAAGATGGATAAAAATGGGTTTATGGTAAAATAATTTGACAGCAAGAATGTCCTTGAGTATCAGAAAAGCAGGTAAATCTGTCACCTTTGATAGGAAACAGAATCTAGTCAAATTCATCTTACCTTGTCTTCGTTGACTATTACTTTGCCTAGTTCACTATCCTGGAATTTCTTTTTAAGTCAGCATAGACTAAAGCGTGTTGCAACACAGCATCTGAATAAATAAATTAGTTTTAAGACCAACCAATTTAGTTCATGGTTTTCTCTTAATTAAAATTGATTCCGGTCTTACAGCAGAGACTTGTAGGTTTATTTCACATTGTCTTATAAGGGGATTATGTTGTCACCATGTACCTTTGAGGACCCTGCTTTGTCTTGAGTTCCCCTTTATCCTGTCTATTGGGTGATGTAGGGCTGCAAACAGGTGTTTGCAGAAGAAAAGTTGCCAGAGCAGAGTGGCTGAGAGCCTGGGCTGTGGAATCAGACAGTATTTGGGTGCAAATACTGGCTCTGTCAGGGATTGGTTCAGAGCCTTAGTCCTAAGCTGTAAAAATAGGGCAATAGGGTTGTTGAATGATTTTAAAAAGATAAAACATGTAAAGTACTTAGTACCGTTCCTAGCACATGATGATTTTTTAAATTAATTAATTAATTAATTATCGCTGTTCTGGGTCTTAATTGTGGCTGACAGGATTTTCACTGAGGTATGCGGGATTCTTAGTTGCAGCATGTGGACTTCTTAGTTGCGGCATGCGAACTCTTAGTTGCGTCATGCATGCGGGATCTAGTTCCCTGATCAGGGATTGAACCCGGGCCCCCTGCATTGGGAGCGTGGAGTCTTACCCACTAGACCACCAGGGAAGTCCCACACATGGTGATTTTTTTTTTTAATTTATTTTATTTTTGGCTGCATTGGGTCTTTGTTGCTGTGCGCAGGCTTTCTCTAGCTGTGGTGAGCGGGGGCTACTCTTCGTTGTGGTGCGCGGGCTTCTCAGTGCGGTGGCTTCTCTTGTTTCGGAGCATGGGCTCTAGGCGCGCGGGCTCAGTAGTTTTGGCGCACGGGCTCAGTAGTTGTGGCTCGCGGGCTCTAGAGTGTAGGCTCAGTAGTTGTGGTGCACGGGCTTAGCTGCTCCGCGGCATGTGGGATCTTCCGGGACCAGGGATCGAACCCGTGACCCCTGTATTGGGAGGCAGATTCTTAACCACTGCGCCACCAGGGAAGCCCACATGGTGATTTTTTTAAGTGATTCCATGAGAATCATAAGTTAAATAAATTCTAAATTGAAAATAAACATTCTAGAAAGAGGTTACAATGAAAAGAATCACAATTTTATAGACATAAATCTGACATAATGTTCTAGGCAACCTATCATTTATGATGTTCCAGCACTGAATTTTTATTTTTTTAGATGTATATAAGATTGGTTCTTTAAAAACAATCAGGAGTTAGTACGAAGTTTAATTAGAGAATAATTAGAGATTCTTGTTCTACGAATAATAAGAGATTAAACAGAGTTGTGTTCTCATTTTCAATAATGAAAATTTCCCTTAGGTTTGGAAAAAGAATGAAGAGGACATAGGATGAGGACATTTTCAACTAATAAGAATCTGTTGTCTTGATGTGTTGCTGTCCTCAGAGCCTCTGCGCTGGGGTCTTTTACAGATGAGAACAAGTTATCCTGTGATTATTTTGGCAATATGGTAATTTAATTCCCTTAGACATAAATACCAAACGGACCTACCGTTATCTGTACCAGCTCTGAGATTCAGTCTATATGATGTCATTAGAAAATTGTATGTCCTTAGTTACTTAACCCCCCATGGCCTCATTTCAACAAATACTTGAAGATTATACTAAGGAAAAATAATTTGTCTTAGATGCTCTGGGTATTCTTAAAAAAGGAAAAGACACAGTTCCAGCCCTCAAGGAGTTTACAATCAAGTCAGGGCCAAATACAGAAATGTGTGTGAAACAAGGTGTCAAGTAGACTGTCATTAAAAAGTGCAAATTGAGCTCCACTGTACAGAGGCAGGGAGGGTCTGTTAGGTGGGAAGAGGCCAGGGAAGGAACTGTGTGATAGAAAACACCTCAAATAAGCAGGATTTCAAGAGCCACCTGGCATTTCAGTTGGCGGCTACAACAAGAGAGTGTGAGAAAGCATTGGCTGTTCATTCCGTGGTCACAGGTCATTAACCTGGTTATGGCATCATGTGCATTTAAGGGAACTGAGGTGAGGAGGTGGAGGTTACATGGTTTAGGGCCTCGAATTCCAGGGAAAGGATTTAGTCCAGTAGGAAACAAGAAAATTCACTTTCCTTGTCTGAATAAGGGGAGAAGTGAGCTTGTTCCCTGTTGATTCTTTCAAAAAATCTTTATTACAGAAATAGTAAACTCATCATTTCACGTGTAATTATTTAGTGAAAGTGCCCACTAGGATGCTCTGATGATTTGTAAATATATTTATTGAGATGACAAAAAATGGACTCTTGAACCATGTGTGTGTTGGGGTGTGAGGGACTTAGGGGCGCTGAACCTCTAAGCTGTGGAAAGTCAGAGTATAACTTTATAGTCAGCTCTCTGTGGTTCTGCAACCATGGATTCACCAACTATGGGATTTTGTAGTACTGTAGTACGTATTTAGTGGAAAAAAATCCACGTATAATTGGACCTACACAGTTCCAAGCCGTGCTGTTCAAGGGTCAACTGAAGTTTGTTCACTGAAATCTTTTGATCCTGACGCTTTCACGTAGGAATACAGTTTCCCCCTCTTTTGAACTCCCCCAGCATTTTATATCTACTTTGCTTATTACATTCTCTATTTTTATTTCAGATCGTCATTACACACATATACATCTCTTTCTTACCAAATGTTAAACCGCAGGAGGTGGGGCCCATGTCTAACCTATCTTTGTATACCCTACAGTGTTTAGTTTAAGAAGCATTAAAAAATTCATATTAAATGAATGAATGGTTTAATTAGTATTTGCTTCCTAGTGAAATCGCTAGGCTAAGTTCAAATGTTTTCAGTTGCATCCTAATTTTTATCTGGAAGATTCCTGCTGGTAATCATTGAAAGGGGTACCTGAAAGGCCAATTTCTCAGTTCTCTTAAACCCACTGCTTTGTTAATTTGTTGGCGATACATAAAACACCACACTTGCTCACGTTTGTTGTACTTTTTATTACAACAGCAGTACATGTTCACTGTAGAAAATTTATATATTACAGACAAGCAAAAGGAAGAAATCAGAATCTCCCATATCCTAACTCAGAAGTAACCACAGCTACTGTTTCAGAGGAGTTTATGAAGCGGACTCAACATGCATTTTTTTGTTTTGTTTTGTTTTTTTGGGGTTTTTTGTTTGTTTGTTTTTTTTAACATCTTTATTGGAGTATAATTGCTTTACAATGGTGTGTTAGTTTCTGCTTTATAACAAAGTGAATCAGTTATACATATACATATATCCCCACATCCCCTCCCTCTTGCATCTCCGTCCCACCCTCCCTATCCCACCCCTCTAGGTGGACACAAAGCACCGAGCTGATCTCCCCGTGCTATGCGGCTGCTTCCCACTAGCTGTCTATTTTACATTTGGTAGTATATATAAGTCCATGCCACTCTCTCACTTCGTCCCAGCTTACCCTTCCCCCTGCCTGTGTCCTCAAGTCCATTCTCTACGTCTGTGTCTTTATTCCTGTCCTGCCCCTAGGTTCTTCAGAACCTTTTTTTTTTTTTTTTTAGATTCCATATATACATGTTAGCATATAGTATTTATTTTTCTCTTTCTGACTTACTTCACTCTGTATGACAGTCTCTAGGTCCATCCACCTCACTACAAATAACTCAATTTCGTTTCTTTTTATGGCTGAGTAATATTCCATTGTATGTATGTGTCACATCTTCTTTATCCATTCATCTGTCGATGGACACTTAGGTTGCTTCCATGTCCTGGCTATTGTAAATAGAGCTGCAATGAACATTGTGGTACACGACTCTTTTTGAATTATGGTTTTCTCAGGGTATATGCCCAGTAGTGGGATTGCTGGGTCTTATAGTAGTTCTATCTTTAGTTTTTTAAGGAACCTCCATACTGTTCTCCATAGTGGCTGTATCAATTTACATTCCCACCAACAGTGCAAGAGGCTTCCCTTTTCTCCACACCCTCTCTAGCATTTATTGTTTGTAGATTTTTTAATGATGGCCATTCTGACTGGTTTGAGGTGATACCTCGTGATTTTAATTTGCATTTCTCTAATGATTAGTGATTCAACATGCATTTTTTTTTATAGTGTTTAATACACTTGGCCAATTTGCCCTTTAGAAAGGGCAACTATTTGGTGCCCCTTCTTTTGATGTCGAGAATATTAATCCTGTCAAAATGGGTGGAGGAAAAATCACCCCTTTATCAATCTGCATTTCTTTGCATAGTAATTTAGTTGAATATTTTTTCATGTGTTCACTGACCATTTGTATTTCCTTTGTGAATTGCCTCTTTACATTTTTGCCTATTTTTTTTAAAATTGGGATACATATCTCTCTCCTTTTTTAGAAAATTATTTTTGAGAGCTGGGTGTGTAGTAATAAACATTTTCTCCCGTCAGGCGTTTGTCTTTTAACATATTTCCTTTCAGCGTCACCGATCCCTAGGAAAAGGGTCTAATAACCTAAGTGAAAGTCAGATCCATGATCACCTCTTCCTCTCATTTCTAAGCTGAGTCAATGTCAGGAGCTAGACGTCTTCCAGGAACGGAAGCAAACATAGCAACCACCAGTGGAATATTATTTTCTCTATGAGGACAATTATTTTTTGAAACAATGGTAAAAATAGCATTTAAAAATTTAAAGTGCCCTAACTTACTTTCGCCGATTACGAAACATTTTGAACTAATAGGACTACTTTCTTTTTACCCTTACTTGCATGATACGAATACGAGACACAGGACCAGCCTAAAAACGAATAGAAAGGGAAGTACGTGCTCTCGATGACAAGTCAGAGTTGGTAATTACAGCTGACAGTGACGTCTGTTCCTCCTCTATGGATGCATTGAAGAATTTCCATGGGGTCTGTATAGGAGTCATGTATGCCTGTACCCCTCCATTCAATAAAGAATGAGCACTCTTATGGCTTGTTAACTAAGAAGTTAGCTGGGGGCAATGCTGAAATTCTTTCTTCTTGGAAAATGGAAACTATGAAGGGCGGGGGGAAAAGTGAAAGAAATTACAAAAGGGAAAAAGTAAAGCAACATGGCTGGGAGTACAGAAGTACACAAAAACGAAGAAAAGGAAAAAGAAATTGCCATGTTAAAACAGAAGCGATTGAGAAGTGAGGCTTAGAAAACACGCATTCTTTAAATTTATTACGGGGCAATTATCAAAATATGGTTCAGTGTTAATTTAAACGTTTAAATTATGTAGGTGGGGCATTAAAAATATGGAACAGTTTTTTAAAAATGCATTTCAAATGGAATTTAGCCCTCTTAAGGCATAAAAAATACTAGTTAAGCATGTCTCCCATGGGCCATAAATGTTGAAAACTGTTTGTTTTTGAAATCTTAAAATTTTTTTTTTTGTCACACATGCGTACAGCTAAACTGGGCGTTAGAAGCCCTCCGAGCTGTTTGCCAGAATTCAAAGTCCTGTCACATTCCCCTGTAATTTTCAGACGTTCCTTCACCAGCAGTAGCTTCAGAAGCAAGTGGGAAAATGCATAGTTTATAACAGTACTGGGGTTAGATAAATAAAATGTGCTTGGTTAGGAGATCTCTCTACTTGAAGTCACTTTAAAATTCAGTGAAAGGAATTGGATAAAGGACCAAATCGCAGGGATCTGATAGTTCGTGATCATGAAGCCAGCCCACATTCAAACGCTCTCCTGAAAGCAAAACACAGGAGGATTTACTGATCTGGAGATACTGGCGTATCTAGGGACAAAGGAAGCAGTAGATAATAATTTTTAATTGTATTTCTTTATTTTTCACTTTCTTCCAAACTCTTATCTAGTTCAATACTTTGAGTAGGAAAATGAGCAATTCAGGAGAAACAAAAATATTACAGTGTTTGGCTGGTTCCAAAACCTCTTAAAGATTATGAAATTATTAAAATATTTATGAAAATAATGCTAACATGAAGATGATTTACTTGTATTAAAGCACAAATTAGAAGCAAAATTTCAGGCTTCCTGTTAGGTAGTTTTAAAGGCTTATTTTAAATAGTACTAATTAAATGTCAATGTAAAGTTAATTGTCTATGGGAGAAATAAAACCTGGATGCTTTCACTTCATTTAAAAGGTAAAGTACAATTGCTTTGAGAGGAAAAAATATTCAAAGAGGGGTAATACTATTTTAAAAAGTAGGGAAAGGTCACCACAAGTCTGATGCAGGTATGGGAACCCTGGTTTTCAATGGCCATCTGAGCAGCGTGACTCATGTAACATCCTCCCTCCTTGGCCTCTTTCCACAGTCAACCAAAAACCTGTGATGAAAATCACAGAAGAAAACACATCAGGAGGTTTTAAGTCCTGACCTGTAAACACGGTTTGCATCACTATGGATGCAAGACTCTAAAACTACAGGGATTTTGATCAGGATGAAAGACAGGTTTAAAAACTACCAGTCGACTCTTTCACAGTTTCACTTCAGTGAAGTGGAAATGAGCTGTCTTCTAACAATTTGTTTTAACATTTAAAATTTTTTGCCAGCCTGATTTTATTTCCTGATCTGTGAGCCCAGACGTTTGTGAAGCCTATTGCTATGGTTTAAGATAACTTTTAAGCTTAATGATTTCCACCAGTATGGATCAATATTATAATTTACCCAATTTCGCCAACTGTGGCAATACTGAACGTTAAACCAAGTTATCTGTTTTCTAATGCCTGACTTACTTTTCTGAATTCTATAATGGTTCTACTTTTCTTTCAAATATATATATATATATATATATATATATATATATATATATATATATATATACATATATATATACCTACAAGTATACATACATACCGTCTATATATACTTTCTCTACACACACGTCCCCACACACTGATCTGCAGAAAAATGTCACCTTCACAGGTTCTAAGGGATCCCAAAGCGTTCAAAACCCAGGATCTGCAGTACCAATCCACAGAAAGATATAATATTTAAAATCACAAAATAGTTTTGTGTACTCTGAGACAAAACCGTGTCACGCAAGCCTGTGCACATGAGCCTGATTAAAGGCTGGCGGGCTCTGCTGACCAAATTCATCTAAACTGACGGAAAAGCACAAACTGAAACGTAAGCGATGCCCTTCTGTAGCTCAACTGTTAAAAAGCCAATTCTCTACCTGTGCGTGCTCGCCGCATGCAATACTTTGATGACACTTCGTAATCAGGAGTGAGAAACTCTGAAGCCTTTGCATCCACCCGTCCTTCTATCTGGGAACCAGCGAATAAAACAGAAACCCGAAAGGCATAACTCCCGGGTGTAGGGCGACGTGGCTGTAATGCAGGAAAACCTGGGCCTGAGTTGGCGGAGTCCTCGGTCCTCGCCGAGGGGGAGGGTCACACGGGGAGAGACTAATAAGGGCAGCGAGGCGTCCCCCGTCCCCACTCGCAGGGCGCTCAGTGCTCGCGGTGCTGCAGCCGCGCGCGGTCTCCGCTGCGCCTCCGAGGGCCCCGCGCGCGGTCAAGGTAAGTGCGCGGCGCCGCGACCCTGCCCGTCGCCCGCTCCCTCGCACGCGCGCGGCTCCGGGTCGCCGCTCGCGTTCGGGCTCCTTCGCGTGCATCCGCTTTTCCAGAAAATCTGAAAACGGCGCTACCCTCGTAGGTGGGTTTGGGCGGATAAATAACGCACACCTGCAATTACGCATTCCCATAGGTAGCTTAACCCTGGGACCGGCAACGTTTGGCACGATCTGGCCACTGGAGCACGCTGCGTAGACCGTAGGTCGTGTTCCTGTGCTCCCATAATGCAGGCTGCGGGCTGTATACTTTAGTTCTAGGTGGTTCTGCCGGCTCTGTGTGTCTGTAGCGCAGAACCAGGACCCCTGCTGATGCGGTGAGAACAGGCACCGAACACAGAGGAAACAAAGATCTCTGGGGTGGAATGCGCAAAAGAAACCCACTCAGGCCGTTAGAGCTTATTTTTTGGTCTCTGTCTAGAAGCGAGGAGACGGTTACGGGACATAAATTGGGAGACGCGGGGTTGCGGCGCCTCCTCCCCTACCCGTTCTGACCCGAGGCTGCTTCTCCAAGCGCGGCTCCCGGGGGTGCGGCGCCGGCGGGGGTCCCGGGACTCGGCCTCCCCGGCCCCGCAAGTCCCGGCGCGCCCGGCCCTGCGCCCTGATCGCCCCGCAGCCGGCGCCGCGAGGCCGGGCCGAGGGCCGGGGTCCCCGCCGTGCCCTGCAGCCGCCAGATCCGCCGCGGCCGCGGGGAGGAGGCGGGCACTGCAGGGTCCCGGAGAAGTTTGTTGGCCCGGAATCAAGCCTGCCGCGGCCGCGGGCTCTCCAGCTCCTCCGGGGCGCGCGGCGTGGCAGCGAAAGCTGCCTCAAGTCGGTTACGGAGGGAGGGGGAGAAAAGCGAGGCGAGTCGGTGGGCAGGCGAGCCGGTGGGCAGGCAGGGCTGCAGCAGCCTCAGAGGCGCAGAGACGCGGATTGGCAGAGGGTGGGGAGGAGCGGAGTTCCAGAACGCACGTCAGCCAGCCTCAGGGGCCAGCAGGCTGGGGGTAAGAAGATGAGGGCCCAGATTCCCGCGAATGCATAGTTTTAATCGAACAATCCCGGAACTGTAGCAGCTGGGTGACCTGAGCCACAGCTGGACGCTGGGAAATGGGAGCCTAAAGGGAATCATTGAGCTGCCTTCCCCTTCCCCGGGTTCCAAGACTACTTGGTTCCATCTTCTGCTTGGAGGAGGAGGCCGAGGAGAAAGCAGATGGGAGGATGGCGGACGCGCAAAAGGGTTTTATATCTGCCTGATAATGGAGCGGAGGAGATAAAACCTCTCCAACAGCCCCCTTCCCACCCATCCCGACAAAAAAAAAAAGAGAGGGAGAGAGCAATGGTGCTTCTTCTGCCCCAAAACAAGTGCCACTGTCATTCTTTAAGGGGTTTAATAAACCTCTTCAACTGAGTGACAGTCTTTCAGCATCTCCTTCTGGTCCGTGGGGAAAAAACGGTGGGACCCTCTCTAAGTAGAGATCTTTGACGTGTGCCTGCAGAAGGGGAGCAGAGATGTTTAGGTCTCCAGATGGTGCAACACGTCCCTAAAACCCCTTCCTGAGGAATAGCTCTTGAGGATGGAAAAGAGGACGGTGATGCCCAGGGTGGCAAGTTCATTTTCTCCCTGGGGGATAGAAAATGGAGAAAGTTACAGGCAGGTGCTTCTATGAGGTGTTGTCCAGCCTGCTCTCTAGAACTGGTCAGGAACCTAAGTGGGGTTTCCTGAGAAAGGAGGGAGAAGGTGGGCGATAGAGCAGGGGAGAGAGCCTGAACCTGATAAGAAAAGGTCAGAGAAAGAGCAAAATGATGACAGAAAACCAAGTGTGATTATTCATTCTCACAGTTGGGACGTTATCTCTGTGCCTGAATCATCATCATCCAAGGAAACCACCTAAAACAGATGGAAACCCGTGGTATTCTCCTGAAATAGAAAGTTCCCATCTACTTTCTGGTCCTTCAGTTTAATCTCTCCTGCTGCAATTTTAGTTCATTTTTTCCCCCCAGCAGACAGCAATGCCCGGTGGGTACACAGCATGGATGGTTTAAAGGCAGGAGAAGATACGCAGATAGAGACCATGGTTGTCTGGCCAATTGGCATCATAAATACAAATTCAAGTGAAGAATGAAAAATTAGCAGGAATATGAACTAGCAGAGCTAGAGAGATGCAATATATAACCTGGAGAGGATGCTGGAAAAAATATTTGAGGTGGGCCACGTTGAGGAGTAGATCTTAAAGAGGCAGAGAATAAGGAGGCTTAGCAGAACAGAGCAGGAGAGAGGACCTTCCAGCCAGAAGGAAAGGCACGTGTGGAGGCTTAGAGGCGGGCGTGAGCCGTCATGTGCCTGGTAAGTTGGAGAATCCTAGCTGGGGTGAAACCAGAGATGAGGAGATCAGATAGCACCTGCTCAGGAAAGATTGGAGAGGAGAGCTGAAGGGCCAGGGGCTCGATAGGGTGTGACTCTGCAGGCCACGAGTGAGATAACCAGGTGAGGAAGTTGCACATCGAATTTGGAAATGATAGAAAGATGGGAAATGCAAGCGTGGTATCAAAAAAAAAAAAAAAAAAAAAAAGAGTGGAACAATAGGCCTCTCTTATCCATGCAGAGGTTGTGAGGCCCAAAGCGCCTCTGATCCCTCTTGGAGAGAAAGCAAAGATAATACTGAGATTGCAAGGTTATTCGATCAGAACATTAGCAGAGGCTTCCGAATGGGAACATCAGGAAAAGTTGATAGATTAGGCAAAAAGATACAATATTTATTTAAAATTTGAAGCGGCATTGGGTCATTGATATAGAAATACCTGTGGAGGCAGAGCTAGAGAATTAAAATCTGACAAAATATAGGTCGGTCATGATGGTTGAAACTGAGGATAGTATCCAGAAAGTTGATGGTGACAGCTGTCTTTTAGAGAAGTGAGTCAATGAAAGAAACAGGTTGTTGAGGGTGGAGAGAGTTGGTTAAACCTGCTAAAAGGGAACCTAAGCCTGGTGACCCCCTGGGAAGTCAGCACTAGTTTTGAAGTGACAGGAGAAATAACAGAACTTTGAGGAAACGTGATAGAGTTGATCAGTTTTAGAGAACTAGAAACATTAAGAACCAGGAAGTATGTTTTCGGTAAAAGAAGAAAAGTTCAATAGTATTTTTTTGGTCTCACTAAATAACTGAAATGATGTTCCCTGAACCTTCTTTCAGTAGTTTTTCCTCTATTTCTCTATAACTCTTCACTTCATCCATATTTTTTTGTAATTGTTAAGTCCCTACCAGAATATATTACTTGGTTTCAACCATTCATTTGCTTAATTTTAGTCCAAATAGGATTGCCTTAGACTATATTCATCCTACAAACTGATCAAATGAGGATCTATTAAATGCCAAGTTGAAACAAAATGCAAATATCAGATACAACCTGTTTTCACCAAGATATTCAGTATAGAGAGGACACAGAATGCACACAAGTTACTACAATGCAGTGTAGACCAAGCTGAAGCAGGGCTGGATCCTGAGCGCGGGTAGATCACAAGGCAGTGAGTAATGAATTCTGAGATGGGGCTTGCAGACTTCACAGAGGACACAGCATTTGAACTACATGTGGAGGGCAGATTAGATGGAAGAGAGCTGGAAGAACATTCCAGCATGCACAGAAGCCTGGCACATTTTGGGGCTTGGGAATAGTTTGATGGAGTAGAGTTTGTTTGGACATAGCCTGGTCGGATGAGTGGAGGCCCTGATATAACACAGCCTTGAGTGCCTGCTGCCCTGAGGAGTGGGCATGGAAAGCACCAGGAGGCTTTGAGAAGGCAGAACACGGAAGCCAGGTCTTTGCTTTAGAAACAGAATTCCTGGGCAGTAGGGAGATGGAGCTCCAGGGAACAGTCCTGGAGGAGAGGAGATTATTGGAGTCAATTGTACTTTTCCAGATTCAAAATTGTAGGGAGGTGAACTAAGGCAGCTTTTGTGAGGATGGGGAAGTTGGTATGGATTCAAAAAACATTTCAAAAGTGATTTGATAGATTTTGAAAGAGATTTTATAGGGGGGATGAAGAATGAATTCAAGATGATTTTGAAATTTCTAGCCTGGATTCCTAAGTTAAAGATGATGCCTGTAATTAAAAGATAAAAATCAAGAGGTTTCTGTAGAATATAAGAAGGGCAGAAACATTGCTGAAGCTGCAAAAGACCTTGAAGAATAACTTCAACTTCATGACTACGGTCAATAGCAAAATTATGAAATAATGCTAGATGGAGTCCTAAGCTCTTGAAGATTTTTTTTTCCTGTTGTGGGCTTGGATTTTTAACTGCATAGGCATGACTTTCCAGCCAATTTTTTACAATAGTTTATAGACTCTATTATAGCTTCACTAAAGATAGATTCTAAAGATTGGTAAAAGAACAGATGTGTAACACCTGTTGCTTTTGCTTATTTACAAGATGTGTCACTTCATAACAGTATGGCCAGATTTCCTTGGTGGAGTTATGTACAGGCACATTGGAGGGTAGTCAAGGAGGTTTGATTTAAAAATCAACCTTCTACCCACTCACATGGCATTTCTTTTTATAATGAATGTTCTGAAAACATGGGTTCTTTCAGCCGTTTAACAACTCAAGCCTATTTTATAAAGTCGACATGTGTTGCTCGTTTAACAGCTTACGTAAAGCGAATCAATGTTGCCTTTCTATTTTCTCCTTTCACTTATCTTTCACATGTTATTTTCTATTTGGTATTAGATCTAATGCTCTGACCCTTTACCTAAGACCAAATTTCAGAGATGCAGAATGAGCATTATTAACTATTTGATGGCATAGAGTCAAATCATTCATGTTCTGTAGGCAGATTTGGCTTGGTTTCCTTTTTTTTTTTTTAAACTTTGGGTTTATTTATTTATTTATTTTTATGGCTGTGTTGGGTCTTCGTTTCTGTGTGAGCGCTTTCTCTAGTTGTGGCAAGCGGGGGCCATTCTTCATCGCGGTGCGCGGGCCTCTCATTATCGTGGCCTCTCTTGTTGCGGAGCACAGGCTCCAGACGCGCAGGCTCAGTAATTGTGGCTCACGGGCCCAGTTGCTCCGCGGCATGTGGGATCTTCCCAGACCAGGGCTTGAACCCGTATCCTCTGCATTGGCAGGGCGATTCTCAACCACTGTGCCACCAGGGAAGCCCTGGCTGGGTTTCCTTTGAGATGGCCCCCGAGCATCTTATCTAGGCAGCCCCCATTCCGTCATTCTGTCTGCTGATTCTGCGTTCCTTTGCTTCCTAGTGTCTGTCTCTAAAAGATGACGTATGTGTCTGTTTGTTCGCCATCTCCCTGACCAGAGTGACCCAGGGACTGTTTGGCTCACTGCTTTGGTGTCCACAGTGCACATAGTAGGACCACATCCTGTCGATGGGATGAAAGATTAAGATTTCCCAATATTCCTTTCTGTCCTCTTTGTGGTCTCTGTACACAAATATACATTAATAAGAAAATTTTAAAAATCTATGTCCTAATTCAAATATTCTCAGTTTTTATAGTTGCCATCTAAGATTTCAAGAACTGGATTAAAGAAGTTTAAAGGACAGTGGCTCTTTAAAATTCCCTAAGCCCAACCAGCCTCCACAGATATTCTGGTTGGCAAAGGATGGTGAGAATAATGGGTTTCGGTAGAAGTCAGAGGCCAGCCTTCAGGCAGCTGACTTCTCTTTGCTGTTAAGACAATGAGAATCCAGCTGTAGGCAGGGCTGTCTGGATGACCTTAGAGGGTTCCTGGTCCCCAGGAGTGTTGTCTGTTCAAGACGGCCAGTGCCAGGCACACTCACGATGGTGACTTTCGTGAGTGTGCCTGGAGGAACTGTGGAGGGTCTGGCTCGAATCTTGATGGAGTTTAGCTGAAATTTGAAAAGGAAGCTTATAGGGATGTGATAGGTCTGTCCCATATCCTGATAGTAAACATCATGGGGTAACAGCAGAGGATTTTTAGTCAAGCAGACCTAAACTTGAACCCCAGCCTCTGGGATCCTCTCTATGAGCTTTAATGCTTCATGTCTGTACCAGGCAAGAAGGTCCCTGCTCTGGGCTCTACACTTTAGAAGGTCTTGCTCTGTCGGTGCACCTGCTTTCAGCGGTAAGGGTCCACAGAGGTAAGGGGACCTGCCCACACAAAGCCAGAGCTTCTAAACTAGGCTGTGGGAATCCACGGTCCTGACATTCCCTGACCAAATGACCTTTAGTCATCTTGCAGGATCTGGACACCTCTTCCTTGGGTCCATCTTCCCAGGGACAGACCAAGCCACTGGTGTGAACAATCCTAAGCCCAAGGGGTGGTCAAGGAGAGATGTTTGCAGGTGCTGTGGACAAAGCTTGGGCTTACTGGCATGTTCCCACATGTGTGAGTGAGGCCCCTCATGATGCAGATGGAGCCAGGAATGGGAAACAGTAAGGGAGGAGCTTCGCCTAGGCCAGAGGCCACTGCATCCCTTGCAGCCTGCTCTGTTCAATTTTAAACATGACCTTGGCTTTTAGGTCTTTGTGAAAGTTTATTTGTCAAGATGAAAGGAGAAAATATATACTTCTTATCAGTTTTATTAGCTTTATTTTTAACTTCTAAATATTTAGACATACGGAATGCGGATCTCTTGCCCTGTACCCGGCTAATGTTAGGAGCAGGCATGCCTGCCTCTCAACTTATTATGAACATTAAATAAAATATCATATATAAAAGAAATTCTGCTTCAGAAAATGAGACCAAGTATGTTGCCAGCAATCTCCATATCCTTCTTAAAATGCATCAAGAGCCATCTTTGTATAAGTCTGGAAAAAAGTGATTTGGGGGCCCTAAGAAACCTCAGCATCTACATATATTATCCCGAGGTTCTACATCAGTCACTCAGTTGGTAAAGTATTGAAGGTTAAAGTTTAAATCTTACCTGGAAAGAACAACCCATTACACTGTGATAACACTGGCTTGGATTCATTTGTAAAACTATCTTGATAGTCACGAGCTGGGATCTGAGGGGACAGGAGAGAAAACAGGCAAGTTTCAGTGAGGAAGGAGATTTTTGGATGGTGGACAAAGCCCAGAATTGAGAAATCCAGGGAGGGCACCAGAGGTGGGTGGAGAACAGCTAGAATCAGCCTGAGGACAGCAGGTGTCTGGGGGCTGTGGGAAGGATCTGGGAGAGAGGTCCAGGAAGACCTCAAGGGAAGTTCTGCCCTTGACACTTCTGTTGGGGTCAACCCTGAAATTGCCTGCAGCAGAGGGGAAATATCTGGGAAAGGTGTCTTTTTTTTTTTTTTTTTTTTTTTTTTTAACACAAACAAGGCTTCATTTTGAGACCCTGTAAAAAGTTTTTTCAGATGTTCGTAGCTGCGTACATGTCTAATCAGGATCGAAACAACAGAAACCTCCAATAACAAACACGTTTTTTTTTTTTGAAACATACAAAAAGAAAGGACGTACATTACAATGACCCTTAAAATATGATAAGATTCTGAAATGCCTTAAGAATTCTGAAAGATTAAACTATTGTCACTACAGATTCAAACATAAGTATAATTCACTGTGTCTCAAGACTTAAAAATTGGCAGTTTCCTCCTTTTCAATTCAAAGAATATTTACTGAGTCCTGCTTTTCCAGGTACTGTGCCAGGCACCAGGATACAGTGATGGACAAGACACCTAGTCCCTGCCCTCAGGAGCTTAGAGTTGAGTGAGGGCCATAAACATGTGTACAGACAGAAAAGTCTGAGCTGGAGAAGAGCGGGGCCAGGGCATCTATTGGTCAGGGAAGGGCTCTTCCACAGAGTAACATTTACATGGAAAGGTGCAGGATGAACAGGACCCAGCATGTTCCTGGATGAGGAAACAGCATGTGCAAAAGCCCTGAGGCTGGAAAGAGTCAGGGAATTTGAGGAATAGGACATCAGCAGGAGAGGTGGGTAGGAGCCAGTTTACTCAGGGCTTCTAGGCCATAGAAAGGCTTTTGGATTATATTCGAAGTTCAGTGGGAAAGCATTAAAGGGTTAGAAATAGGGGGTGACGTAATCCACCCTTGACTTTAAGGAAAGCTGTCTAGTGCTATGTAGAGAGTGAACTTGGTCAGGAGCCCATCGTGGATGGGGAATCAGGAAGCTTTGGAGGAGTCTACACCAGGGCAACCTGAGCTAGGCTAGTGGCAGAGGAGTGGAGAGCAATGGTTAGTGGGTTTGAGATGTGTTTGGGGTAGCACTGATGCGACTTGTTGGGTGGGGATGTGTGAGATGGTGGTACGGAAGGCGGAAGAATCCACGTGATGCTTGGGTGTCTAGTTGGAGCACTCTGATGGGGGCTAATCATGGAGACTGGGAAGAGCACGACAGGAACAAGGTGTGGTTAAGGACCAAGCATTCGATTTGTACGAAGTTATAGATGTCTCTGTGATGTCTGAGAGGGAATAGTGAGTAGGCCACTGGATGCAAAGTCTAAAGTTCGGAGACCAGGATTAGACTGGAGAGGTAAATTTTAGACCCATCATCTGACAGATACTGCTTAAAGCCGAGAGGATTGGTAAGATTACCTAAGAGACATTATAAGGAGAGAGGAGAGGAGGACCCATAGATCCCACCATTAAGAAATCAGGTAGAAAAAAGATCTAAGAAGGGAATTAGAAGGAAATACCAGAGAGTGTGAGGGCAGGGAGGCCAATGAGAGTGAGGGTTTTAAGAAGGAGGGAGTGATCAGCTGTTGGAAATGCCACGGAGAGTTGAATTAGATGCAAAGACAAAAGGATCCTTCTTTCTTTTTTTTTTTTTTTTTTAACATCTTTATTGAAGTATAATTGCTTTACAATGTTGTGTTAGTTTCTGCTGTATAATAAAGTGAATCAGCTATACGTATACATATATCCCCATACCCCCTCTCTCTTGCGTCTCCCTCCCATCCTCCCTCTCCCACCCCTCTAGGTGGTCACAAAGCACCGAGCTGATCTCCCTGTGCTATGTGGCTGCTTCCCACTAGCTATCTATTTTACATTTGGTAGTGTATATATGTCCATGACACTCTCTTACCCTGTCACATCTCACCCCACCCCCTCCCCATATCCTCAAGTCCATTCTCTAGTAGGTCTGTGTCTTTATTCCCGTCTTGCCACTAGGTTCTTCATGCCTTCTTTCAAGTTTGGCTGAACTTGGCTGGAGACATTTCAGTAGAGTGGTGGAATGGCAATTCTTTTGTAACTAGAACATTTAGTCAACTAACCATAACATCAATTCTTCAAACATTTTGAGGAAATGAGTGTGAAGTTAAGTACGTTTATCCTCTAAGTGACTCAAAGAAATAGTTGGGAAACCTCAAGTTTGAATTCATATGCTTATGGCTATATAGCTCTCTGGTTCTTTGTTGCTGAAACAGGGACCAAAGCTTCAATGAACATAAATTTTTAGGATGCTTTGGCATTTCTCCATTGTTCAAACATCATTATCAATCTCAGGATGAATAGATAAATATAACTAAATTTTTACTAATTATTTTTTATGAATATGTGGAGCAAACAATTATAATAGCAGATACTTTTTTTGAACACTTACTGTATTCAATGCCCTGTGCTATACTCTTTCCAGGTATTAAACAATTTATTGCTAGTATTATTCCCAGTTTTCAGATGAATAAATGAAGTCTTGGTGAAATCATGTAACTCATTCATAAGTGGTGGAATCTAGGCATGAAGTTTTAAGCACTGTGCTATACTGCTAACTTATCAACTCATAAAAAATCAGTTTGGTTAAAAATGCAAACAATCAAGGATCTCTCTGAAAGTTGATCCATATTTGTGAGTTCATTTATTTGAAATAGAATTAATTACTTCAACAGTTACCAACTGCCTTGAAATAATAGCTAGGAAAAGTTTCCAAAGTCACGTGAGGATTACGACCATAGCTGGATGAGAGAGTTCAAAAGAAATAAGGCATAAAACCAGCTGTTTGATTTTTAGAACCACACATGTGGTTTTAATATTGCAATTTCTGCTTCTAGCTATTCATCCATAAATATCTAAATCTTGAATTAATTTAAAAATGCTGATCTTAGGGTATTTGGCACATACAGAATATCAAAGATAGTGGCTTTAGTTTTTTCTAAAGAGTGTCTATTGACAACATCTAGGCTTTGGTGTGATGCATTCTTTCATATTTGACTTGAATAAACTGAATTATGGCAAAAAATAATATAACATTATTTGTATATTTAATACTCTTACAATAGCTGTTCTAATAATACTGCAATTGTTAAATACACTGAGAGGGCCATTATATTTTTACTTGCAGTTTGTTTCCATGTTAGTTACTTCAATATAAAAAATTAATTTAAGTAATGTTTAAGTTTTTCATTACAGGGATTCTTTTTAATTAATCTTTTATTGTAATACCTGCAAAGTAGTAATCTACATTCAGAAAGACAAATAATTATGGGAGGTAACAAACTAAAGTTAAAAATGATGCCAATGGCAGGGTCAGATGAGGTAGGCATTGCATATATCCATTTTTTTCTTTAAATAGAAGGAAAGATTACTTTTCACGTGTGCAGTAATCACTCCAGTAGCAGTGACTATTCAATCCAGTAACAAACATAGTTAGGCTTATAGAAAATGTAATGATATAAATTAAGCCAAAATATGTAACACTAATATTCAGAAGAGAAAATAGAATTGTGAATACTATAATTCTATTTTAAAAATACAAATCATTTTATATGACCAAAAGAACGGGCAACAAAAGAAAAAAAAACAGATAAATTAAACTACATAAAAATAAAAAAAACTTCTGTGTAGCAAAGGACACAATTAACAGAGTGAAAAAACAACCCACAACATGAAAAAAAAATCTTTGCAAATCATTATGTCTGATAAGGGGTTAATATCCAAAATATATAAAGAATTCCTACAGTGCAACAAAAACAAAACAAACAACCAGCTTAAAAAAATGGGCAAAATAAGGGGACCTCTCTGGTGGTCCAGTGGTTAAGACTCCATGCTGCCAATGCAGGGGGCATGGGTTCGATCCCTGGTCAGGGAGCTAAGATCCCACATGCCGTGAGGCCAAAAAAAAAAAAAAAATGGGCAAAGCATTTTGATAGACATTTGTCCAAAGAAGATATACAAATAGTTAATAAAAGATGCTCAACATCACTAATCCTTAGGGAAATGAAAATCAAAACCACAATGAGATACCATCTTACACCCATTAGGATGGCTGCTGTTAAAAAAAAAAAACAAAAAAAATGAAACAAAACAAAAAATCAGAATAAAGAATCTTGACAAGGATTGGAGAAATTGGAACCATGGTGCATTGTTGGTGGGAATGTATAATGTTGCAGCTGCTACGGAAAACAGTATGGCGGTTCCTCAGAAAATTAAAAGTAGAATTAGCATATGACCCAGCAATCCCATTTCTGGAAAGCATTGAAAGCAGGGACTTGAATGGATTTTTGTACATTCATGTTCATAGCATCATTATTCACAAGAGCCAAAAGGTGGGAGCACCCAGCGTCCATCAATGGGGGAGGAATGGACGAACAACATGTGGTATGTACATACAGTGGAATGTCATTCAGTCTTAAAAAGAAAGAAAATACTGACACATGCTACAAGATGGTTGAACCTCGAGAACAGTATGCCAGGTGAATAAAGTCACAAGAGGATAAATACAACGTGATTCCACATGCATGTGACCTAGAGCAGTCAAATTTGTAGAGACAGAAAACAGAATGGTGGTTGCCAGGGGCTGGGGTGGGAGAAATGGGGAGTTACTGTTTAATAGATGCAGAGTTTCAGTTTTGCAGGATGAAAAGTGACGGGTGGTGGTGGTGATTATACAGCGTGAAGGTACTGAATGCCACTGAACTGTACACTTAAAAATGGTTAAGATGGTAAACTTTGTTATGCGTATTTTACCAGGATTAAAAATAAAGATATATACAAATCATTGTAAGTAGCGTGGCTTTACAAAAATTTAGAAGAAGAGAAATTTAAGTTATAAGAGGCTGTATGGACATTGATAATTAATTAGGAACTAATCTGAAAATATTTTCAGAGGCTTTCATGCATAATAAGGTATATATTAATATATAATGTCTAATTACATATATAATCAGATATCCAATTATATAATTTTATATGTTGTAAAAATCTATTGTGTTCTCTTTGGTGACGAGGATTTTCTGGAGATAATGATGAAGGGAACTGTATGCAATAAGCTCAATTCAGATATTTTGTTCTGTTGCAGGTCTGTGGCCACTGGATCCCATGGTTTTGAGGCGCCATGACACCCGCTGGCTCTTGGAAGCTTTGGTTCTGGGCAGCTATGCTCCTGCTTCCTGCTTCCACTTCCGTTGTGAGCAGGGACAAGCCAGGTATCCAGGCCACCTCTTGTCCAGTCTCCAAATGTTATTTATAGTCTTTATTTTAAAGAATTATTAAAAATAAATCTTATTAGGGTTGAAGAGGCCATAGATAAATCTACTAGCACAAAATAGATAATAATTTATTGTTTTCCCCATTGACCTTCACATTGCACATTGAGAATGTCTAAAATTACATTTTTATATGCATATTATATTAGTCTAAATAGCCTTTTCTTTCTCTCACTGATATTTACAAATATAAATATGTATGTACATCTCTGTGTGTGTCTATTCTTCCCTTTCCCCTTTAAATGAAATTTTTCAAGTTATTCACATTGTAAGTACAGAAACCCATCCCCAGTTAGGATTAACCAAGGACATAGCTAATGTTAATTAGAGAAAAGTGAAAAATAGAATAAGAAATAGAAAAGGAAATGTAGTTTAATTATATATCAATTTTGTAGTATCTCAGATGAGGCGAAAAAAAGATTAACAGTCGTGAGAGCACTTTTTGAACTAAATAGATGACATTTATTTGCAACTGTTCAGTTATCAACCTCATAAATATTTCCAAAGGACTTGAAGGCAATTTGAAACATTCACTTCCACCTCTGATTTTTAAAAATGATCCGGTGGCTAATTTGGAAGGCTTTTCTTGAACATTGAGTATGCGTAAGTTACTGACCTCGATGTACTTCGTATTACAAAGTTGAACTAGACACATTGAAAAGCCATTTGCTGAGCAAAGAGAAACTTCAACTCACCTTCTATGCAAAGGATCACATATGATATATTCTGACCATGGTCACATATGATGATGTGTCCTGAGACGATGAGTCTTATTGTGCTTATTCTTTTGAATGTTTCTTTCAGAATTTTTGCTAAACAGGTATAAACATACCCTAGTAGAGACTTTTGAGTTTGAAGCACTCATAAAATAAAAACAATCTCTTATAAAGATATAACACATCTGAGTCTCTCAGAGTGTTTTGTAAGTCTTTATGAGTTTTTACTAATTTGGCAGGAGGTACATTTCATAAAATAATCTACATGAAAGTTTGAATATTCTAACACTGTACAAATGACATCCTGTGGCTATCATACTTTTTTTGGGGGAAACTATTTTTCAGAAATATCGGGCGTGACTCATGGCAAAAAGAAGTCCACAGGGCAGGGAGTTTATTCTGATAATGTTGCTACTTTTCTGAATTAAAAAAATATATATTTATTTATTTTGGCTACGCCAGTTCTTAGTTGCAGCATGCGGGCTCTTAGTTGTGGCATGCAGACTTCTTAGTTGCAGCATGCATGAGGGATCTAGTTCCCTGACCAGGGATCGAGCCCCAGGCCCCCTGTATTGGGAGCGCAGAGTCTTACCCACTGGACCACCAGGGAAGTCCCTCTTCTGAATCTTTTTTACATCTCTTCCCTTTAAGAGACATAGCAGGAAATGCAATTTGCTACTTAATCAGAGGGGATAGGACTTTTTTGGTTCAAAAGGAGAATGAATCAGTTTCTAGGCACATGCTAGTGTGTAATAAATAAATGTTCCTGATGATAATGATTTGAAGGATCTACATAAATGGTTTTCCAATTTTAGTGTGAGCAAGAATCATCTGGGGTACTGATTCCAGAGTCCCACTCCCAGAGATTCCTATGATGTGGGACAGCCTGGGGTGGGATTCAGTAATTTACATCTTTAACCAGCTCCCCAGGTGAATCTATAATTTATTTTATTTATTTATTTATTTTGGCTGCATTGGGCCTTTGTTGGGGTGCGCGGTCTCCTCACTGCAGTGGCTTCTCTTGTTGTGGAGCACGGGCTCTACGTGTGGGGGCTTTAGTAGTTGTGGCTCGTGGGCTCAGTAGTTATGGCTCACCGGCTCTAGAGTGCAGGCTCAGTAGTTGTGGTGCACAGGCTTAGTTGCTCCATGGCATGTGGGATCCTCCCGGACCAGGGCTCGAACCCGTGTCTCCTGCATTGGCAGGCGGATTCTTAACCACTGTGCCACCAGGGAAGCCCACCCCAGGTGAATCTAATGCCGTATGTTTGCAGAAAACAGAGGAACACTCACCTTTGGGATGATTACCTATTTCTTTTTATTATTATTATTTTTTTCTTAGCTGGTTGTCTTGCACCTTACACTACCAGGTTGCATTTATTTATTTATTTAGACTTTAATAACTTTTTTGGGAGGGGTAAGAGCACTTAGCATGAGCTCCTCTCTGGTAACAAATTTCTAGGTATATAATACAGTACTGTTCGCTATAGGTCTTGCGAACAGTACGGATCATCTTGCGTAACTGAAACTTCTCCATCTTGGGATTTCCCCTGAATGTTTTGCTCCTGTAGCTTGGCTATCTCAATTCTTTAATCAGGTTATATTGTTATGTGGGAAGACTGAAATGCATATATTCTGGCCCAATTTACCCTGCCAAATTAATCTTTCTGAAAGATTTTCCCAAGAGTGTGAATTCCAAATTAATTGGAACTCTAGTAAGATTCACGTAACCTGAAGCACTAAGGGAAATTCCTAAAGAAAAACAATGAAGAGTTGTTTTTTATCGGGGCATTTGGTAGGAGATGCTTGTGAAACAGCCCACACTAAACGTGCCATGGAAATTGCTTAACTGCAAGTATCGTTTGCGTTCATTGAAAATGTCAGCACAGCGCTGTCATGAGGATTATTGAAGAGTATAACATTTTGGGCCTGGCCTGACAGGGACTCTTCTCATGTCTTGTGTGTCTGATTCACAGCACAAAGTTCCCTTTTTAGTTTCCTCATGTGCAGACCTGCGCCTGTGGTCACTAACCGTTTACCGGAGGGAAGTGATTACAGCCTAAAAATAAAATATAACAAATCTGAGGGAGAGGCTAGGGTTTCAGCTCTGGAGTCTGTGAAGTTGTCAACAATCTGCTGTTAAACTTAAATACACGAAGGATAAATCGAGTCTTTCAATTGCTTTACTTAACTCAATGGTGTGCCTAACGATTGCTTGCAATATTGGTCCAGTTGGGATGGAATTCAAGAGTAATATGGAGGGATTCGTACACCTTTAATATTAAAATCTTGAAGCTATTCAGAATTAGCTATTCCATATTCTTTCGTCAGTTTTACTATTATGTTGAGATTATGACATAAGGCATGTTTGCATATTTTCACACTGCAGATAAACAATTTGAATGTGGCCGTTTCAGTTTAGTTGTCAAAAGAGGGTGGGGAAGAGAGTTGTATTAATAAATATACATCGCAGAGATCATCTCAAAACTTGCTTTAATTACTTTCTTAAAACTTTTCTCTATGATAGAAGCTTATGTCTCATAATGGTTACTCTTTCTCCTGCATTTCCCTTAATCTGTTCTAAGGCAAAAGTACTGAGTTACCATCAAAAGTAATAAAAACAGAAAATAAGGTAAGAAAGAGCAGCAAAAAAAGCCAGACTCAATAAAGAGATAATAGAATGCCATCCCTTTCACTTACGGTAAAACTTCAGGTTAAGTGTCTTGGTGGAATTGATTATAAACTTAGGCCCCAAACTATACACATACACCCTTTTAAACTAGTTTTCTATTGATTATAAGGAAAAACGATTCTTCTGAAATTTGGCTTTTACTAATTGACACACGCTGCACTCTTAAACTCAGAGTAGAAGTATGCTATTATATAGAGAATTTTATTTTGTGTTTTGAAGAATTCCTCATGTTCGGTATGGTACCGGGTAAGAGTCCTACTGCTGACAAATGTACTTTGTGACTCCTAAATTTTTAAAGTTCAGGAAAGCTTCACAATTATTAAATAAAGATTATACCTCCTAACCTGGTATACTCCTCTGGGGGAACGGTTTTGGATAAAAAATTAGCAGTGAAGGTTCTGTGACCCCTCGTTACCTCTTTGTTAAAATAGCTGTGTTCCCATTTTTTTCTCGTTTGGTCACTTTTCCATATTTTTTTGTTATATTCTGGTCCAATGTGCTAACCTCTTATTGTTAACCATTGTTTTTCTCCCAACCTAGGATACTCTGTAATCCTTCATCAGACGTATTAGCAAAGTATGAAGTGTACAGGGGTCCCTAGGGCAACTAGTAACAATTAAATGAAAGGCCTCTGTCAATGGGAAGTCTGTCAGCCTTTAAAAAAAAAAAAAGCAAAACACCTAAAGGCTGTTATTTTGATCCATTTATGAAAAGAAAACAAACTAGTTCTATGTCTGTGGTAAATTACTGCTCTTCAACTTCCCCAAACCTGATCTTGAGACAAATGTTGTGTCATGAGTTTTGTCACTAAAGGTAAAGAGAACAATTTTCCTAATGCATGTTAGAAAACAAGATAGATACCTGTCAGAGTGGCCATCATCAAAAAGACCACAAATAACAAATGCTGGAGAGGATGCGGAGAAAAGGGAACCTCGTGCACTGTTGATGGGAATGTAAATTGGTGCAGTCACTGTGGAGAACAGTATGGAGGTTCCTCAAAAAACTAAAAATAGAACTACTACATGACCCAGCAATCTCACTCCTGGATATATATCCTGAAAGAAACAAAAACACTAATCTGAAAAGATACATGCACCCCAGTGTTCACAGCAGCACTATTTACAATAGCCAAGACATGGAAGCAACCTGATGTCCACCAACAGATGAATGGACAAAGAAGATGTGTATATATACAATGGAAAATTACTCAGCCATAAAAAAGAACGAAATTTTGCCATTTGCAGCAACATGGACAGACTTGGAGGGTGTTATGCCGTGTGAAATAAGTCAGAGAAAGAAAAATACTGTAGGTTATCGCTTATATGTGGAACTGAAAAATAAAATGAACTAGTGAATATAACAAAAAAGAAACAGACTCACAGATGTAGAGAACAAACTAGTGGTTACCAGTGGGGAGAGGGAAGGGGAGGGGCAGGATAGGGGTAGGGGATTAAGAGATACAAATTATTATGTATAAAATAGATAAACTACAAGGATATACTGTACAATACAGGGAATACAGCCAATATTTTATAATAACTATAAATGGAGTATAACCTTTAAAATTTTTGAATCACTATGTTGTACACCTGAAACATATAATATTGTACATCAAATATACCTCGATAAAAAAAAGAGTGATAAACAGAAAGCCTGTGAAACTGGGCAGATTTAACTGTGATTTTACAGGTAATAATAATTCCATAATGTTATGTGGACTCCAGAGGATATGAAGAAATAGAAAAAATAAAGCAGGTGAAATGGACAAGAGAGAGAAATATTGCAATTTCTCAGGAGATAGCTGTTGCCCTTCTTCCCTTCAGGCCTTACCTCCTGTGTAACGCCATCCATCCCTGTGGCTTTAAGTATGGTTTGTATGTCAATCACTCCCAAATTTACCTCACAGCCTGCCCCTCTTTTGCGTTCCATACCGGTATTTCCTAATGGCATCTTGACCTTGACATTTCTGTCTCTTTTCCACCGCAGCTGAATTCTCTCCTCGTCAAATCTCCTTTTCTTCCTCTTACTGATTCATTTCAGTAAACTCACCTGTTACCCAGTTGAGCGAGGCAGCTCCCCCTCCTCCCTACGTTCAGTCTGTTATCACGTCCTGTTGATTCTTTTTTTTTTTACAAGAAATTTTTTAAAAATTTATTTTATTTATTTATTTTTGGCTGCACTGGGTCTTCGTTGCTGTGCACGGGCTTTCTCTAGTTGTGGTGAGTGGGGGCTACTCTTCGTTGCGGTGCACGGGCCTCTCATTGCAGGGGCCCCTCTTGTTGCGGAGCACGGGCTCTAGGCGCACGGGCTCAGTAGTTGTGGCACGCGGGCTTCAATAGTTGTGGCTCACAGGCTCTAGAGCGCAGGCTCAGTAGTTGTGGCGCATGGGCTTAGCTGCTCCACAGCATGTGGGATCTTCCTGGACCAGGGCTCAAACCCATGTCCCCTGCATTGGCAGGTGGATTCTTAACCACTGCACCACCAGCAAAGTCCCCGTCCTGTTCATTCTGGTGTCTCAGTTCCTTCCCCTTTGTCCACCTTCAGTGTCACCTCTTTAAGTTACCACCCTATCTGGCCTCCAAGACTATGAGCATGTGGGTGAGGCTGCCAGATGAAATACCGGCCATCCAGTTAAGTCTGAAGTGGGACAAATAATGAAAACATTTTAGTATAGGTATGCTCCATATATTGCATCAGAAATACATATACTAAAAATATTTTTGTTCTTTATCTGACATTCAGATTTCATTGGGCACCTGTGTTTTTTATTTGCTGTATCTGGCAATCCTACATGGTATGAAGGGAGGAGAGGCTGTTTCATTATTTAGAGGGTGGTCAGGGAAGGCTGACCTCATGGGGGGGCAGTTAAGCAGAGACAGGAAGGTAGTGAGAGAGTGAAGCACGTGATCACCTGGAAAGCAGCACACGCCAACGCCCCGAGGCAGGGGCGTGCTCAGCGTGTAGGAGGAACAACGAGAAAGAGCGGGAGACTGGAGTCCAGCGAGTGAGGAGGAGGAGGAGAGGGGGCACGAGCTCCTCAGAAATGCAAGTGTGCTTTATGTGTTGTCCACATCTGATTTCTGAGCCTGCAAGCTCAAAGGCTAGACCTTGGACTCCGGTAAACTTCACCAGGGCCGTAGACGCTGCCCTTTGAGACCTCTTGGGAGATGCTAAAACCTTGCCCTCTAGGACTACCAACGGGTAGCCTTCTGAATTTATATCTTTCAGTCACATATCTTCCCTAAAGACCTCTCAACAAGCCTTAATTCACAGGTAGTTTAATACTGTAATACTGAGTTATTCATGATACATTTAAGTACAAATGTGTGGAAACATGTGCACTTAGCAAAGTTAAAATATAAATTATATATCCACTAGGCAAATGATATATTTCCTTTCTTTGCAATCAGTAAAGTGGTATATTAATAGCTTAAGTAATGCTAAGAACCCTCTACAAATTGTAAAGGTGTGATAGAACATGTATACATTTATTTTTCAGGATGCCTCTCATTTTGACTTTTCCCCTTGTCTTTGTGGTGCGCAAGGAATGACTTCACTCCTGGTTTTTCCTAAGGCCAGAGGCCTCTGGGGCCACAGAGAGTGACTGGTCCGTTTTCTGTATGAGCATCAGCAAAATACACACATCTTTTAGGTATTCAATCAGCAGGGAAAAAAATGGAAAATTAAAAGAATGGATTTAACTGTTCTGGGCTTTTTAGCTATTTGAGAGGAGAAAGAAGGAATTGAACATGCCTTCTGTGATTAAACTGAAGACTTTTATATATGAGTAGGTATAGAAAGACCAGAACAATGATGGGAAAAATCTGTTTTAAAATACATGTGATCTAATCTCCAGATTAGAATGCTTAACAATATAATAGGAGGCCCAGTCAGCAGGTGAAAACAAGCACAAGGATTTAGAGATTAAGGGAACAAGTGATTTGTTTTAAGCACGTGTTTCAAACTGAGAGTGGGGACAAAGTATATTTCCACTAAAGAATGAGGAGAGTATCATAGGTACTCTATTATTTTGCTTAGAACATGTTTTTGAGAAGGATGTTCAGTATAGAGAAAAAAGCTGGACTATGGGAAACGAGTCTTATTTCAACTTTGCCATTGAGTTACTATGTGATCTGGGGGAAAATCACATAAGTTCTCTTGAATGATTTGTTCTTAGGTCCTCAGGTTTCTAATTTTTAGAGGGAGAGAAGGGTAAAATGTATGTAATTACACACATTTGTAAAATGTATGTAATTTTTTGTAGATAATCTAGATAAAATCTAGATAATCTTCCCCAAATCTGACCTAGTTGTCTTCTTTTCTGGTTCCTTTACCCCCTTTCAATATCCTTCCAACCCTATAAGCTGACCAGATCCTTCAAGCTAAGTCAGGAGGAAAGTGGGTCTGAAAATCACTGACAGCATCTTAGCATGAATTTGTCAAAAACTTCTGCATTTATGTTTCAAAAGGTCTGTTGATTAAGGGCCCCTAAGTAGTGCATCTTTTGTGGTGAAGTTTTAATAATTACTTTTGAAAGGTTCCCAAGAGCCTTTGAAATGACACTGCTGCCGGGATTCTCCTGTCTACCTGACAGGATGCTTGGATATTTGGGTCTTATCAGTAGTTCTTCAAGATAACACGCACATTTACGCAAAAAGTATGCTTTACTTTATATTAAAATGCAAGTGTCAATGCTTAAAGAAATTAACATATCCAACTTTCAATAGCCACTTCTACTGTGTTGCCATTTTTATGCAATGGACCATGAGACTCATGCATTCAGCTTATTGTGCCTTGAGTCTTACCCCAAAGAATTAACATTTAGTTGTTTTTTTAAACTTTAAGTTGAAGTTGAATAAAATTGAGTTAAAATTGAATATATATATATTCTTTTTCAGATTCTTTTCCATTATAAGTTATTACAAGATATTGAGTATAGCTCCCTGTTCTGTACAGTAGGTCCTTGCTGTTTACCTATTATATATATAGTAGTGTGCATATGTTAATCCCAAACTTCTAATTTATCCCTCCCACCGTTTCCCCGTTGGAAACCGTAAGTTCGTTTTTCTATGTCTGTGAGTCTATTTCTGTTTTGTAAATAAGTTCATTTGTATCATTTTTTAGATTCCACATATAAAGTGATATCATGATATTTCTTTGTCTGACTTACTTCACTTAAATTAACATTTAGTTTTCATTTGTTTTGTTCAGCTTTTCATATCAGAGCACATATTCTAGAGATATAAAGCTGTATTTGATTTTCATAAAGACTTTAGTGAAGAAATACTTTCATAAATATTGCTGGAAATGTTCAATTTTCTTCACTTCAAAGTGACAGGTTTATTACTTTGACATCATCATATATTCATTAGATCCTCAGAAGAATTTAAATAAGATATATACTGTTTCCAACTTGGCAATAAGCTAACATAGCTTCCACTCATTACCGAAGTGTCACAGTAGGAAGTTCCTTCCGCAGTCTGGATATTTGCTTTGCCAATCATCTACTGGGGTTTCCCTATATACGTTGTGAAGAATTTAAAGTTAACCTCATTTGCTACAGTCATATAGTCATTCAAAGTCATTACAAAAATTTGATCAGAATTTTGGTGTTTTGTTTTGCAAAAGTTATTTTTAGCTTAAAGTGTTTTCTCACAGACATGCTGTTTTGTATGACACACACCGAGGTCCACAAATCTTAGGTGCACAGTGTAATGAATTTTTGCATATGTATTTACACATCTGTGAAACTGCCACTCAGATCCAAATATAGAACTTTCCATAACCCCAGAAGGCTTTCCTGTAACTACTCCCAGTTAATCAGTACTCTGACATAGATCAGTCATGAAATCTCTTGAACTTCATATAAATGGAATTCTGCAGCTTGTGTTCTTTGGGGAATGCTATTTTTTTCCACTTAACATTGTGTCTCTGAGATTCATCCAGGTCACTGCATGTAGCAGTAGTTCATTCTTTTTTCTATACTTTTTCATTGTATTTACCACAATTTGTTCATTTACCCTCTCGTCAATGGACATTTGGGTTGTTTCCAGTTTTCGATTATTATGAGTTATGCTGCGAGGAATATTCTCTTCTAAAAGAGCCATTTACACCATTTTTGTACTCATTTCTCTTGGGTCATTGAATTTCCAGGTCATAGAGTTCATGAATATTTAGCTTTAGGAGATGCTGCCAAACAATTTTCTAAAATGGTTGTACTGATTTTCACTCCCACGAGCAACGTAGAGGAGTCTTCCTCTTGCTCCACATCCTCATCAGTATTTGAGGCCGTCAGTTCTTTCATTTTTGGCCATTTAGCGGTATATCATTGTGGCTTTACTTTGCATTTCCCTGATCACTGGTGATGTTAAGCGCTATTTCATATGCTGGTTGGCATTTTGGATATTCTCTTTTGTGAAGTGCTTAGTTTTTTTGGCACATTTTCAAAATAGGGTTTTCAATCTTTTCCTCATTGACTGGTGAGAATTCTTTGTATGTTCTGGATGTGATGCTTTCTTGGATATACGTATTGTAATGGTCTGTGGCTAGCCTTTTCACTCTTTTAATGTTGTCTTGTGATTATTAAGATTTTAATGAAGTCCAGCTTATCAACCTTTCATGTTTTCTGTGTCCCTATCAAGAAATATTTGCTCCCCTCAGTTCATGAAGATTTTGTTTTTCTGTAGTTCGTTATTGTTTTACCTTTCGTGTTCAGGTCTAAGATCATCTCTGATTAATTTCTGTGCATGGTTTGAGGTAAGGGCTACAATCCAGTGTTTTTCCTTTTTTTAAAGTATTTGTTTATTTATTTATTTTTGGCTGTGTTGGGTCTTCATTTCTGTGCGAGGGCTTTCTCTAGTTGCGGCAAGCCGGGGCCACTCTTCATCGCGGTGCGTGGGCCTCTCACTATCATGGCCTCTCTTGTTGCGGAGCTCAGGCTCCAGACGCGCAGGCTCAGTAGTTGTGGCTCACGGGCCTAGTTGCTCCGCGGCACGTGGGATCTTCCCAGACCAGGGCTCGAACCCGTGTCCCCTGCATTGGCAGGCAGATTCTCAACCACTGCGCCACCAGGGAAGGGAAGCCCCCAGTGTTTTTCAACATGGACATTCAGTTGATCCAGAATCACTGACTGAAAAGACCATCCTTTTCCCATCGAATTGCAGTGGCCCTTTTGTGGTAAATAAGGAGACCACATGTGCACAGGTCTGTGTTTGGACTCTCTGTCCCATTAATCTATTTATATGTGCACCAAGATCACGTTATAAAAATCCCTGGTGTCCAATAGTACATGTTCTCAGGCTTGTTCTTCAGTTTTGCCTTAGCTGTTCTAGTTTTTTTGGAGTTCACCTTAAATTTGAGAATCAGCTTGTCAGTTTTCACAGGCACAGACACACACACACAACCTGTTGGGATTTTAATTGTTATTGCACTACGTCTAGATATAAAATTGAGAATTGACATCTTAACAATACCGAGTCTTCCAGTCTAAATACTTGGTTAATCCACTCAGTCCTTTAGGACTTTAATTTCTCTCTGCAACATTCTCTAGTTTTCAGTGCAGAGATCTTGATGAGATGCTTGGTTTTTATAAAGATGATGATGAACTCAGATAAAAAACTGGTATGATTTCAATTTTCTCAAAAAATGGGTAGTGTTTACAAAAGACCCAATTTTAGTATTATTTAGGACCTGCAATCATGTTAAGATCTCTGAGACAGGAATTTCCAAAGTAACTAAGTAATCTCTAAAATATTCAGTGCCATATATTTTAATTGTGTGGATTGCAGCTTTTAAATCTAAGTGGTAGCACTATTTATAATCCGATTTATTCTCCTGGTTACATATATTAAGCTGATGCCCTGTCACCGCCCTTGAAGTCTTTGACACATTTGTTAAACGAAGGGCTGAGAGGCTGAGCATTTGACCAGGAGAACTGATAGTTTCCACTTTCCATAGAGCAGGAGATCAGTTTGGTTTTCAGCAGTTTATCTCCTCTCTGTCATAAAAACTTGGAGGTCATTATACCCAAACATGAATTTTAGACACTTTAGAAAATTAAGGTTGTGATCGCATGATGCCAAAATAGTTCATCAATTTAGCTTAAGAACTGTCCAGTTGTACAGTTGGCATATTATAAAAACTAGCTGCAATTTTGTCTGGATTGGCTATTAATTTCCTAGAATCTAGGCTGAATTAAATTTAAACAAACCCCAGATAATAAGAAATTAGTGTATGTACGTACATTACTATTTTACTGTGTCGTGGTGCAGTGAATATGTAAATTCGCTGTAAGTGGAGGCAAACTTTATCTTTTATTTCTTTGAACATCGTTAATTGCCTTAGCATATAATTAATACTTTCTCAATGATTTTTAACTCATTTATTTTTCATTATAGGCCACTTTGGTATGGCAGAGGTCTTTGCTTTTGCTCTTTAGTTTTATTTTAATAACTTAGTTCAGGCTGCTCTAACAAGAATACCATAGGCTTGGAGGCTTAAACTACAGACGTTTATGCCTCACAGTTCTGGAGGCTTAGAAGTCCGAGATCAGGCTGCCAGCCTGACCAAGTTCTGATGAGAACCCTCCTCCTGGTTTCCTCACAAGGCAGAGAGAGAGAAAGAGCTCCTGTTCCTCCACCCTTTTGTAAGGACATCCATCCCATCACCAGGGCTCCACCCCTATGGCCTCATCCAAACCTGATTCCCTCCCAAAAGCCCCGTCTCCAGATACCACCACACTGGGGATTAAGACCTCAGCATATGAATTTAGGGAGGGATACATTTAGTCCAGTGCAGTCTCCTTCTACTCTAAAGTTTAATATCACTAATACCTAAACCTGAATCCAAGGTGTGTGAAAATAGTAGTAGGTCACTTCTTCTAACATTAGAATATACTTTGAATATGAAAATTTAACGATATTAAAGTGAGCTAATTTCCTAATGTCAAGTATAGAGCGACAATTAGAACATGAGAGCAAACAGTAGCTAACACTGACAAGCGTTCCCTGTGTACCAGGGACTTCACATACATAACCACGTGTATTCCTGACGAACACACTGTGAGGTGGGTAATACTCTTATCCTTATTTAAAAGAAATTTAATAAAGCGGTTTAACTTCTTTCCATTTTATCTTACATTTCTGATTGTATCGTATGATTCAAATTTATTTGAAAAAAATGATAGACAATGTAGTGAAAATTCTCAATACCTTTTTTCTTTTAATAGAAAAACAATGTCCTATACTGAGGAAAGAGGGACACCCGTTTACACCAGACTACAGAGACAAAGTTGAAGTTGCAGGTAAGCATTACAGTTCGTCACAAAGAAACATTTTTGTGTAAAATTATCACCAAACATGTAGTGTATTGTAGGTGACTCCTTCACATTGTAATTTAAGATAACACCAATACTAAAAAATTAAAAGCAAAGAAGTCAAATGATGTACAAAAATTTCTGAGCGCAGAATTCTACATCATTTAACCTAGGACCACCAACAACTCAACCTCTTGGAGAACGAAAGTTATTTAAAATTTTAAAAGTCGTATCCATTGTAGAAAATTTGAAAAAAAGAAAAGAAAATGTATGAGAAAGAAGATCTCACTACCCAAATACAGTCATGATTCCCTTTTTGTAACATTCTTATCTTTTTCTCTTTTTTCCTTTCATTCTCCGTTTTCTCTCCCACCCTTCCCCCACCCACATACGCACACATAATCCTAATACATATACTGCATTTGAAATCTGAGCATTTCCCCACATCAACATATATTTTTCTAAAGCACGATTTCTTTTAAAAGGCTGCTTAGATTTCAATTGAATGGCTGTAGTATTTTTTACTTAACTAATTTTCTGTCTTTAGCTATCAGAGCTGCTACAATAAACTACTCTGATTACTTATTTAGAATAATTCCTAGGCCAAAGAAAATTAATACTTGAATCTTTTGACATATATTTCATCCTCCTATATCCTAAACAGAGGAAAAAGAAATCAAGAAATTTTGCTGATCCCATAAAGAGCAGATTTAACTTGAAATAAGTCAGTCTACAGATAAGGACTACAAAAAATCCTATTTAAAAGTCGGTATCTCTGTGAATTTACTAAATTTAATAAAACTGCTGGATTAAGTCATTTGTCACATTTCTAGGTTTTGACCTAGGAGAGCGCTTTTCTCTGAGACGTGTGTTTTGTGAAGGTGATAAAACTTGTTTCAAATTGGGAAGTTCACTTCTTATTAGAGACACCATGTAAGTAAAATAATAATTTTTCTCTACATTTTTAAAAAATGTATTTATTTTTATTTAATTTATTTATTTTTGGCTGTGTTGGGTCTTCGTTGCTGCGTGCGGGCTTTCTCTAGTTGTGGCGAGAGGGGTCTACTCTTCGTTGCGTTGCAAGGACTTCTCAATGCGGTTGCTTCTCTTGTTGCGGAGCACGGGCTCCAGGTGCGTGGGCTTCAGTAGTTGTGGCTCATGGGCTCAGGAGTTGTGGCGCACGGTCTTAGTTGCTCCGTGGCATGTGAGATCTTCCTGGGCCAGGGATCAAACCCATGTCCCCTGCATTGGCAGGTGGATTCTTAACCACTGCGCCACCAGGGAAGCCCTTTCTTTACATTTTAATAATACAACATAAACTACTTTCTAAAGAGATTCCAAATAATTTGTTTAAAAATGAAAAGTCTTGTTGACAGTAACACAATCACTTGAGTGCTGTGGTAAATGTGTTGTTCGATTCTTTGTGGTTTTTAGTAATCTTTACAAACTGATCTTGTTCCATAGCGTAAATTTACATGTATAGATAGAGGCATAATCTTTACAGAATAGTAAGTAAATTTGTTTTTGAAGAAATATTATTTATGTTTAAATAGACATAACCAAAATTAGATTTTAAAATGTGAATTTTAAACATAAGACACAATGTAGACTTAGAGACAAAAGAGTGATATTTATTATATTTATTTCCACATGCTTCATGCATATAGATAAGCTCCATGGTAAATTAAAATAAAAGAACTTAACCCTTATTGTATATTCACTTTATATATTGTATAGAGTATACAGTAAAGAAAAGCTTTGTTTTTGGTCTTGTTACTCATTTCATTTCAAAATGAATTTACTGAAGGGTTTTTTTTTTAATCGTTGGTTTGTTATCTTTACTATACTTTTTCTTCTGATAAATATGAGATTAAGAGGAATGACTTGCCATTTAAATACTGACAATTTGTCAGCAATTATACAAGGCAATAATAATTCCCCATATGGTTGGCTATATGTAACTGGAGGATGGATCAATAGTAATTCAGAAAGCTTGAGTCATCAGGGAGGCAAATATAGCGTATATGGTCCTGATATTCAGCCTTTGAGTCCAAGATGAACATTCCAGGGTGTGAATACACTGCAATGAATAAAGCGTCAAATTCTGTTTGATTTAATATGCAACACAGATGTTTTTGTGTGAAAACATACATGGATGTTTTCACTTCCTGATGGGTATTCTAATATTTAAGTTACCAGACAGGGTTGTTGAGAATCTCAGCATTGAAATTCTCAAAGGGAAATAGCATTAATTATCTCGTTGCCTATCCTCAGGTGCACTGTATAAACCAAGTTCCTAACTCCCTGAGCAAAGTTACTTTTAAACTTTCTATTCTGTGATACTTTAGATACTTTTAGTTTAATGATATGGTTCCTTAAAAGTAAACTGCTCAGTAATTGCTAAGAAATCAGAGGGCTAAGGAAGAGGGTAATTTGATACCAGGGGATGTAATGGGCGATTTGTCTGGTGGAGAACTTCAGCAGATGTCACTGTACAGACCTATGCTATTGTGGGCGTCTTAAGCCTGAAGGTGGCTTCACATGCAGGCATTAAACCCTCAGGGCTTGACAGCTTCCTATTTGGGTATTCATATGCAGCAAAGAAAAGTCAACATGTATCTCATCTATATTTCATATATATTGGTTTAGATGTTTCTTAACTACCAGTAGATAACTTTAATTAATGAATTTAAGCAAGGCAATAAATTCCCTTCCAAAAATTAAAATGCATTTTCTCTCTCGCCCTTTTCCTGATGATTTAAACCCCTCTAAGTCTGGCCAGGTGGCCAGAGTACTGGAGAGACAATCTTTGAAAATTCATTGAGCCTGTGTATAAGAAGACGTAGCGAATTTTAAGTAGCTACATTGGAAAACTTCCTGCCACTTTTAGACATTGCCATTCTCTTTTGAATATGTATGATAATAAATATTAGGTACTACTTGAAATTTATTTTCCGACCTCTGGCTCTAAATCACGGTGCGAGTGCCGGGCAATTGATGTGCGTGAAGTCTCAGGCTCTGTCAGCAGAACCCGGTCCCTCCACTGCAGGAAACTGGAGGGGATCTGGTTAAGCTGACTAGCGAGTGTCAAGTAGCTTGGCCCAGCTCCACTTACATTTCACTCCGTGAGCCAAGGATGCTAGGATGCTTCTCTCACATGATGCCATTCTGATTTTTCAATGAGACTGGAGTAAAGTTGCAGCTATTTATATATTTGTAAATGAGCCATCTTGCAGAATCAGCATGGGAGAAGGCAGATGCTAGTTTATATGGAAATTGGGACTCTTTCTGTGCCTGAGCTTGTTTTTATTGTTCTGGCACCTTCCAGGTGAGGTTTAGGAGGGGAGAGATCTCATGAGTTGTTGGTCAGGTACCCACTGGGCACACTTAGTGCCTTGAGCCTGGCTTAATGTGAGGACCCAAAGGCAGCTCTTGCAAGGGTCCTTCAGATCAACACAGTTGTACCCAAAAAGATGGCATAGGCTCAGGGAACATCTGACAAGGTTTCTATGTTTGGTTTTCTTTTCTCTTCATGTCCATTCTTTAGTATTCCTTAGGATAGCAAATGGTAAGTATTTGGGTGCTTTAAAAGATTCTGGGTGGCATGCTAACCAGTTTTCTAGAATTAGCATCTTTTTAGAGGAAATTTTCTCAGCTTCTTGTATCTACAAGTATCTCTGGTTATGTGAAAGAAATAATTATTTCTCTACAGATTGAGAGCAATATCCCAGATGATCATACTCTGATTATCTTTAAATTGTCTTTTGGCAATGATCAGGGCAAAATGGTGAAGTTTTGAGAGAAAACATACACAGAACATGCATATGGTATGGAACACCTTATTTTCTTGGTATAACATAATTCTTATGTTTCATTGGTTGCTTGTATATAAACAGGTTTTTAAATAAAAATGTGTTAGTAGTTGAATAAATAAACTTAAAATGTCACAGAAAAGTGAATTCCTGATTTATTACTGAATTCAAGGGTGGTAAAGAGCCTTATCTCTCAGGTTCTATGTCTATCTGGAATACTGTGTTGAGAAGGCTTCTGAGGCCCTGTTGAGTTCAGCAGATTGGCGTGCTATGGCCCATTCGCGGCCCATTCGCGAAAAGAGGGGGGAAGGGAGGGCTGTAGTCTATAGTCTAGTCTGTAGCGTCTCTGATTTAGGATGACACGTGTGAGTGGGTGGCTTTTGCAGCTGAAGCAGTTCCCAAGAATGGGGGGAAATGTGACTATGTGAGAAAAAATAATCAACACAGATTACTAAGATTTTATGAGCTTGGATAGTGTAGCTAGAAACGGTGGCATAGCTGATAGATATGGTCCCCCTTGCTTTTGTTACAAACAAATAAATCTCCATTGAAGAGGAGTCGTCTCTCTGTCCCTTTCATTAAATTGGTGGTTGCTTTCTGGAAGCAAAGGGCTCTTTAGTTTCATGGCTTTACATGGAAGAAAAGAGCTGGTAGAAGCCCTTTTCATTTGTGTTTTGTAATACATAATAAACCTCAGCAATCTTTCTAAATATTTAGAAGATGTATAGCATCTTTTAGGAGATTTAAAAGTTCTCTGGACCTTAACAGTTCCCTTGGAAATATTCCTAAATATGGGGAAAGCTGTTGTGTGTATCACAGCATTATCAGCCCTGGTCTTTGCTCCTGTTGAATGATTCACCCCGTGGGCATGTCTTTTCTACATGGACCTTCACACTATCGTCAGCTTTTTATTATTATAAATAACACTACCACATACAGGAAAGTTGTTCCCTCTCTTTTTCTGGCTAGAGAGACCAGTTAAGACTCACCACTTACTCATCACCTCCTTTGTTTATTTTTCACATGTCCCTTCATTCAGTAAACATTTGTTGAGCCAAAAAAATTCGTAAGATTGATTTTTTCAAAGTAGAATTACAAGTTCATTTTTAGACATCTTGGTAATATACTTCTGATTATGTTCCATCATTGTTTTATCCATCTCTTCTGCATATTACCCAACTTCTTTAGTAGCATTGGATATTATACTTAAAATAACTTTTGTTATTAAGTTTTGTGTTTTTAACTGAAAACTTGTAACAACTACAAATAAAAGTTGTGGCTTACTATATAAGTATTTTAGGGGTTCCCGGAATTTTCTGTTCCACTTAGGGTGAATAAGAGGTAGCATTCAATAAGTCACTGAAATGAATTCAGTCTAGTCCAGAGCTCACCCTTCTATTCAACATTTACTGAGCTTACTATGGACTGAGAACTTTATTAAGCTCTGGGATTGCACTGGTGGAAAAGTGTAGGTCTCATCTTCCCTTCCTGAAGCCTGCTGAAGAGATACACAGTGCAAGGAAAAGCTACACTTTGCTCTTGCCTGGACCCAAGAAGAAACTGAGCTGTGTCCCTCCTATCATTCGAGCATAGGCTACAGGACTCAAAGCCCACAGCTCCTCTCAGAAAAGCTACACTTTCTGAGCACACAGGCTCAGTAGTTGTGGCTCGCAGGCTCTAGAGCGCGGGCTCAGTAGTTGTGGCCCACGGGCTTAGCTGCTCCGCGGCATGTGGGATCTTCCCGGACCAGGGCTCGAACCCATGTCTCCTGCATTGGCAGGCAGATTCTTAACCACTGCACCACCAGGGAAGCCCTAAAATTTTAAAATCATACAATTTAGCCAAGTTTTATTTTATTTTTATTTTTTAACATTTATTTTATTGAAGTATAGTTGATTTACAATGTTGTGTTAACTTCTGCTGTACAGCAGAGTGATTCAATTATACATACATACATTCTTTTTCATATCCTTTTCCATTATGGTTTATCACAGGATATTGAATATTGTTCCCTGTGCTATACAGAAGGATCTTGTTGTTTATCTATTCTACATATAATAGTTTGCATCTGCTCACCCCAAACTCCCAGTCCATCCCTCCCTCCCCCCTCCTCCCCCTTGGCAACCACAAGTCTGTTCTCTATGTCTGTGAGTCTGTTTCTCTTTTGTAGATATGTTCATTTGTGTCATATTTTAGATTCCACATATAAGTGATATCATATGGTATTTGTCTTTCTTTTTCTGACTTCATTTAGTATGATAATGTCTAGGTCCATCCATGTTGCTGCAAATGGCATCATTTCATTCTTTTTAATTCAATTTAGCCAAATTTTATATATTAGATAGAAAAGAATTTTAAGAGTATTATGCAGTTTTAAGAATGCACGGAAATATTTACTTCTCTATCACAAGAACCTCTTTTATATTTTTCTAGAAAATTAAGAGATGTTAATATGTTCCAATAATAAATTGCTTTAGGTTGAAATGGCTACTTGTTTGTTCATAACCATGGGAGTTCCCCTGGTAAAACCTGAAATTGGCCCCTGTACACAGAGGGCAAGGAGAGACCGAAGAAAGAGACAGAGCCCCCCAGATTGGTAGGTGGCAGGTTTACTGAGCAAAGGAACGTACATACAAGGCTTGTCTTGGGCATGGCGAGAGCAGTAAATCTCTGCACCCACACGCCGGAATCACAGAAGTTTATGTAGAGGCCTTAATGGGGGTCAGTCATGTACACTGTCCAGATGGTCTCAGCTACACATTACTCTCTCAAGGCTGCAACCTTGAAACAACTCCTAACGTGGGAATGGTGGGCAGAAAGTACATCCCAAGGACAGGGGAGGGGGTTTGGAACCTCTGGTTGCCCGGGTCCAGCTCACAGGTCAATTGGTGGGCAAATCCTCTCAATGACCTCCTCCAATACTTCTAAAATGTAACATAATATGAGATATTATCAGTTCAGTAGTTTCATTTAACAGTTTTGGAAACATTTAATATTATCAACAATTTTAAGTAAGTTGTGATTTTCCTCCTTCAGAGTTCATATAATTCAGTATTTTGGAGGGAGAAGTAAAAAGTATCAGTAATTGATCTTATGTATATAAGATTCTACAACATTCATATCTATGTTATTTTGTTTTATTTTATTTTGGAAACATCACTCAACATATCTACCATCTTAACAAATGTTTAAGTGAATAATATGTCATTGCTGACTATAAGTTCAATGTTATACAGCCGATCTCTTTTGTATTATGGCTAATTACATGTAAATTATCTTATCTTAAAATGTCCTGATGCCATTTACCTTGAGAGAAGTGAAGTACCAGTTAAGTCTCCTACTTAGGAGTCATAATAATGCAGATGTCATCATAAAGTAATAAAATTAAGGTGTCCTATTTTGGTAATTACTCAGGCCAGCTTGACAGGCATTAATTAATCTACTTCTATGGCTGGATTATATATTACATTTTTTTCTCTCTTCACTTGTCTTTTTAATCCTATGAACCAAATCTTATAAGAGACAGCAGAGGTTTTGCTTGGGTGCGGGTTATATGTATGTATCTGTGGAATGTGCACTGCAGGTTTCCAGAATATACAAAGGAAAGAAAGCATGGAACCGCATACTTCAGTCATCTTTAATCTTATTTGCCCCATAAAAATGCTATGAGGATTAATAAGCTATTAACCTTCAGTGGGGGCAAATGTGCTGCTTTTATAATGGTTGTAAACCCAAATTTAAGCACGACCTTAAATTTATGAATTAACCAGAGCATCGACTGTAGTAATAGATGATGTTGTGTTATACTAGTGCGTAAGAATAGCTTTATAACAACTCTACAGATTTTGTTGTGGATTGACAGAACTCCATGTTTCATAAAATAGCATTGGATAGTCTAATTCTCATTCTCAGACACAGAATCAGATAGGAAGATGCAATTATGATTTCACTGACAAACTCTGAAATGTCTGTGAATCCAAGAAGAATAGTGTCAGCTAATAAATCATTAATTTATTATCATTTCAACTTAGCCATCAAGGCTAATCAGAAAATAAGCATGGTAGCCATAAAGCTGCTTATGTTATTGTATGTGACTCACTCACATCAGCTCGGTAGTGCCTTGTTCATTGCCTCGTTTTGGTCAACACTACAACCAGCCCCTGACAACCACCCTTCTGCCTTCTGTCTGTGTGATTTGACTCTTCTAGGGACCTCGTATAAGTGGAATCATACAATTCTTGTCCTTCTGTGTCTGGCTTATTTCACTTAGTTTGCCTCTGCTCTTGTGTCCTAATCTTGTCAGTGCATGTCACCCCGGCCTTTGCTCTGGGTCCCCTCCATGAGAACGCTTCTTCCTGGGACCCAGCCAACCTCTGCTCAAGGCGGCTTATCCTCAGCCTTCAAGGCCAAAGTTGCTCTGTGTGTGTGTGCTTTGGAGGGTGGTGGCATGGGTTCAGTGACCCTCTAGCTATCCCGTGGATTCCAAAGCAGTGCTGCTTGGGTACAGAGCCTCACAGTGAAATTTTTTTTTTTTTTTTTTTGACTGTGCCATGCGGCTTGCAAGATCTTAGTTTCCCAACTAGGGATTGAACCCGGGCCACGGCAGTGAAAGTGCTGAGTCCTAACCACTGGACCGCCAGGGAATTCCCTCTCACAGTGTATTTAACAAATAACTCTTGGCACTCCTTCCTCTGTGGGGCTCTAAAGCTCGTCGATACGGATACTAGGCAATCCTCTCTACTATCTTCACAGACAATGGCTCTCTTCTAATTTACCCATGAGAAGAAAATAAAATTCCCTTTGCTTAGGAGAGCTATGTAGGAAAAAATATTTCATGATATAGTCACCATTATTTCTAAGTTCAGCTTTGATGCCAATGAAAGAAGAAATTCTAACAAAGTATTTCACTCAATTCCCAAATGGCACTGAATACTCACTATGTGCCAGGCACTGAGGATTTAAGAATAAATAAAGACAGCGTCCTAGTTATTTCTGTCTGGGAATTATGGAATTTGTAGCAATCTTTAGATATGAGGTCTGATGAACTCTGGAAGAACGGACGAACCCTTCCAGGAATCAGGAAAAGCTTCATAGGGGATGTGAAAAAAGGCTTGAAGGATAAGCACAAATTTGCCAGGTGGTAGTTGGAGGGGGCATCATGGTGGTTTTCAAGGTCAACGTAATTTGCAGACTGGTGAGAAATCCCGTGGAGTTAGTAAACAGAGGGGAGAGACTGTCTGGTGGTGAAGGAAGCTGAAGGGGCAGCTGAGGTGCTGTTCTGAAAGGCCTTACGTGCCAGGCTAAGGGGTTAGAACTTTATTCATGTAAAAATGGAAAGTAAAAGGTGAAAGATTTCTGGGCTCCGAAGAGAAACCCGAGTGTATCAGTTATACCACAAGAAAGCCATGTTCAAAAGCGTGAAGGTGTGGGAGCAGTAACGTTCCATTCTAGAAACAACAACAAAAAAAGCTGAGTATATGCCATTGGGACAATCACAGCTTTGGGTAGCGACCTGGGATTCCCGGGCTGACCCTGAAGCAGAAGCCAAGCCCCCAGACTCAGAAGGACACTTACTTCACAATTCAGAGGACTTCTTGGGGGTGGAGCGGGGTTTGACCCGGGATTTGTTTTATCTTTTTTGGGGGGTGGGGGACAGGGAAAAAACCTTTCTGGAGAGCAGCTTCTCTGGTCCATCCTCGATTTTTGTTATCGGAATGTCATCTAGTAGGAGGGCTCATTTTCTAGGGGAAGTCATTTACAACGTCACAATGAACAAATGCTAATCGTAACAGGCATAAGATTATTAGAGAGCCATCCAAGCTTTGTTTTCCCATTAGCAACCTACGGGGGCTGAATCCCCCGACAAACACAGAAAGGCTAAGATTTCAGAGTCTCTGCGACTGTGGAACTCAGACATCATTCCCCCAGCCCCCCACGGCGGGGTGAAGGCATTTCAGACAAACCCTTCAGGCCCTGCGAGCCAAACCGCTTGTAACGTGACAGGTGATGGTGAATGTCAGCTGGGCAAGAAATGACTTACTATAAACTCCAAGCATCTCTCACTTCACTCTCAGGAAATGTAACTTGTATCAGATTTCTCTTCCTGGAAGATATTCAGCAAGTCAGAGGCCCCACTGATACTTGTAAATACGGAAGTTCTTCATAAAGCCTGCCTCACGCTTATTTAGAATGGAAGAATTAATTTGGAAGCCAGTTCTTGATATTTAAAAATAGATTTTTTTCCATTTAGCCGTTAAAGCAGAAAAATAAAGGTTGGTCTTGCTAAATATGATCTGGAAAACTCACTTCGGCTCTACCAAAATAGACTTTTAAAAAAAGGGCTTTGCTTCAAGGCTTGCGCTATGAGCTGGTGGAATTAGCCCTGGAATCATTGTAATTAGTAACTAAGCTTTTTAAACATTTTGTTCTCTAAGTGTATATCACACTTGGTTTTTGGAACACCACTTACAAAAGGAAATTTCTCCAGAATAATTGTGTCATCTTGTTTTTCAGTCTCTAAGGACTGTAATAGTGAAAGTTTGTTCATCTTTGTTTTTTCCTTTTTACATTGCACTGCTTGCCTCACATTCCTTATTATTTAGTTAGGTAAAAGAACAGAAAAGAAACTGGTAGTCATGGGTTTTTCTTTCTAATCCTCTCTTAGTCTGTAGTTTGGTTTTGTTCTTTACTTTACTATACATGAAACAGAGATATTACTTGCCACATGACAAACTAAGGTTCTTTTAGGAACACTGAACAAATACATCAAACTGAACTTGTTGTATGATGAAATTGCCAATTGCTTAATATACTAAGGAGTAAACAAATTTATGAGCTTCATTATGGTCTTTATTTTTCTTGACACACTACTAGGGCATAGTGGGGAAAAAATGAGATCCACTCCCTAATTCCAACTCCCCATAAAACAACTTTATCAATAAATACTTGCATGTACTTACTTTAAAAGAGTGCATTACTATTATTTTTTTAAATTAATTAATTTATTTTTTTGGCTGCGTTGGGTCTTTGTTGCTGTGCGCAGGCTTCTTATTGCAGTGGCTTCTCTTGTTGCGGAGCACGTGCTCCAGGCACGCGGCTTCAGTAGTTGTGGCGTGTGGGCTCAATAGTTGTGGCTTGCAGGCTCAGTAGTTGTGGCACATGGGCTTAGTTGCTTCATGGTATGTGGGATCTTCCTAGACCAGGGTTCGAACCCGTGTCCCCCGCATTGGCAGGTGGATTCTTAACCACTGAGCCACCAGGGAAGTCCAAGAGTGCATTATTTTTAAGTTTTATGACTTTCCCTGGCTTTGCCATGCTTGCCGTGCTCCCTAGAAGGGAGTGTGGAAAAGCAAAGTTTATCCTCTTAAGGCAGTGCTTATTGGTTTCTCATTAATTGGACAGCCAGGAATGCCCATTATTTGTTCAGTTGACATTGTTCTGTCCCCGAGAGACTAGACACCTCCCCTTCATTAAGGTAACTTTGTGTATAGCTATGTTAGTCATGGATTCCACAGCTCAGGGGGTGAATGGGATGGAAGCTTCCACTGACCCCTGGGCCAGGGTCAGTGCTAAGGGTTCTCTTTCTTTCCATAATCACTTGAAAGAGTCACATTTATGATCATTATTTTCACATCTCAGGGAATTACCGATCTTTTTAGTTAGGTAACCATTCTATATGTTCTTCCTTAGGCATTAAAATCCCAACTTCTCGCCAGTAGGATAAAAACGGAGGCAGTTTTTATCAGAACACTTCATACTTTTCTTCACATTACATACTTATTAGTATATACACTGTTCTCATATTTTTCACCACATCCCCCAAACTGTACTCATTTTAAAGGAAATGTTTGGTGAAAAATCCTATTTTTTTTTTCTCTAATAAGTGATCTCTAAGGAATACAGGGCAAATATTCCTGATTGGTTATCACCTTCTATAGCATACATTTCTTTCCTAAAACCCAACAGACACTATCCCCATTTTAAAGATATTACTATGTGGTTTGTGATACTTCCTGATCTGTGCTCAAAATATCATTAGAAGAAGGAACTGTAATAATCTACCCCTCAGGGCTACTAGTCACCTAGGATGTGCAAATGTCATCATGAATCCTTTGCTCGGAGCCCAAAATGTGATTTACTGTTGTTGTTAATATTATAGTATGATGTTAAACATTTTAATTATTTTTTCATTTCTTGACGTTAATATTTTATATTTATTTACACCGACCCTGCCCCAAGCAGTACTCAGAAAACAGTTTTTTCTCCCCTACAGTCCCAAAGCGTTACTTTTAAGTCAGGTCAGTAACGATGAGGGAAACTTTATCTTTAGCCCAGAGGACACAAGCAACTTGATATACTGGAAAAATCTGACCTCGGAACTAAGAGTCCCGAGTTCAAGTCCCATCCTGACCTCTGTTATTTAACAGAGGCAGTTATTTAACTTCTGTGGCTTTAATTTCTCATTTACCCAGGGAGATGGCTGCTCTAAATCACTGTTAAGTTCCCTTTCAGCTTTAGGAGTGTAGGACTACAGGAGATTGTCATGTGTGGTTTCTTATAACGGAAACATTTCCAAGGATGGGGAGATTTCCGCTCAAAGACACTTTTGGAGAAATCTTCTTGGAGCAGAGATTCTATTTTGCTACAGTCTGTAGAGATTTTAAACTTCTTTTTGAAAGTAAGAATACTGATTGTATTTGTTCCTGGAATTGTTTTGTGTCAAACGTTTTGATTAACCTGCTTTAGACTTGCATAGGGCTTGGTTTTTCTTTCTGCTTTTTTCATGATGAATGTGATATAGCCCAGTCTCATAAGGCCTTGACTTTTAAGGCATTGTGCAGAGTGACACAGACTTCATATGGAATACAAGTGTTTGATATCTACCAGGACCGGTCATAGGCAACATCATGGATTTTCCATGAATGGAACACATTTTTATGAGCACCTCCTATATGCCAGGGACTGGTCTAGATGCTTGATTTAGAGCAACAAGTCTGGCAGAGCCCCTGTTGTCACGGAAATCACATTCTAGTGGTTGGGAACAGGCGATACATGTGTAAACTAATACATTTTTTTAAAAAGTTGGGCTTTTATAAACCTATGAAGGAAATAAAACAGAGCAAGTGTTGTATTACTATAGACCTTTCAGAGAAGGGACATTAGAGCTGAGACCTGAATAGTGAGGAGAAGCGTCCACGTGACGACTCCTGGGAACAACCTTCCCAGGAAGGAATCAGGAAGTACAAAGGCCCAAGACCTCAATAGAATGAGGTGTTCAAGGAACAAAATTCAGGTCACTGCCACTGGAGCGGGGGTGCCACACAGAGACTGGAATAGGACATGATGTGGCAGACTAAGGCAGGGGTCAGAGCACTAGGACTTGTGAGCCGTGATTAGTGATGTGTGTTTCATTCTAGGATCCGCGGGGCCCTGTAGGAAGGTGATAAGTAAGGGAGGGACCTGATCTGATTTTCAATTAAAAAGCTCATTCTAACTGCTGTGTGCAGGCTATACTTCAAGGGAGGGAAAAGAGGGAGAGCGATCAGGGCGTGTAACAAGAGTCCGGGGCGAGACGTGGCAGCTTGGGATGGGGAGTGAAGGTGGAGCTGGAGAGAAGTGAACAGAGTCGGGATCCATTCGGTGGTAGAAACAGTAAGACTTGCCGATGAGTTGGATGGGATTGGAGTTCATAAAGGAAACGCAAGAATCAGGTATGACTTTTAGGTATTTGGCTGGAGCACCTGGGTGAACGGTCATGTCTTTTACTGAGATGTGGAATCCTTGTAAAGGGATGTGTTTGGTAGGAAGCAAAAAGTTCAATTTCAGTTATTTATTTAGACATGCCTTTAACATCCAAGTAGAGATGACAAGTAGGAATTTAGGTGTGTGAGTCCACAGTACAGGTAAGGGGAATAGTCAAGGTTTATATTGGTTGCCTCTCCCCTTTCCCCCTCCTTCTTTTTGGAACCTTCCTCCCAAACTTTAAGTGCCTTCACGGGACACGTTTGCTGCCCAGGGCTCACAACCGTGGCATCTCATCTTGGTCTGGCTGACTTAGGGGTGCTTCCTGCTCTGGACTTATTCCCCCTTCCCTGTGTCTTCCCCATTTAAACTTCCATGCTTTACAACAATCCCCATAGATTCCCTGTTCTTTGCTTTCCAAGGAGAGAATTAATTATTAGACAATTTGTTAGTAATGCGTGACTGGTTTCTAGGGACTATTTTAATGGTAACAGAGCTTGTGTTTATAAAATGCATTTTCCAGAGAGGAAGAAAGCTCTCTCATAGTAGAGTAGTAAGTGTTTTGGCTTGTCAGTGAAAGTACTTCATAGTTAGGGGGAATGTGAGTATCTCTGAGTCCATACCGCATATACAAAAGACAGTAGATGCAGAGTTCCATTGAATATTTAATAACAAGTATACACACACAGAGTGATTAAATACTTCATCGCCAAGATCTTTCCTGTAATATAGATGCCTTATAGACATCATCATTTTATTTGTATTTTCTATTGCTTTTATTTATTCATTTGTTTTTTGGCTGTACCACGTGGCATGTGGGATCTTAGTTCCTTGACCAGGGATTGAACCCATGCCCCCTGCAGTGGAAGTGTGGATTCTTAACCACTGGACCACCAGGGAAATCCTTGTATTTTCTAATGGTTTTAAATAAATTCTGACCAGGAAAGTATTTTTCGTTAGTCAAGTGGGAAAAAAGATCTAGAGAATGTAGTTATTATGCTATTTAGACAAATACAATCCATTCTTAGAGTCCTATACAGTAAATCCCTTATGGTTAATAAGACGTTAATTTTTATCTGACTCCACAAATATAGTTACTAGTACTTTGTAATTAAATATTCTGTTTGAAGCATGTGGAGAAAGTATTGGAAAAAGTGTATTTTCATTTGAAGTTTCTCATCTTAATAGTTCAGTGACTTATTATGAAGGCTATAGGCTGGGACTTGTAGATTTTGTGACTTATTTTTAACCTCCCATAGTAGCAAAAATAATGTTTTTAGTGTTAATTCTCCCTCATCTCTGTCCTTGAAGAATATAAGGTTAATTTATAGGTTGTTTTAAAAGTTAGGATTATTTTTTCCTAAACTGAAAATAGTAGTGCTTTCAAAAAAAAAAAAAAAAAAGATCACTCTTACAATTTATGCTGATTGCATAAAAACCTTTTAATTTTAATACCAAGAGGGAAGCACTGTAATGTAAAGATCTTTATGAAATTTTGTATTGAGGTCAAAGTCTCAGATCTGGGCATTCTTCCATAGCTGGTCATTATAAGGAGCCCCACTTTTGATTCTCCACCACTTCCTCTATAGTTTTATAGCATTTCCTTCTACTTTACGATTGAACTGAGGGCTGCTATACATAGAGAATATCAGAGAGCAGTTGAAAACTAAATTTTAGATTTTTCTTAACATTGAAATAAATTACAGGTTCAAAAGAGTCTAAAATATGTGAATTACAAGGCTTCAGAGACACTCCAGATTATATCTAGAACTCTCAGGCGGCTAGTGTAAGGAGGGCTACAGAGGCAGTAAGTTTCTTGGGCTCCTGTGGGTAATTTGGAATGACTTTATTTTGGCTCTCTATGACTTTTACTTAGTCATATCTTGTAAAAATTGATTTTAGATTGAACATTTTGTTACTTTGGCATACCTCTGCTCTCACCTGTCCATGAATATTTAGGTGACTTTTATTAATGTGAAGAAAAGTAGACAATGGGAAATAAAGGATTAACTATACTTATATTTCACTAAACTTTGAGCTCTTCAAATGTAGGTTAATGTTAATTTCTGTGGATGAACTTCTCATTTACAGCCTTGAACTAGGTACAATGTGTATAAAATGGAGGGACGGTAGAAAATATCCCATTGAGAATTTCTAGCCCAATATACCTATGAATGACTTTGGCAAGTAAGTCTCAACAGTATTTTTCTTAATGGGAGTATCACTGAATAAGCAATGGATAGAATTTCTTATAGGAAATTACACTCCATTCAAAAATACTCAAGCATGGATATCTTAGACACTGCAAGCTGTCATTATATCTCTCTGGTAACAGACCAGTAATCCAATATGGCGTCTTTTATAATAGAAACTTTGGCAAGCTGCAGAGAAATTATTCTGTGTCACGTTAAGTGTTTGTGCTTGTGTGATATAAACAAAAAACATAGTCTGTAAGAGTAGATATATTTTGTAATGTATTATTTTTAAAATACAAAACATTTTCTTCAGAAATTACAGTCTAGGCAAGCAAAATCATTTTTGGCCTCGAAAGCAGAATATCAATTTCCGAAAGGGAAATATAGTAATTATAAGGATTTTCTTCCATTATAAACTTAGACTAAGAAAAAATAATTTTTCTTTAAACATAACTAAATTTATTTCAATGTATTATTTTAAGACTATGTTTATTATAAACATTATTAATATTAATAACATTATTTTGTTTTATTATTTTTGTCACAGAAGAAACCTTTCATGGAATATAAAATATTTTCAATTTTTGAGTTACATTTTTAATTTTTAAAAATAATTATATTTAGTTTTACTTATGAAGTATTAAAGACTCATATCAAAATGTTTCATTTGCTGGATCGCTCACTCCACTCATTTAACAAATAGTTATAGACTGCCCTGTTGGCACTGTACTTAGGCTTTGTGGGTGATACAAAGATAGATTAAATGTTGTCTTTGCCTTCAAAGAGCTCGCAATCTCATGATGCATTGTGACAGGTACCTATATGACTATAATCCTAAGTAGAAAGTGAGGAAAAAGGTGTTTTCATTATTTTTTGCTTCGTAAAAAACCACTGCAAAACTTAGTGGCTTAAAACAACAATTTATTATTTCTCATGATTTTCTGAGTTAGAAAAAGGCACAGGATTTATCCACATGGTTCTGCTTCATGAGATGTTCACTCAGGTCACTGAGCTGCATTAAGCTTGCAGTCAGGCTGAACTGGAAGATCCAAGAAGATATTACTGATGATGTCAGAAGGAATGGCAAAGTAAGAAGCCCAGAAAATGTACCCATCCATAAAAACAGTAAGAACACAGGAGAAACAGTCAAAATCAATATTTCAGAACTCTGGAAATTAACCAAGGGCTTGCAACAATTAATGGGTGTTTATTCAAGAAAAAGACTGACTCTTGGTAAGAATAGCTAGCTTTGTGGCATTTTAAACTTGTCCTATTCACATCCCACTCTCTCCCACAATGGTTGACTTGAAAACCAACAGCTTTATAATCACAAGTGCAAACTAGCAGCCTAGCAGCCATTGAAGGGAGGAGAATGGGTTTAGAGGTCAACAAAAACCCTATTTCTAGAAAGTTGTCATTATTTTACCTGACTGGTAGTTCCTTGGAAACTGCAACTCACAGGGCTTGTCTTTATTTGACCCGACTCAGCTCACTCAATAAGTACAGCCTTCTTCCCCTGGCATTTGTTGAAAATAATCAATAGTAATTGTTTAACATTGCAGCTACCCAAGACAGCAATTACAATTGGGACAAATGAGAAGATGACCAAAAACATTTAAAAGGAAAAGTTGGGGGAGGAGATGCCCATAGAAAGCATTAGAAACCTCCAGCGTATTTGTGCTATCTACACCTATGTGTAGGCACAGGGATTTGTGGAAACCCAGGAAACCTCCAAAAAGGCCCTACGCTCATTGCCCTGGCCAACTTTGAAACTCTGCACAAGCAAAAAGAGAAGGCTAAGGAGAGTTGTAAACTGCCTGCCTGAGCATTGAAGCCATTCTAGAACATGCACATAGTGTCTCAGCAGAGGCTTGGATGCTTATAGGTCAAAGGCACTTAACTGTTCAATCATTAGCTGACCACTAAACTAACTGAGCAGAGACTCCAGTGGTCACACATGACAAAGAAAGCACACTTTACAAAATTAGTTCAGGAAAGTGACTAAGGAAACAAACAACGGCAGCAACAATTATGATAAAAATAACAAACAGCAACAACAGCAAACCACTGATGGGTGGAGAATAATCTGATTCCCAGAGTTGCCACATTATATTATCTAAAATTTCTACTTATCAATCAAAAAATTACAAGATATGCAAAGAAACAAAGTATGGCCCACACACAGAGAAAAGAGCGGTTAATAGAAACTGTTACTGAGGAAATCTAGTTATTGGACTCACTAGGTAAAGACTTTAAATCAGCTATTTAAATTATGTTCAAATAAAAGGAAGCTGTCTAATGAACTAAAGGAAATTATAAAAATGGAGTCTCACCTACAGGAGCAAAGGATATACAACGGAGAAGGATAATCCCTTCAATAATTAGTGTTGAGAAAACTGGACAGCCATGTGCCAAAGAATGAAATGACCACTACCTCACTACATACACAAAAATCAACTCAAAGTGGATTAAAGACTTGAATATGAGACCTGAAACCATAAAATTTCTGGAAGAAAACACAGGCAGTATGTTCTTTGCCATCAGTCTTAGCAATAACTTTCTGGTTGTGCTTCTTCAGGGAAGGGGAACAAAAATAAAAATAAACAAATGGCAATCTGTGTATCTTCTTTGGAGAAATGTCTGTTTAGGCCTTCTGCCCATTTTTGGATTGGGTTGTTTGTTTTTTTGATATTGAGCTGCATGAGCTGCTTGTATATTTTGAAGATTAATCCTTTGTCAGTTGCTTTGTTTGCAAATATTTTCTCCCATTCTGAGGGTTGTCTTTTCATCTTGTTTATGGTTTCCTTTGCTGTGCAAAAGCTTTTAAGTTTCATTAGGTCCCATTTGTTTATTTTTGTCTTTCTTTCCATTTCTCTAGGAGGTGGGTCAAAAAGGATCTTGCTGTGATTTATGTCATAGAGTGTTCTGCCTATGTTTTCCTCTAAGAGTTTTATAGTGCCTGGCCTTACATTTAGGTCTTTAATCCATTTTGAGTTTATTTTTGTGTATGGTGTTAGGGAGTGTTCTAATTTCATTCTTTTACATGTAGCTGTCCAGTTTGATTGCCAACAAACACATGAAAGGATGCTCAACATCACTAATCACTAGAGAAATGCAATCAAAACTACAACGAGGTATCACCTCACACTGGTCAGAATGGCCATCATCAAAAAATCTACAAACAATAAATGCTGGAGAGGGTGTGGAGAAAAGGGACCCCTCTTGCACTGTTGGTGGGAATGTAAATTGATACGGCCACTATGGAGAACAGTATGGAGGTTCCTTAAAAAACTAAAAATAGAACTACTATATGACCCAGCAATCCCACTACTGGTCATATACCCTGAGAAAACCATAATTCAAAAAGAGTCATGTACCACAATGTTCAGTGCAGCACTATTTACAATAGCCAGGACATGGAAGCAACCTAAGTGTCCATCGACAGATGAATGGATAAAGAAATGTGCTTCATATATACAGTGGAATATTACTCAGCCATAAAAAGAAACAAAATTGAGTTATTTGTAGTGAGGTGGATGGACCTAGAGACTGTCATACAGAGTGAAGTAAGTCAGAAAGAGAAAAACAAATACCGTATGCTAACACATATATATGTAATCTAAAAAAAAAAAAAGGGCTCTGAAGAACCTAGGGTAGGGGCAGGACAGGAATAAAGACGCAGACATAGAGAATGGACTTGAGGACACAGGAAGGGGGAAGGGTAAGCTGAGACGAAGTGAGAGAGTGGCATTGACATATATACACTACCAAATGTAGAACAGATAGCTAGTGGGAAGCAGCCACATAGCACAGGGAGATCAGCTCAGTGCTTTGTGACCCCCTAGAGGGGTGGGATAGGGAGGGTGGGAGGGAGTGAGACGCAAGAGGGAGGGGATATGGGGATATATGTATATGTATAGCTGATTCACTTTGTTATACAGCAGTAACTAACATAACAATGTAAAGGACTTATACTCCAATAAAGATGATAAAAAAAAATAAGCAAATGGGATTGCATCAAATGAAAAGTCTTATGCACAGCAAAGGAAACGACCAACAAAACAAAAAGACAACCTACCAAATTGGAGAAGACATTTGCAAATCATATATCCAATAAAGGGTTAATATTCAAAATATATAAAGAACTCATACAATTCAACAACAACTAAAAACAAATAGCCTGGTTAAAAAAATGGGCACAGAAGATGAATAGACAGTTTTCCAAAGAAGACATTCAGTTGGCCAACAGGCACATTAAAAGATGTTCAACATCACTAATTATTTTAAAAATGCAAATCAAAACCACAATGAAGCATCAGTTATGCATGTTAGAATGGCTATTATCAAAAAGGTACGAAATAAGAAGTGTTGGTGAGGATGTGGAGAAAAGAGAATCTTCATACACTGTTGGTAGGAATATAACTTGGTGCAGCCACTGTGGAAAACAGTATGAAGATTCCTTAAAAAAGTTAAGAGTTGAACTATCACATGGCCCAGCTATTCCACTTTTCAGTTTTATCCAAAGAAAAGACAAAACACTAATTCAAGAAGATATATGTACCCCTATGTTTATCTCACAACATTATTTACAATAGCCAAGATAGGGAAACAACCTAAGTACCCATCAATGGATAAAGAAGATGTGGTTCATATTTATATAAATACAATGGAATACTACTCAGCCATAAAAAGATGAAATCTTGCCATCTTGCAACAACATGTATGGATCTAGATGGTATTATGCTAAGTGAAATAAGTCAGACAGAGAAAGACAAATACTGTATGATTTCACTCATATGTGGAGTATAAAAAACAAACAAAATAAATGAACAAACAAAACCAAGCAAAAAGAAACATGTAAATACAAGGAACAGAGTAGTGGTTATTAGAGGAGAAAGGGCAGGGGGGAGGGCAAAATGAGTAAAGGGGATCAACTGTATGGTGACGGATGGAAAGTAAATTTTTGGCTGTGAGCATGCTGTAGTGTATACAGAGGTAGAAATATAATGGTGTATAAATGAGGCTTATATAATTTTATAAACCAATGTTAGCTCAATAAAATACCAATAAATAGATAAGAATTATTAGGAAGAATACCAATAAGTAGATAGGAATTATTAGGAAGAAGCAAAACAAAATTTTGGAGTTGAAAACTGCAGTAACAGAAATAAGAAATTTATAAGAGGGCTCGAGAGCAGATATGAGGTGGCAGAAGAAAGAAAGAACTTGAAGATAAGTCAAATGAGATGGTCTGGAAGGAAAAAGAGAAAAAAAAATGAAGAAAAATGAACAGAGCCTCAGAGACCTGTGTGACAGCATCATGCATACCAACATACGCATAAGAGAAATCTCAGAAGGAGAGGAGAAAACAAAAAGGACAGAAAGACTATCTGAAGAAATAATGGCTGAAAACTTCCCAAATTTGATGAAAACCATTAATCTACACATTCAAGAAAGTCAAGGATTCCAACTAGGATAAACTCAAAGAGATCAACACCTGGTCACTGCCAAAAGACAAAGGGAGAATCTTAATAGCATCAAGAGAGAAATGGTTCATCATGAGATCAACAAGATGTTCTCAATAAAAGAAACTGATTTCTCATCAGAAATCATGGAAGCCAGAAGGCAGTGGGATGACAGTCAAAGTTCTAAAGGAAAAAGGATGCCAGTAAAGAATTTTATATCCAGCAAAACTGTCCTTCATAAATGAATATGAAATTAAGATATTTTTAGATAAAAACTGAGAGAATTCATCACTTCATCACTTGGAAATATTCCCTACAAGAAATATTAAAGGAATTACTTCAGGCTGAATGAAGGGAAACTATACAGAAACTCAAATTCACACAAAGAAATAAAGAGCACTGGTAAAGTTAATTACATAGATAGATATAAAAAACAGAATAAATGTATTTTGTTTGTAACTTTTTCATTCTTTTATCAGATTTAAAACACAGTTGCATAAAAACAAACAAATACAGCAGTAATTATAAATCTAAGTTGATGGGCATATAAAGTCTAAAGACACAGTTTGTAGACAATAATAACACAAAGGAAGGAAGAGGAAACCACTTTTTAGGAGCAGTATTTTTGTATACTATTGAAATTAAATTGGTATCAATCTGAACTAGACTGTTGTAAATTTAAGATGTTAATTGTAATTCTCAGGGCAACCACTGGGGAAATACCTCAAAAAACACAGTAAACAAAACAAGGGAATAAAAATGGCACACTGGAAAATACATATTATACACAAAAGAAGGCAGTAATAGAGGAACAAAGAAACTAAAAAAAAAAAGATGAAATACGGAGAAAACAAATAGGAAAATAACAAACACAAATCCTACTTTAGCAGTAATTGTATTAAATATAAATATTAAACACTTAAATAAAAAGGCAAAGGTTTGCAGAATGGATTAAAACAGAAAACAGAATTTAACTATATGCTGTCAAAAAAGAAAGTACACGTTAGATTCAAAGTGAAAGTAAAAAGGATTCATTAAAAGTAAAGGGGAAAAGATATATCATGAAAACAGAAATTGAAAGACCCTTGAGTGGCTACACTAATTATCTTAGCTTGGGCTGCCATAACAAGATACCATGGACTGGGTAATTTAAACAATAGAAATTTATTTCTCACAGTTCTGAAGGCCAGAAGTTCAAGATCAGGGTACCAGCATGGTACTGGTAAGGACTCACTATCTGGCTTGCTGTAGCTTTCTTCTCTCTGTGTCTTCACACGACAGAGAGAGAGAGAGAGGGTGAGGGGGAGTTCTCTAGTTTCTTCTTATAAGGGCACTAATCCCATCATGAGGACCATACCCTCATGACCTCATGTGAACCTAATTACTTCCCCAAGGCCCCATCTCCAAATACCATCACATTGGGGGTTAGGGCTTCAACATTTGAATTTACGGGAGACATAATACAGTCCATAGCACTAATATCAGACAAAATGGAATTAAGGAGAAGCTATTAGAAGAGACAAGGAAGGGCATTTTGATAATGATGTGTCACCTCACACATGCCAGAATGGCCAACCTCAAAAAGAACACAAATAACAAGTGTTGGCAAGGATGTGGAGAAAAGGGAACCCTTGTACACTGTTGGTGGGAATGTAAATTGGTGCAGCCCCTGTGGAAAACAGTGTGGAGGCTTCTCAAAAAACTAAAAATAAAACTACCATATGATCCAGCAATTCCACTTCTGGGTATATATCCAAAAAAACAAAAAACATTAATTCAAAAAGATACATGCACCCCAGTGTTCATAGCAGCATTATTTACAATTGCCAAGGTATGGACACAACCTAGGTGTCCATCAACAGATAAATGGATAAAGAAGATGTGGTGTATATATACAATGGAATACTAAAAAAAAAAAAATATCATGGATTGACTTGGAGGGTATTTTGCTAAGCGAAATAAGTCAGACAGAGAAAGACAAATACTGTATGATATCACTTGTATGTGGAATCTAAGAAATACAACAAACTAGTGATAAAATAGAAAAGAAGCAGGCTCACAGATATAGAGGACAAACTAGTGGTTACCAGTGGGAAGAGGGAAGGGAGAAGGGGCAACTTTGGGGTAGGGGATTAAGAGGTACAAACTATTATATGTAACATGAGCTAGTCCACATAATGGGTGAAAGGTGACACAACAGAGCACACTCACAGCTCCAGCAGAGGAATACTCAGTGGCTCCTCTCCCAGTGGGAGTGCTCTAATCCCAACACTGCAGATCAGAAAAGCAGCTCAGAAATGGATCTGGGGGCTTCTACTCCAACAACTAAGGAGCAGACCCTGTACCTGATGGGGTAGTGACAACCACAGAGCAAAGAGGAGGTCCTGCTCAATATCCAGTGTAGGCTCTGGTCTCCACAACATCAGTCTCACCTATCAAGGGGATAACGGCCAGCATATACTGAGGAAAGAGTTGTCAGGCATCCATACTAAAAACAGCCCCAGCACCCAAAAAATATTAAACCCACACAGGCTACACAGGGATGTTCCCACATATAAATAGCTCTCCAAGACCACAGTAGATAATTGTTTCTCCTAAACTCACAAAGTAAGAGAAATATAAGTTAAATGAAGCAGCAGAGGAACCACTCCCAATTAAAAGATCGAGAGAATTCCCCTGAAAGAACAAACAATGAAACAGACCTCTTCAGTCTAATAGACACTGAGTTCGAAAAGGAGGTAATGAAAATGCTGAAGGAATTAAAAAATTATCAATAGAAATGCAGATTACTGTAAAAAGGAAGTAGAAACTATAAGGAGGAGCCAAGAAAGATTAGAGAATTCATTTGAAGAGATGAAAGCTTAACTAAAGGCTATGAATAGTGGAATGAATAATGCAGAAGAACAAATAAGTGATCTAGAAGATAGAATAATAGAAGTCACCCAATTAAAACAGCAGACAGAAAGCCAAATGAAAAAAAAAAATGAAAGCAATATGAGACCTATGGGATAATATACAGTGTGCCAATCTATACATAATAGGGATACCAGAAGGAGAAGAGAAAAGGGGATTGAAAATGTATTTGAAGAATTATGGCTGAAAACTTCCCAAACCTAAAAAAGGAAACAGATATTCAGATACAGAAAACACAGAGGATCCCAAACAAGATAAATCGAAACAGACTTTCACCAAGACATATTATAATAAAAATGGCAAAAGTTAAAGAGAGGATTCTAAAGGTAGCAAGAGAAAAACAAAGAGTTAATTACAGGGGAACCCCTCGTAAGGCTATCAGCTGATTTCTCTACAAAAATGATGCAGGCCAGAAGGGAGTGGCAAGATATATTCAAAGTCCTGAAAGGGAAAAATCTGCAACCTAGGATACTCTACCCAGCAAGATTATCATTTAGAATAGAAGGAGAGATAAAGAATTTCTCAGACAAGCAAAAACTAAAAGAATACAGCAATACTAAACCTACCCTAAAGGAAATATTGAAAGGTCTTCTCTAAATAGAAAAGAAGTAAGAATCTATAGGAAAGAGAAAATCACAGTTGGAAACCAAATCACTTAAATAAACCAGTACACAGATTTAAAAAAAAACGAAAAACAAAAAATTTATGGAAAAGTGATAACTACAGTGAACAGCAAAAAGGTGAACATGTAGATGCAAAAGAGGACATCAAAATCATAAAATGTGGGGGAGGAGAGTAAAAACATGTAGTTTTTTTTCTAGAATGTGTTTGAGCCTATACGACTACCACTCTAAAGCAAGTAGATATAGGAAGGGGTTGACATACGTGAAAAACAGGGCAACCACAAATCAAAAACATACAATAGAGTCACAAAAAACAAAAAGAAGAGAACATAAGCATAATACGAAAGAAAATCATCAAACCACAAAAGGAAAAACAAAAAGAAAAAGAAAAGGACAAAGAAGAAACATAAAATAAATGGCAAAACAAGGTTTAAAATGGAAATAAATGCATATTTATCAATAATTACCTTAAATGTCAATGGACTAAATGCTCCAATCAAAAGACACAGAGTGGCAGATTGGATAAAAAAACAAGAGCCTACAACATGCTGCCTACAAGAGACCCACTTTAGGGCAAAGGGCACATATACGTTAAAAGCGAGGGGATGGAAAAAGATATTTCACGCAAATGGAAATGACGGGAAACGGGGGTTGCAATACTCATAGCAGGCAAAACAGACTTTAAAACAAAGGCTATAAAGAAAGATAAAGAAGAACACTATATAATGCTAAAACGATCAATACAAGGAGAGGATATTACACTTGTCAACGTATACACACCCAATATAGGAGCACCCAGATACATAAAACAAATACTAAGACATAAAGGGAGAAACTGACAGGAACACAATAACAGTAGAAGACTTTAACACCACTCTCACATCAATGGACAGATCTTTAAGACAGAAAATCAATAAGGCAACAAAGATACTAAATGATACAGTAGAATACTTAGACTTAATTGATATCTTCAGGACATTACAACCAAAAAAAGCAGAATACACATTCTTTTCAAGTACACATGAAACATTCTCTAGGATTGACCATATACTAGGGCACAAAACAAGCCTGAACAAATTTAAGAGTATAGAAATTATTTCAAGCATCTTTTCTGACCACAGTGGCATGACAAGAAATCAACCACAGAAAAAGAAACAAGAAAAAAACAATTACACGGAGACTAAACAACATGCTATTAAAAAACCAATGGGTCAGTGATGAAATCAAAGAAGAAATTAAAATATACCTTGAGGCAAATGACAATGAAAACACAACCATACAAATTCTATGGCATGTAGCAAAAGCAGTTCTTAGAGGGAATTTCATAGTGATATAGGCCTTCTTTAAGAAACAAGAAAAATCTCAAATAAACAACCTAAACTACCACTTAAAAAAATCAGAAAAAGAAAAACAAACAAAACCTAAAGTCGGCAGAAGGAAGGAGATAATAAAGATCAGAGAGGAAATAAATAAAGTAGAGATTTAAACATTAGGAAAAGTCAATAAAACCAAGAGCTGGTTCTTTGAAAACATAAGTAAAATCGACAGATCTCTGGCCAGGCTCACCAAGAAAAAAGAGACAAGGCCCAAATAAACAAAATAAGAAATGAAAGAGAAGAACTCACAACTGATACCGCGGAAATACAAAAAACCATAAGGGAATACTATGAACAATTCTATGCCAACAAATTTGACAACCTAGAAGAAATGGAAAACTTTCTAGAAACATACAGCCCACCAAAACTGAATCAAGAAGAAACAGATAACTTGAACAGACAGATCCCTAGAAATGAAATAGTATCTGTAATAAAAAAAACTCCCTACAAACAAAAGTCCAGCACCCGATGGCTTCACTGGGGAATTCTACCAAACATACAAAGGAGAATTTATACTGATCCTTCTCAAACTCTTCCAAAAGACTGAAGAGGAAGGAACACTCCCAAAGACATTCTATGAAGCCACCATCACCCTGATACCAAAACCAGACAAAAACACTACCAAAAAAGAAAATTACAGGCCAATATCTTTGATGATTATAGGCTGAAAAATTCTCAACAAAATATTAGCAAACTGAATCAAACAACACATAAAAAAGTTCATACACCATGACCAAGTTGGATTCACCCAAGGGTCACAAGGATGGTTCAACATATGCAAATCAATCAATGGGATACACCACATCAACAAATGAGAGGATGAAAACCACAAGATCATCTCAATAGATGCAGAAAAAGCATTTGATAAAATTCAACATCCATTCATGATAAAAATCACTATGAAAGTGTGTATAGAGGTAACATATCTCAGCATAATAAAAGCTATTTACAATAAACCCACAGCCAATATAATAATCAATGGTGAAAAGCTGAAAGCCTTCCTGATAAAATCTGGAACAAGACAAGGATGCCCACTCTCACTACTTCTCTTCAGCATTGTATTGGAAGTCCTAGCCACAGCAATCAGACAAGAAAAAGAAATAAAAGGTATTCAAATTGGTAGGGAAGAGGTAAAATTGTCACTATATGCAGATGATATAATAATACATATAGAAAACCCTAAAGACTCCACACAAAAACTATTAGAACTGATAAATGAATTCAGCAAGGTAGCAAGATACAAGATTAACATACAGAATTTGGTTGCATTTCTTTACACTAACAATGAAATATAAGAAAGGGAAAGTAAAAAAGCATTACCTTTTAAAATCACACCCCCCCAAAATAAAATACTTATAAATAAACCTCACCAAGGAGGTGAAAGACTTATATGTTGAGAACTACAAAACATTAATAAAGGAAATTACAGATGACTCAGAGAAATGGAAAGATATCCCATGCTCTTGGATTGGAAGAATTAATATTGTTAAAATGGCCATAATATCCAAAACAATCTACAGCTTTAGTGTGATCCCTATTAAATTACCCATGACATGTTTCACAGAAATAGAAAAATTATCCTAAAATTTATATGGAACCATAAAAGACCCAGAATTACCAAAGCAATCCTGAAGAAAAAGAACAAAGCAGGAGGCATAACCTTCCCAGACTTCAGACAATACTACAAGGCTACAGTAATCAAAACAGCATGGTACAGGCACAAAAACAGTCATATGGATCAATGGGACCGAATAGAGGGTCAAGAAATAAACCCACACACCTACTGTCAATTAATCTTCGACAAAGGAGGCACAAATATACAATGGAGAAAAGAAAGTCTCTTCAGCAAGTGGTGTTGGGAAAGCTGGACAGCCACATGTAAATCAATGAAGTTAGGACACACCCTCACACTATACACAAAAATAAACTCAAAATGGCTTAAAGGCCTAAATATAAGATAAGACACCATAAAACTCCTAGAAAAGAACATAGGCAAAACATTCTCTGACATAAATCATACCAATGTTTTCTTAGGTCAGTCTCCCAAGGCAATGGAAATAAAAGCAAAAATAAACAGATGGGACCTAATCAAACTTATAAGCTTTTGCACAGCAAAGGAAACCATAAACAAAATGCAAAGACAACTTACAGACTGGGAGAAATTATCTGCAAATGATGCAACTGTCAAGGGCTTAATTTCTAAAATATACAAACAGCTCATACAACTCAATAACAAAAAAGCAAACAACCCAATCAAAAAATGGGCAGAAGACCTAAACAGAGATTTATCCAAAGAAGATATACAGATGGCCAATAGGCACGTGAAAAGATGCTCAACATCGCTAATTATTAGAGAATTGCAAATCAAAACTACAATGAGGTACCACCCCACACCAGGCAGAATGGCCATCATTAAAAGTCTACAAGTAACAAATGCTGGAGAGGGGGTGGAGAAAAGGGAACCCTCTTACACTATTGGTGGGAATGTAAATTGATGCAGCCACTATGGAAAACAGTACGGAGGTTCCTCAAAAAACTAAAAATAGAGCTGCAATATAATCCAACAATCCCACCCAGACAAAACTATAATTCAAAAGGATACATGCACCCCTATGTTCATAGCAGTACTATTTACAATAGCCAAGACATAGAAACAACCTAAATGTTCATCAACAGATGAATGGATAAAGAAGATGTGGTATATATATGTACAATGGAATATTACTGAGCCATCAAACAGAATGAAATAATGCCATTTGCAGAAACATGGATGGACCTAGAGATTATCATACTAATTGAAATCAGAAAGAGAAAGACAAATACCATATGATATCACTTATATGTGGAATCTAAAATATGACACAAATCGATATATCTATGAAATATAAATAGACTCACAGATATAGAGAACAGATTTGTGGTTGCCAAGGGGAATAGGTGGTAGGGGAGGGAAGGATCGGGAGTTTGGGATTAGCAGATGCAAACTATTATATATAGGATGGATAAACAACAAGGTCCTATTGTATAGCACAGGGAACTACATTCAATATCCTGTGACAAACCATAATGGAAAAGACTATGAAAAAGAATATATATATATATATATATATATATATATATATATATATATATATATATATATACACACACACACATATATGTATAACTGAATAACTTTGCTGTACTGAAGAAATTAGCACATTGTAAATGAAGTATACTTCAAAAAAATTTTAAAAATAAAGATGGCAATGGAAAAAAATGTTACAAGGCTAAGCACAACATGGGGAATATAACCAATACTTTATAATAACTATAAAAGAAGTATAACCTTTAAAAATTGTGAATCACTATATTGTAGACCTGTAACATGTAATATTGTACATCAACTATACTTGAATTAAAAAAATTTAAAAAGAGTGTCAATACATCAAGACAATAGAGCAATCACAAATATGTACCCCAAAACAAAGCCCCCAAATTCATGAAGCAAAAACTCACAGAATTGAAGGGAGAAGTAGACAATTCAACAGTAATAGTTGGAGACTTCAATAACCCATTTTCAAAATAGATAGAACATTAGACAGAAGACCAGTAAGGGAATAGAATACTTGCACAAATCCACAAGCTATTTAGACCTAACAGACTGTAGAACACTCCACCTAACAACAGCAGAATACACATTCTTCTCAACTGCATGTGGAACATTCTCCAGGGTAGGCCATATGTTATGTCATAAAGCAAGTCTCAATAAATTTAAAAGGACTGAAACTTTCCTGCTGTTATAGGATTTTAAAAGCAGTCCCATTCCTAATACTAGGTTTTCCGTTCATAATCTAGAGTTCTAATTTTCCTCTCCTAACTGATTTTAAGAACTGATTAAGGCAGGAATCTTCCTTTTTCCATCTTTGTAAGCCTCTGTGGGGATTCAGCAAACATTTGTGTAGATCCAGCTTTGCTAACTAGCAGTCACTGATTTGTTTGGTTTTGCACAACGTTGGTCTGGACAGTGTTTATGAAAAATCTGAAACAGTTGCCAAAATTAAAACTCTAAACTTCTCAGATAAAAATCTGGGTATTTGGCTTGTCTTGAAAAATGGGATGAACTGGCAACCCTGGACCCGCTTCCCCATATGGGAAGAGTTGGCTGGAGCTAATTAGCAGCTGCCCCTGTAGATGGGCTGGACTCTGCATTTCCCTTAGTCTACGTGTGTGTCCTCTACGTGAGAATGGGTAACAGTGCTGTTATTAACTCACTTGCTCTATTTGTTTTTACTACAGAATTCTTAAGAGGAAAGTGAAAATTTCTTACATGCACATTTCTATCCAAGACAGAAAAACTAAAGCTAGACTTAGAGGGGGCCATATGTTATTTTTCTTTTGGTTTACAGATTTTTTGCAACTGAATTCAGGGCATTAATTGATTCCTTTAATAATATTTATTGAGTGCCTACCTTGTGCAGGCACTGCTCTAGATGCTGGTGAACAGGATAGACAAAGAACCTTAGGAAGCTTACATTCCAGTTTCCTGGCTGGGCCCTAGAGCCATGTGGTTGTGACTCTTGGTTTATATCAATGAAGACAGGATGTCTTCAGTGTTAAAAACTTCAGAAGGACCAAGGGGAGTGAGGATTTAGAAGAGGCCAGGGGATTAGGTGATTGGGAATACTTTTATTTTATTTTACTTTACCTTTTATATTATTTCATTTCATTTTACTTTATTTTATTTTGACTGCTTTTATCAGTTTTACCCACAGGACCTTAATAACAGATGAGCACAGAGACATCTGTCATTGTGCTGATGAGAAGCCAATAACAAAAACAGACATTTCCAAAGTCACCCTTCTGGGTTCTTAAACATGGTGCCAGGTCTCTCCTGTCCTCTTCACTCTGGGTGAGGTTTTTAAGTCTGGCGGCCATGCTGACCAGAGCTGACCCTACAGAGTGCCCCCTTTTATTCTTCCCACTGTCTGGGGGTCTCTTCACCAACCTTAGTGACTGCTTACCAGCGACGTCCCTGGAGTGTCTGTTGGAACAGGAGGTGGGCAGGGAGCTGACCCAAGGGTTCCAGCCGCCCACTGACACCCAATAGTCACTACGTGGCTAAGGTGACCAGCACTGGTAAGTAGGCGTGAACAAGGCTACCAGGGCGGCAGTGACACACTGGAACTTCACGGAACCACCGGCAAATCACAGGGTACGCGGGACTGAATACCCCAACGGCTTTCCATGTTGGAAAGAATTCTGCATCGGAAGTCACAGGACCTGGCCCGCAGCCCAACTTACTCGCCATTAGCCATCTGGGTGATGGTGTCCCTGGGTGAGGAGTGAAGGGCCGGACCCAGAGGCCTCTGGATTCCAGCAGCACTGGTTCTGGGGAGATCTGCCCCCTGGGATGGCATGGAGGCGGGAGGGGCCATGTGGGAGCACGGGTGGGGGAGGAGGAGCTCGGAGACAGTGGCTCAGGACACAGTCCTCTGGGGCTGGACACCGGGGACAGTGGCCCGGGACACAGCCCTCTGGGGCTGGACTCCGGAGACGAGTGGCCCGGGACACAGCCCTCTGGGGCTGGGCTCCGGGGACAGTGGCCTGGGACACAGTCTTCTGGGGCTGGACACCGGGGACAGTGGCCCGGGACACAGCCCTCTGGGGCTGGGCTCCGGGGACAGTGGCCCGGGACACAGCCCTCTGGGGCTGGACTCTGGGGACGAGTGGCCCGGGACACAGCCCTCTGGGGCTGGACACTGGGGACAGTGGCCCGGGACACAGTCCTCTGGGACTGGACCCTGTGTTCCACTCGCGGATGGCCCGGCCTGCCCCGAAGGCGTGGCGGGAGGAGACGGGCCTGGGTTTGGCCCCAGGAGATCCTGCAGGGCGACCGCGGGCACCGTCCCTTGGACAGGATGCTGGCCCCGCTGAGGCCTGTCCCCCGCGAGCACTGTCTCCGCCCCCGTCAGCCCGGGCAGCCCCCGCACGTCCACGCCTGTCTGCGGCCCGGGCACAGCGCCCCCTCCTCGTTCGGCGCAGAGCATCCGAAAGGGCCTCCCCAGGACTCACCAGCTCAGCCTTCGGACCGGCCTCCAGCTGCCCCGTCTCCTCCGGCCTCTTCTGTGACCCGGTAACATCCTCCTGCAGAATTCAGTTCACTGTAGCCACCGTGCCGCCTGGTGGGTCACTCGAGCCCTCCGTCCAGGCGATGATGACCACGGCCTGGCCCATAGCGGTTTCCACTCGCCTCCTTCTTTAAGTACCCACGGGGCCCTTCCCGTCACCAAGTTTCGGCCTAAAATCTAGGTCGGAACCCATATGACAATTTTCCTCCAAGTGGTCCAAAGGGGTTCCGAACTCGGGGACTTGTCTCCGCGCAGGCGCGCTCTGAGAGCCCCTAGTGTCGTGGGTTTTCTTCCTCGGGACGAGATTCAGCCGCGTGAAGGGCGGAAACCGAAAGAGGGGGAGGCCTTCTTTTTAGGGCGAGGGTGAAGAGTGACCGTCGGTACTTCAACATTCCAGATGCTCCAGAAATGATCTACCTTGCAGTGCTTGGCGGAGGGGGAGGGGGGAATTCCTTAAGTTTAAAAAGGGGTTATCTTTTATTTCATTATTTTCCAACATCCTAATTAAAAGCAAAAGCCAAAAAAACTGACAAGCTTCCACAGCAGGGATATTGCCTGAATTCCGAAGAGCACATTTTCTGATCCGCTCGCCATCCCCAGTACAAATCCCGCAGTTATTCATTATGGGTGGAAATCCCATTTGGAGATAAGCCCATCCGGTTCTTGTATTAACTTCTTGACTGGGTAAGCTAGGCTGTTTTTGCCATCGTGGCTGTGGCCGCTGCCCGGGCTCCTCCAACATTGCCCTGTGGCGTCTCGAGCTCCCCTCAGGCGGCCGCTACGGTTCCCCCTCCGGCCCGAAGCAGCGCGCTCCTTTCTGGCGGGAACCGCGTCTCCCCCACCCCCCGCCCCAGGCCCGCTCGCCGATTGGGTGAGACCGCTCACGTGACGGCCCGCCTCGGGAACAGGGGCGCACCGCGAGCATCCTCGCGAGAGCCCACGGGACTGTTTTTAGAATGCAGGACGGCTCAGGGCGGAGGGCTGTGACAGTGTGACATTCTGAGTCTTCATTTAAGAAACTTGGTGGATACCTGGAAGGGTAATATAATGCTGTAGCGAGGATGGAGGGAGTTTTGTCTGTTTTACAGCAGGGGAGAGGGTGAAGATATGCATACATTTGTAAACCGAGATAAGAGGGGCGTCGGTGAGGGAGAGATGGGAGATGGAATTGGAGTTTTATCCTCTAAAGTGCAGAAATGACTGTAGAGTGGGAGATGAAGCCACAGAGACAGACATAATACATTCTTAGAAGACGGGAAGCAGTGGGGTCACAGGCAGCAGAGAGGAGGAAGTTAGAACCTCAGAACCGCAGGGCGGGGTGCTGCTGGCACGTGGGCTGGGGTACCTCCCCGGGCACGGGAGAGGCTCATCCCGGGGAGGCACCAGCCAGCCTCTGTGGAGGCTGGAGAGGGGTGTGTGTGTGTGATGAAAATGAGGCCCCGGGTTGCCTCCTCTTTCTTCAGCCAGCCAGACAAGAGCTGAGAGCCAGAAAGCCTCCGGACTGGGGGTAAGCAGGTTAGTGAAAAAGGTAAAACTAGAGTTTATATATATTTAGAGGCAGACCTCCTTTTATTGTGTTTCACTTTATTGCACTTCATAGATACTGGATTTTTTACAAATTGAAGGTTTGTGGCAACCCTGGGTTGTCAGATGATGGTTAGAATATTTCTTTTTAGCAGTAAAGCATTTTAAAAATTAAAGTATGTACGTTTTTCGATATAATGCTGTTGCACATGGAATAGAGTACAGCATAGTGTAAACACAACTTTTACACACACTGGAAAACCAGAAAATTCGTGTGACTCACTTTATTGTGATATTCACTTTATTCCAGTGAGCTGGCCCCAAACCTGCAATATCCCTGAGGTATGCTTATGTACATATACCTACATTCATACACTATATATGTAAGTGTGTGTGTGTGTGCGTGCATGCGCACGTGTGTGAGTTTAAGAACTTTAGGCCAGCATAGCTTTTTTTTTTTTCATATTTGTTCCTGATTTCCCTACCACTTGTGACTTTTTCTCTAACACAAAGTGTAAAACAAAAGTTTCAGAATTCTCCATGAGTTTGGTTGTCAGTTTCAGTGGACCTTGGTGTGATATTCCCAGTGAGTAGTTACCATCTCAGTGTATGATGTTTTATTTATATAAACAACTTCTGGCTATGTTAGTCCTTAAGAGAGTTCTTACCTACTACTCCTCATGATTTCTTGAAAGAAAAGCAAGATTCCTGCCTTGCAGAGTTTTTACATACAATGCAGATAACTTTAAAAGTCAACTTGGAGGAATGTATCTCTCCATGTTTTCCAATGAAAGTCTAAATATGATTTATGTTCATGGTGAATTTTTTTCCCCAAGTTTCTTCATGGATCCAGTGAGACCAGTATTTTGAAACAAGGTTGAGGCAGAAGCATATTTGGACTGTCTTTAGGCTTCTCTCTGCTACCTAGAAATAATTTACTTATTTTCTGTAAGAATAAAAAATAAGCTAAAATGTCTTTATTATATTTAGTTTCAGTCCTAAATTGATACCTACTAGGAAATCAGAATTAGGAGTTCATTTTGCAAGGGTTTAATATGACAAAAGTTCTTTGGAAGTATACATTTAATTGCCAGCAGTGTTCTTTGAAATGCTCTGTACTTCTCTCTACCGATAAAGCCTAGGGGTACTATTTATTTCCTCTATAAATGTCTACTGTTTGCCAGACTGCAGTGAATTCTGAGATTCTGTTGGAACATCTTGTTCAGTAAATGAATATTGCCCCATAGTACTATAGTGTAGTCACTCGCTTTTACACACCTCAAGCTTTAACAACAGCTTCCCGGGAAATTTTTTAAAAGGGAAAGAACAAGGATACAAATTCCATAGGTAAAAATAGGCGTGGATGCGTCCATGTATGCATTTGGTAGAATGCTATAAACATGCATAATGAATTCTAAACTCATTGAGAAAATGTGACTAAGATGTGTTGCAGAGACCTTCATACCGAGATTTTCTGTCCTTGCCTTCAGTTTTCCCACAATGGTTCTTTGTTTTTCTCCCACAGTAAGGTGTTTCCCAAAGGCCTTCCTGAGGAGTTCGCCGTAGCAGCCGTGTTTCGGGTACGAAGAAGCACCAAAAAGGAACGGTGGTTTCTGTGGCAGGTTTTAAACCAGCAGAATATGCCACAGGTAAGGAACCAGAGAGATGTACTGATCTGTGTCCTCTGGTGGGATTAGGCCAGGTGAATCTTGGAACTGTGGGCATAAATTTGGGAACAGACCTCATGCACGGATATTCTGTCTTTTAGAGGAATCATCCACAGGGAAATGCAAGTATTCTCAGAGTTAGAAGGATCTTGCTGAGATTTGTAATGGGAGAGCCTGGTGGGTGAGGCAAGATTAGTTTGTTTTCTGTTTTTGTTTTGTTTTTCTGTTTGTTTTTTTCTACTAGGTTCCTATTGTTGTCTGAAGACACTCTAACTACCCTTCCGTTACAACTGCTTCATCGACCCCGAGACCACCTCACTAACGACTTCTTCATTTCCTGTTATTTCTGATATTATACATTATCTTAAAGCTGTTCATTGTTTCCTCTGAAAATCCTTAGTGAATTAAGAGATGCAATATAAATATTGATTCCATCAATAAAAATAATTGAACACATGCTAGATGCTAGTTAGTGACAAAGATAAGAAACTGGCAAAGCGTGATTCCTTTTCTCAGGGAGCACGTAGGTCTGGGGATGCCATGTATGGGAACAGCCTATTGGAGCATGACCACAGGGTGACAAGTGTGGTGGCTGAGGACAGCTTGGAGTTGGGTGGGGACTGTGCGAGCATGGAAAGGACGGCTTCCCCAGATGGGACACGAGAAGAGCAGGGGTCTAGGAATACTTGTGGGAGATGTGGCATTTGGGCAGAAAGGAGGGGACACAGGTGCTCCAGGAAGGGGAGGTAAACATCACAATTACTTATGGGCACCATCCATCTGTGTTTATTTCTGTACATATCCATTGAAATGTTTTTCATTTCACTGGTCTTTTAATATGTTATTATATAGTCACAATATTAAGATGGAAATATGACTTGAACAGAAAGAATATGTCCTCTATGAAAATGTATTTTCTTTGCACCATGCAAATCATCAAAGGTTAAAGAAGTTGATTTCAGTTTCCATGCTAAGAGAAGTGATCATTTCTTATTGTTTTTAAATTAGTAACATTTAATTCTTGAATCACTCATACAGAATTATATATATACTTAGATACACACACACACACTCCTAGATGTCCTCTCAAGAAAGGAGCATATTACATTCACCAGATATCCTATATTTAAACCATTTTTGTAGCTGGATGTTTGCTGTTCTTATATGTTAACAAATCCGACAGACGCAAGTATCATCTAAAACATTTTACTGAGTGCCTCAGTTCTACTGACATGCAGCTTGAGGTTTTTTTCAATTATTTTATTTTTTTATTGGAGTATAATTGCTTTACAGTGTTGTGTTAGTTTCTGCTGTACAACAAATTGAATCAGCTATATGTGTACATATATCCCCATATCTCCTCCCTCTTGAGCCTCCCTCCCACCCTCCCTATCCCACCCCTCTAGGTGGTCACAAAGCACGAGCTGATCTCCCTGTGCTATGCGGCTGCTTCCCACTAGCTACCTATTTTACATTTGGTAGTGTATATATGTCCATGCTAGTCTCTCAATTCGTCCCACCCTCCACTTCCCCTCTGTGTCCACAAGTTCGTTCTCTACGTCTGCATCTCTTTTCCAGCCCTGCAAATAGGTTCATCTGTACCATTTTTCTAGATTCCATATATATGCGTTAATATTCAATATTTGTTTTTCTCTTTCTGACTTACTTCACTCTGTATGACAGACTTTAGGTTCATCCACATCACTACAAATGACCCAATTTTGTTCCTTTTTATGGCTGAGTAATATTCCATTGTATGTATGTGCCACATCTTCTTTATCTATTCATCTGTTGATGGGCACTTAGGTTGCTTCCGTGTCCTGGCTGTTGTAAATAGAACTGCAGTGAACATTGTGGTGCATGTATCTTTTTGAATTATGCTTTTCTCAGGGTATATGCCCAGTAGTGGGATTGCTGGGTCATATGGTAGCACCTTGAGGTTTGATTTGTGTGTTTTAATAATTTTTAAAACTGAATTTCAAACATTTAAAGATCATTTGCATTTTTGCAGGTTTCTATAGTAGTTGATGGTGGAAAGAAGATGGTGGAATTTATGTTCCGAGCTGTGGAGGGAGATGTATTGAACTACATTTTTAAAAATCGAGAACTCCGTCCTTTGTTTGATCGTCAGTGGCATAAACTTGGCTTCAGTGTACAATCCCGGGCCATCTCGGTCTATACAGACTGTAACTTAGTTGCAAGCCTGCATATTGATGGAAAGGGCGCTGTGGACTTCCACGGAAGGACTGTTATTGCAGCCCGAGCTTCAGATGGCAAGCCTGTGGACGTGAGTTGTGAACTAGTAACATTTATAAATTAAAATAAAATATCTTATTAAAACCTTTTTCCTTTAATAACTGTATAAGATATTCCCTTCTCAACACTGTTTAAATTAATTTGCTATCAGATGTGTGAAGCATAGCTATGTATTTCCAACTATATTTTTACATATATTATTTTCTATCTATTTTCACCCATTTTTCCCTAGCCTGTGAATTTAAAGGAACTAGGTTATGCCTTAAAAAATAAGGTTATTAAAATTAAATGTTAGTAAAAATTGAAAATATTATACAAAAGTAAGCTTGGTCTAAGTTCCTATGTCTTGAATAGAAAGTACTGGAAAAAGATGAAATTTAAGTTAAATGGTTCCAGATTATCTGGTGTTTTCATTCGAGAATAATAGGTTATTTATTCATCCTCAGAATCATAAGTGTTTGTATTGCAGACTATTTTTCATTAGCTTATAATGTTTTTTTAGAGTTCTGTTGGACTGAAACACAACAGTAGGTCATTTGGATGAGAACAACTGTCTAGTAAAACCTTTTCAGATGAAAAGTTTCCTTAAAAACTATATTTGATGCTCACATGATACAGATTTATTATTAATTTCCCAAAGGCCTATAATCTTTAAAAAGGGGGATATATCTAAATTTGATGAGTTCACATTTTCTTATGGGTGGAATGATGGGAAAACCCATAAAAATAATCTGAATGCAGGTCACCAATAGGAATTGTTAACGCAAAGCCCTTAACAGTTCACTTTTGTTTCAAAAGTACAGTTCTGTGCACATACATGTTTGGCCAGCATATTATTTCTAAAGGCCCCTGTGGAAGGCATCAGAGAAAGATGACAGATGGATATATCTAGATAGATATTATATATGTGTGTATATATATATATATATATATATATATATATATATATATATATCCAATAAAATATTATTTTTAAACTGTCTTCTCTCAGACACAATGAACAAATCAGTGAGAATGTCATAACTAGGGTTCAGTGATGATTATCAAAATACCCCAGAGCAGGAGAAGCCAATTCTGGACATAAGACATCATGGCATCAGGGAGAGTGAGCTTGCTTGGGGATCAGACAGATGTGATTGTAAATCCTAGCTCATCCACTTAACTCTCATGATCTGCTCATTTATCTTGCTCAGTCTTAATTTATCTGAGTCTCGGTATCCTAAATTATAAAATAATATTGGTAGACTCCCTCGTTATAATTGCATAGCGTATGTGCCATAGTGCATAGTATGTGGTCAGTTTTCTGTGTATTCATTTATTTATTTAGGGCCAGACATGCCGTTCAACCCTGGCATAAAAGAGTGGAAAACAACAACAGCAAAATCTGCTCTTCTCTCAAAGATCTTAAAGGCTCAGTCTGTGTCAGAACGATGGATCAAGTCTGTGTCAGGCAATGGTGACTGCCAATAATAATCACAGTGTTAATTGTAATGACAACAGTCCTAGACAGACCTTTCAGAAAGGTCTCTTCAGGGTCAGGGAGGAAGTGGAGTCCAGCAGCTAAACCTCAGAGGTGTGACTTCCAGCAGTGGGTGGAGTGTAGGTAGACGGGAAGTGATCTTCAGGGAGTTCTAGTAACAGTAGTAGGGGTGGCGGTAGCCCTTGCTGGAGCGCTGGTGTTGACGGGAATCTGATCTCCTGCAGGACTAGCAAGGGCAAAGTGGGGAATGGCAAGAACCAGAGAACATTAGGATTGGGATATAAATTCATAACCTTTGAGGGAGAGATGACAATGAGAGAGGAGCAAGTTATTCCAAGAGTGGGGTCCTGGCTCCAAGCTCCCCTCTGAAGGTTGAGTGTTGTGTCCTGTGTCTAATTAACTTTTTACTCAAGGGAACAACCTGAGGCTGAAGAATATCACTGTGTGTCCTGATGAAAAGCCACAATGGGAAAATTATAGTCTTACAAGACTTTCATAGTTTAATGTGGAATCTTAGTTCACTTAAGAAATAATATTAAAGCCATGTCACGATGATGGAGCTTTTAGAGGAGAGAGTCACTGTTTAAGTTAAACAAACAAATAAAATACATTTTTTAGTTTTTAAAGATTCTTGGTCCTACTAAAACTCTAAGTGAACTAATTTTTTTATCATCTCCATACAAGCTCTGTGATTTATAAGATGTGTTGTAATGTGCAAATGTTTTGTTTATTCAGAACGTAAGTTATCAAAAAAAACTTCTAATGATTAGGTTTTATTTTACATATACTACCCGTGTGCTTTCGTGCAGAGAAATAGGTGACAAAACTGATAAAAGGATTTTATTTTTTTAACAAAAAAATTCTGTGTGACAGGGTCAGTGCATTCTCATTCTAAAGCACTATGTCAGTGAAGGATTCTAAAGCAACTAATGAATTAAAAAAGCATAATTAAACTAGGCTGACTGTAGTTTCAGTGTCATGGGTACTTTATTAGTTTCTAATCCATGAAAAATTGATCATCTATCTTCAGTTAAGTAAAATAATTCATATGAAGGCCCTAGCACAGTGGATGATACATAATAGAATTTCAGTATTTATTGACTATTTAGATAACAGTGTTGATGATAAATTAGTTTTAGTTAAGGAGAATATTAATTAATTGGAGTCTCTACATTCTTCATGCTACATAATGGGTATGTTACTGCCTGGTATTTCATTAGACTATATAAGACAGTGTATTTAAACTTTATAAATAAAAGTTTACTTCAGTAACCTTGCAAAAAGTTTTAGAAGAGAAATCATTAAGTTTCATTTCATCTCAGAATTTTGCATTGGCCGCAAATCTTAGGCTGCTCATGAATCCAAAAGATGTCTGGAATTCTTAATGCTTTCTATGAGCTGAATTGATTTTGTTCATCTCAGTGTAGAGTAATAGTTACAGCTTTTCCCCTCCTTTCTTGCTTTTTTGGTGTTGGGTTAGCGATTCAGAGCTAACCTCAGATATCTGCTTTCTATTATCATAGGATTATTATATTATTATAGTTGGGTCTTACTATAGAAAGTACTTACTGACCTCAAAGAAATACATAATCTACCTCTGTTACATTAGGAGACAGAGAAAGATGGGGAAAGAGGAGAGAGAGAGAAAGAGAGAGAAAGGTGGGGAGGAGAAGGAGGGGGAGGAAAGAGGTTGTTCCTGACCTATGTTATATGTCAAATCATCATAAGATTGATTATTAATTAAATTATTAAATTTACAACCACAAACTAATTTGAAGCAGCCTCTCTGTGCATCTGTCATATTGAAATATTGTCAATAGTCTGTACCATTTACTTTCTCTGATGTGGTTGTTTGATCTTGCACTTGAAGACATGATTGTACTTTCCTGAAACTACTTTTAATTTCATGTCCAAATGCCAACAAATGTGAATTTGCTGAGCAAATAGAAGAATCAATTATTTTTGTAAAAATACTGTGAGTCTTGCTCAGGAGTGTGCCATGTAACATAAAATCCATAGGTATTAGACAGTATCCATGAAAAATAGATAAAAACTAAATACCTTTTTTTTTCTTCTTATCGTAGTGCATTACCTCTCTTTAATTAAATACTTCTTTTTAATGGTTTGAAACAAGGAGCAAAGATCTGCAATTGCTCTATTACTTGATTTCCTTTACATATAGATCTATCTCAACAGCCAAATCCATTTCTGTTTCTCAAATGGTCCATAAAATCATGAATCCTAAATTAAGTAAAAACCAAAATATCTGCCGGTGATTTATTTGTATAACTATTAGCTTCTATTTTTCTTTCCAGTTAAATTACCATTGTTCTCAAATGCCTAAATGTGATTTTCAAAAAGAAAAAAACTAATGATATATCTTATTACTAATTTTTTAATAGGTTGAAATTCACCAACTTCAAATCTACTGTAACTCGAGCATCGTAGCTCAAGAAACGTGTTGTGAGATATCAGACCCTAAGGTAAGCTCAGTTTTTGGTGTGTGAAGACTGTAGAAGGCCAGTTGCCTGGGCTGTAGAGTCACGTGTAGGGCAGCACTGAACGTCTTCTCTTGAAGCCAGGCGAGCAAACAGTTCCAAGCAAGAGACCCCTCATGGGGCTGTCCCATCATCTGTTGTCGCAATTTTAATCCCAGTGCTTCATCTTGAACTTCAGGAAAGATATGGCCTCACTTTGGACTCCACATGAGTAAAAGAGAATTTATGCCTTTCTTGCTAAACCATGCTCTGACGGTAGCATCAGCATTTTCCAGTTACAGGGGTTTTAGGTCTGTGATCGTACGTTATTCTCACTCACTTCCCTCTCCTAGCCGTCACCCTTCCTGGCCAGTTTTCCTTTGTGAGAGATTTTTCACCTGCATCTTCCCCTCTCCTGTTACCGCCGTGGTCCACCTTTACCTCGTGCCCGGATCGTCTCATTATTGTGTCATCCGCCTTCTCTGTCCCCACGTAGCCAGAATAAGTCTCTGCATCACTGCTTTGTAGGTTCATTTACCTTCTTTCACTAAACATCTGTTATTCAATAACACTGATCTTCTAGACACTGTGCTAAGGAACAAGGCTGGCTGACGTGAATAAGGCACATTCCCGGTCCTCTGTTCATCTCACCCTCAAAGCCTTTGGTTACTTCCTGTTTGCAACAAATTAGAAATTCAGTTTCTTAGTCTCTCATTCTTAATATTCTCAACCTAACTCTACAACTATTACTTTCTTGTACCAACCTTCCATTAAAAAAACCCCACTAAATTCAGTACTTTCTGTATCTCTTATTGCAATGGCCATGTGTGTGTCTTATATTATTAGATATAGTTGTATTTGTTTTTAATTTATTCAGCTACCTTTTAAACTCATTGAAGGGAATTATACTTTTGTACCCTTCTTTTATGATTAGTGCTTTGTTTGTAAAAGATGTCAAAACATTGTTTCTTGACTTGTCGACTGGTGTTTGAAAGGGATTAATTCTGAAAAGTCTTACAGAAAGAACATATGAAAAGTAAAAGGTGAAAATGTTATTCTTTGGGTCAGAAGTTCTAAGCTTACCATTGAAAATTGTAAGATTTATTCATAGTTTAGTAGTTCAAAAATATTTTTAACTTCTATCACTCACTTTGGGTAGTAGAATAATAATGTGATCAACTGACTCAAAGCATAGCTAAGTCTGTAAAAATTATATGTTTTGCTAACGTAACTTGGTTTTATAAACCATATCTCCAACCCAGTTTATGGCTCTCATTGCAAGGAAAGCCAGCCAAATATCTTTCTATAAATATCTGGAAAGGTAATTTAGAATGCCAATCTACAGACTTGAAATACCTAGACTTCCTGGAGGCACACATTTAAATCGTGAAGATGTGAATTCTCCAGAAGTTTTTCTTTAATTAATTATGCTTCTTTTATGTGAGAGCTTTTAAAATATGAATTTTCCCTGATTGAAAAGTTACAAAATGATGTTTTGAGGTACCTAAATATTATACTCTTGACCAGTAGTCACTCCAACTTGAATTATGAGAAAACTGTTTAAGGAAATAGGTGATGGATTCAATGGAGTGGCTTGATAATTAAAAGCGGTGACATGACCCCACACATCATGAAAAAAAATTTTAAATCATGTTTGAAAAAGATTTGGTTTTAAAGAGTAGAAAATAAGGTAGGAAATCGTCTCCAACCTTGGAAAAAAATAACAAAAGACTGCTTATTTTCCTGCTGATAAGTATTTGGGGGCGGACATCACCATTCTGTTAACCGTTAGCAGGAAATGGATATGTGCTATAATTACATTTAATGGAAATATATATTTTGGAAGGTAAATAGTTATATAAAAGATACTTAAGTGCATCTGCTATAATTTTGGCATCAACTATATTTTTTGAAAAATACTTGAACTCAACAAATTTTAATGTACTTGCTTAAAAATCTAATTTTGTCCTGTAATTTCAAATCAGACATCCTTTCTGTTAATAATATTTTATAGCATATTTCAAAAGTGAAATTTATTCAGGATAATCTATAAATATACTTCTTTGCTGCTATTAATTGGGGTTTCTCTTTCTGAAGCAGTCAGATTTCATGACTACAGACCTAGACAGAGAGAATGAAGAATAAATAGGAAGAGAGGAGAAAATCAACAACATTTGTTGAAAATAAATGAGAAAGATGATTAAAATTTTGAGGGCTAATTAACTAAATATGTGTCATATCAAAACCAGAGGTTTTATGAAGCAGGGGGTCCTTACTTGAACATCTTATGTTCCCTGTAGGCACTTTTTGGAAAGTGTGGGCAGTTTTATAGTGAAGCCTGAGACATACTTTTAAAGTCTTAAAGTAGTGAATCAGTTACCCAGAGCAAAACTGTGAGCTCGGAATAGGTTCTGATTATCTAACTGAACCCATGGGGCACGGGGCAGGAACTGGCTGGAAAATCATATCAAATCATATGAGATAAGTGGATCGTTTTGGGGATAATCTTGTGTGTTTCATTCTAATGTAATTTTTAGACTTGTGGACTTGGAAACGTATGACGATAACTAAACAGCTAATCATTAAATCTGCAGAGAGTAAATGTGATGGAACTAGTGGTAAAGACAGGAAACTAGTCCCAGTTTTTTGGGGAGCTATTTCTCTTACCGTGTTTACTGTGCTCACAAGCATTAGAATGCTACACACTTTTTCAAAATACTATTTTGTTTGAAAAGTTATGTATGTTTACTATATAAAATTTGGAAAATACAGCCAACTTCATAGAAGAAAATAAATATCAACCATGATCTCATCACAATAAATAACCACAGACAATATTTTAATTTTGTATCCGGACAGTATTTTTCCAGGCATATATAATTTGTAGTATATAAAGTAATGTGTGAACACTTCCCCCTAAAATGCAAATTCAGAGATATGAAATTGCAAATCCGTGAAACTGCAAATTCAGAGTTACAAACCGTGGTAAGGACTCTGGTAAATGATGTTGAGAGGAAAGGATGCATTTATCTTCTTCAGACGGCCATCTGGATTTATTTTTTGACAGAAAAAAAGTTCATTGCTTTGTAACCAAATTTCACTTCATGTGGCTGTCCCCACATGTTCTGAACACACTGGATAAGTTATAAAAGTCATCACTTGTCTGTTACAGTGGAGACTTTTGAATAAAGAACAATGGACTGGAATAAGATATACATACTTTGATTAAATACATACTACCTTAGAGCATAAAAAGGGTTTATTTTCTACTTTTACATGCCTTTATAATCATCTTCTTGAAGTAAACGATGTTTTAAAAGTTCAAATTACGTTCTTTTATTTTAAAATTTGTTCCCAAAGCACATGTACCAATGTTATTTGTATAAAGTATTTTATTGTAACAATTGTAATTCTTGTAAACATTTGATATTACTGTACTTGTCATAAAGTCACCTATAATAGCTTTAGAATTTCTCACCAAAACCAACAATTTAATGCATCTCTAGTGTGTTGTCAGAGTAATAAAAACGTAGGGGGCTAGTGAAAGGGCAAAGTCATTATGGACTTTCACAGGTTGGTGTCAACCTTTGGTTATTAGAAGGAAGTTCTTGCAAGAAACTCCAGTCATGTCTAGTTTGGTGAGAGTCAGTGCTGGGAATGTCACAATGTTTGGAATTGACCCCATATCCTAAAGCCTCTTTCTGGATTTTAGTGCCCAGAGCAGCATGGCTTTGCCAGTACTGCAGCATCATTGGTACCCGCTCATGCCAGTAGAATGTCTGCATTTCTGCCAGCAAAGCAGGAACTTACAGACCAGTGCCAGTGCATTCCACACAAGGTATGCTGCCTTTCACCTATGCCCACGGAAAAGCCACGCCACACAGGGAGCCAGGCCCTGCGGGTGTGGCCCTGGTCTTGCCCTCTAGTGCTGGTTGAATCAGGTGCCTGGGCCTCTCAGTCGCTGGGTGGGTTAAGAGAACGGGGCTGGGGATAGGATCTCCTGGATTTCGATCTGGATAGTTCTGAGGCCATCTGACCTTCTTTCCTGGGTAGGAAGTAGAAGAAAATAAAGAGAGGAACCACCTGTACCACAGCTAAGCACAAGGACATAACACATGCCAGGAATAGGCTTCAATTCTGCGAATTCACAGATGAAGGAAACGCAGTGCCTGCCCTTCAACACATACCCAAAGATACTCTACATAGTGTGGAGACCGTGTCTGTCCAGTATCCCAAATATCCACCCAGCTCTCCTTTCTGCAGTGAATTGTACAGGAAGTACAGGGGAGCTCTGCTATTGCCCAAAGAATTTGTTTTGCTTGCCCCTTCCTGGTCAGGAAGCCTGGGCCCATTGGGCTGCACGAACATCTTTTGTGGATGTTAATGGCACTCAGAGGCCTGAGTGATCTCTGGACGGCTTTCCTCTACACCAGTACAAAGGGAAGGGAAACTTGCCCCAGCTTCTGGAGCAGAAGGTCCCTGGCACATGACTTGATGTGTGCTTCGGCTTAGAGCACCCTGCGCCACTTCCCTTCCTGGCTGGAGTAGTGGGGAGGAGGGAGAGGTGGAAGTTTAGAGGAAGCTTACATGTCCTCAAGTGAAGAGCACTGCACAGGAAGCTCCGTGCCAAAGCCATGTGCGAGGTGCAGCGGGCGTGGAGGAGAGCACGTGTTCCAGCCCGTGGACGGTCTCGGGGAGGAGATGATGCCAGCGGGCGTTTGGAATAGGGGGTAGCGAGCCTTATCATGAGGGGAGAAAGGCCTCCCAGCGGAGGGACCTGTGTCAGCTCCCAGGAAAGCAAAGCTTTGTCTTACTACTGTCAGCTTCTTATTTGTAAACTATGTGTTTTTAGTTCAATGTGACAGAATATTTGATAACACAAAATTCATTTCTGCTCAGGGAGAAGCAGGATTACTGGGAGTTCCAGGCTCACCTGGACAGAAAGGGGACAAAGGAGAGCAGGTAAGACACCAGCGAACGCTGTCAGGACAGAAGAGGATTTGTCCAAAAGTGACTTCACAGTTGTGTCCACCTCATTTTTCTGTGTCCCATACAAATGCACATTTCTGTGAAAGGATATCGAGGGCTGTATTTAAGTGCTGGTCACTGAAATAAGGAAGACTATATTGGCATGTAAATCTGCTTTTGCATTCCTACTGGAAGGCTGGCCTAAAATGTGTCTGTAAACCACAAGCAAAATTGTGAAGCAAGAAAGTCTGTTTTTTAGTTGGGCTCTAGCCTTCTCTAGCATTTTCTTCTCCAGATACCTGACGAACTCCTGTTTCTCTGTCTGCTGATAGGTCTCCACTGAAGATTCTTCCCCAGCCTTTATTCATACAGCTCACCTTTGTTGAGCACCTGCTCTGCGTAAGGCCTAGTGCTGGGTGTTAGAGCGGATAGAAGGAATAGGCTATGTTCCGGGATTTTACATCTGGAAGGAGATAGAAGACCTTACAAGGCCACACCAGTTAGGGGCTATAGGAGGGTTGCAGGGGCCCTGAGGTAACAGTCTTGGGGAGACTGGGGAGAGAGTTTGCTGGAGGAGATGGTGGGTGAGCTGGACCTGTGTGGATCTGAGTCTAGCCAGGATCCATGCTTAGAGACTTGCCTCTCCTTTCTCCCTGTCCTTCTCAAAACAGAACTCTCTATTCCCCACTCTGAGTCATGTCTTTTTATTAACCATTTTTTAAATTGAAGTATAGTTAATTTACAATGTTGTGTTAGCTTCAGGAGTACAGCAAAGTTATTCAGCTATATATATATATATATATATATATATATATATATAACTGAATCTATATATATAAGTATATTCTTTTTCAGATTCTTTTCAATTATAGATTATTACAAGACATTGAGTATAGTTCCCTGTGCTATACAGTAGGTCCTTGTTGGCTATCTATTTTATATGTAGTAGTGTGTATATGTTAATCCCAAACTCCTAATTTGTCTCCCCCTCCATCTCCCTCTGGTAACCATAAGTTTGTTTTCTATGAGTCGCGTCTTTTCTTAGCTAACTAGGTAGATTAATTTCTGCTAAGATTAGGAGTTGATTATGTTCTTACTATCTTTCCAAGGTAGAACAGATTTAAATTCTTTTCATGCCTTAACTTGGAAGTCCATGGTTCTAAATTATTTATATAATCTTCATGGACTCCTTATTTTAAAAGGTAAGAGACTGAAGTTTGTGAAATGACTGATGCCTCAAAGTTGCACAGCAAGCTTCAGCCAAGCCATCCTTGGTCTTTTGACTCCCAAAGGAGAGTCCACCATTGTACCTTCCATGGGAACTTCTGGCACCTAAGCAAGTGCTTGAGAAGAAATGTTTGGTGTTGGGATGGGCATTTATTTTTGCCCTTGAGATCACACTTGTTTATTTTTGCTTTTGTTACTTTTGCTTTTGGAGACATATTCAAAAAAATTATCACCAAGATGTATGTTGAGGGGCTTACTGCCTATGTTTTCTTCTAGGAGTTCTATGGTTTCAGATCTTACGTTCAAGTCTTTAATCCATTTTGGATTAATTTTTTTGTATGGTATAAGATAGTGGTCAAGTTTCATTCTTCTTTGCATGTGGCTCTGCAGTTTTCTCAGCACTATTTATTTATTTTAAAATTTTTATCTATTTTTTGTTGAAGTATAGTTGATTTACAGTGTTGTGTTTGTTAGTTTCAGGTTAGTTTCAAAGTGATTCAGTTATCTATATATATTCTTTTTCAGATTCTTTTGCCTTATAGATTATTACAAAATATTGAGTATTGTTCTACATGCTATACAGTAGGTCCTTGTTGGTTATCTGTTTTATATATAGTAGGGTGTATATATTAATCCCAAACTCTTAATTTATCACTCCCTCCTTTCCCCTTTGGTAACATAAGTTTGTTTTCTATGTCTGTGGGTCTATTTCTGTTTTGCATATAAGTTCATTTGTATCACTCTTTTTTAGATTCCATGTATAAGCAATATCATGTGATATTTGTCATTCTCTGTAGGGCTTACTTCATTTAGCATGATAATCTCTAGGTCCATCCATGTTGCTTCAAGTGGCATCATTTCATTCTTTTTTTATGGGTATTATTCCATTCTATATATGTACAACATCTTCTTTATCCATTCACCTGTTGATGGACATTTAGGTTGCTTCCATGTCTTGGCTATTGTAAATAGCCAACACTATTTATTGAAGAGGCTATCCTTTCCCCACTCTATATTTGTGACTCCCTTGTCATAAATTAATTGACCATATATGTGTGGGTTTATTTTTGGGCTCTCTGTTCTGTTCCATTGATCTATGTGTCTGCTTTTATGCCAATACCACACTTTTAATTACTATAACTTTATAATATAATTTGAAAAGAAGATCCGTCTATATGCTACCTATAAAACACTCACTTTATATGTAAGGGCACACACTAACTGAAAGTGAAGGGATTGGAAAAGATATTCCATGCAAATGGAAATCAAAAGAAAGCTGAGTAGCTATACTTATATCAGACAAAATAAACTTTAAACAAGGAATGTAATAAGAGCCAAAGGTGGGTTTTATATAATGATAAAGGGGTCAATCCAACAAGAGGATGTAACGTTTGTAAATATTTATGCACTTAACCCAGAAGTGCCTAAATATATAAAGCAAATATTAACACTCCTAAAGGGAAAGGTAGTCAGTAATACAATGATAGTAGGAAACTTTAATACCCCGCTACATCAATGGGTACATCATCCAGACAGAAAATCAATAAGGAAACACTAGCCTTAAATGACAGATGAACCAGATGAACTTAAGAGATATATACAGAACATTCCCTCTGAAAGCAATAGAATGTATTCTTCTCAAATATATACGGAACATTTTCTAGAACAGATCGTATTTTAGGCCATGAAACAAGTCTTAAAGAATTTAAAAGGATTGAAATTATATCAAGCATATTTTTCTGACCACAGTGGTATGAAACTAGAAATTAATTACACGAAGGAACTGGAAAATTCACAAATGTAGAGATTAAACAGCATGCTACTGGGCAACCAATGGGTGAAAGAAGAAATCAAAAAAGAAATTAAAAATTACCTTGAGACAAGTGAAAATGGAAATATAACATACCAAAATTTGTGGGATGCAACAAAAGCAGTTCTAAGAGAGGAGTTCATAGAGATAAGTGCCCATCTCAAGAAACAAGCAGAGGCTCGAATAAACAACCTAACTTTACACCTTAATGAACTAGCAAAAGAAGAACAAATGAAGTCCAAAGTTAGTAGAAGGAAGGAAATAAAAATTAGAGCAGAAATAAATGAAATAGAGACTTAAAATACAATGGAGAAGATCAATGAAACTAAGAGCTGGTTTTCTGAAGAGAGAAACAAATTGACAAGCCTATAGCTAGCTAGACTCACCAAGAAAAAAAGAGAGGACTCAAATAAACAATAAAAAATGAAAGAGGGCATGGTACAACTGATAACACAGAAATACAAAAGAGCATAATTATTAGCAAATTTATTGTATGCCAAATCTATAAAATATGCAAAATGTATCTTAGAGTTATAATGTATTACATAATTTCCCATTTATGATACATTTAAAAAATAATAACATTTGTTTTAACTTCCAGACTACACAAAATTCATAATGGCAAGAGATTTTAGTGGCAAGGCAATGACAGCTGGAATAAAATAAATTGATAATCTACAAAAGAAGGCAAATAATCACTATACTTCCTTTATGGTTTCAGTACATGCACCAGCATTTAATTAAACCAGCATAATCCTTGATGTGCAAATACGACTTCAGATGACCATGGCCATGAATGTGATCAGCTTTTTTTAATAAACATGGATGTATTTTTCCTTATGAGGAGTTGATGAGTACATTTCTGTTCTTATTGTAGTACGTGATCCTGCAACTTTAATGGGCAGTAAATAAAGATGGCTTTCCATCTGTGTTTGAGTCTTGTATATAAGTTTCATTAATAGAGCAGGTGCACAAAATAGTGCCTGCATAGTTTGAAGATCAAAAGTCATGTTTGCTCTAAGGCATATTGAATAGTTGATTTTGTGAAATGATCAGAAGTGCAGTGTTACTAAGGCAACCAGATGTTGTTCTCAAGGTTTTTCTTTTGGTGTGTAAGACCAAGAGAGTATATTTAGGGGCTGTAGGACAGTATATTAGAAGGAGTACCACTTGGAGCCTGAATCACTTGGGATTGAATCCTGTCCACCTCTTACTTGCTTTGAAAATGATGCTTAATAACACTGAGTCAACAGCTTATTGTGAAGAAGGAATACTTAGTACCAGGAACTGGTACACAGTAGATACTTAGCAAATGTATGTTTCCTCTACTTTTCTATCCACAGTGTAATTGTTCACGTGTTGAAGGAGAGGTAGAGGTAATCCTTTTAGATTGAGTTAAGTTTCATATGTGGTTTGAACAAAACCAAACACATCTTCATTTTGTGAAATAATTCCTTAGAATTTTCAATTGATTAAATGTTTTAGGTTATAAAAACCTTGAGTTGTTATATGCCACTTATAGTAAATATTAATAATTTAATGATAGTCATTTCTTCAAAAGATCACTCAGTGATTTAAGTATTTCATTCAAATCTGTGTCTTTTGTTCCCAATCTTATTTGACAAGACTGTTTTTAGATATAGTGTGCTACTTTTTGCAATTTAATTTTTCTCATTCTCATTTTTCTCATTTTACTTTTGGCCCAATGAGATAAAATGAGAAAAGTTTAGAGAATACAGTTCCCAAGTCTCTTTCCAAATTATGTATTGCTCATTACAATATTTCTGAAGGTCTTACGTTTTGAGAATCCTTACTGTCATCTGTGGCAGCTTTATAAATAGCAAATTTTACTTTATTTATGCCTGTACACTATGAGTTAGACAACTGTTCTGAATAAATCTGTAAGTAAATCTTGTGCCACCTGGATCAAAACCCACCAATGGCTTCCTGTTTCCCTCACGGTAACACTGAAGCTCTAACCACGGGCCACAAGGTTTCCCATAATGTGTAGAGCTCTCCCTACCCCACTACCCCTCCCTATAGTGTGGCTCCTACACTCTCCCATTGTTCATGTCTGTTCCAAGGTCTTTGCACCAGGCTACATATACCTGGAATGTTCTTCTAGATATTCACATTTCTCTTTCCTTCACATCATTTAGGCTCTCTCTCATAAATCACTTGAAAGTAGAAAGGCCTCTTCTGACATCTTCATTCCACCTCTATCTTCTTTCTTTTCTTAGCACTTGTATTGTCACTTGACATGTTATCATTATACCTCTATTTATTCCCCCACTAGAGTATGAGTTCTGTGAGCACCATACATAGAACAGCACATAATAGGAGCTAAAAATACGTTGAATGAATGAACATTCTACCACAAGGAAAGTCTAAATCATCAACTCAGCTGTTTCTAGAACCTGTGAATTCTATGCCCCAGTTACCCAGTGGACCTTGCCAAGCAGGGCGAAGAGTCAGTCTGCAAAGAAAGAGCTAGATAAGCTAAATCGTTAAGAACTGTTGTATTATTCACTAACGTTCTACTACACTTTTTCCTTTACAAACAAAAGCATTTAAAAAAAATTTTACATAGTGACCTGATTAGTTTTAGGTTGATGTTACCCACTAGTTAGTGGTGAATCAGAAATATTTGGAGAAAAGCCACAAGTTTTGGCATGACTTAGTGTTTATTTGCCTATTTTCTCATCCACACTGATTTACTGCTTCTTTTTTCTTCAGAAAGCTTATGACCCCCTCTCATGGAGAAAGATAGTTTGAGATTCAACCACTGCTTATAAACATATAGCTGTGAGGAATATTCTGTATCAGGCCACCCAATCAGACCATCCTAACCATGCCCTCTGTCCAAGACTAAACTCTGGATGACATTATTTGAAATAATAATTAATACTTTTCTTTCATTTAGACTCAATTATTATTATAATTTTCTGAATCTTTTAATTCCCTTTTCTTAGCAAATGTGGTTAGCAGCCTAATTACTTAGCAACCACATTACTTTCTCAGTTCTTTAATACCCTTGCTAATACCTTCACCCACTTCAGAGTTGAAATTCCCTCAGTTTTATAAAATAGCAGCTCAATTTCAATGTTCCTGAACCTAAGGAGGAGTATGATCTGAGGTCTATTTGGGGAATGATTTTCCAATTTATTTTTGTATTATTACCTTCCATATCAAGTTAATTTCCCGAAAAGTGTAGGCTTTATGAAATGATTGCTTTGTAGGTATACTTTTAGAGAAAATCAAAATAATTTAAGATGAAATGTTAACTTACTTGACTCTATAGTCAAAAACTTTGGTATTGTTTTTTTTCTACTACCCCTACTCTCTAATCTCACTGTATGGAAGTTTCCATTTTGAGTGGTCTAGTGTGTTAACCCAGAGATTACTAGTGAATTTCCCTTTATTTTGTTTCCAATCTGACATTACTCATGTGCCCGTTCTGAAGACACACCACACCAATAAAAAATAATTGAATCAAAATATGTTCATAATTTTTTAAAAGAAGGAATATTTTTCCCTTAGTAATAACCTCAAAGAAGCAAGAGTTAATATTTATGGTTTTGAATTTTTGTCTATGTCAATATGAGAAATAAAGAATATTTCTTCATCCTTTCTAATCCAATATTGAGCATATTGGATTAATTGACAGGTCCTTTTTTGTTTTTGTAATTTTACTCCATCTGATATAATCTCATCTAATCTATAGGAACTTGAAGTTGACATTTATTTGTATGCCTTCAATCTGAAATTAACATGTAATATCAGGGTAATAATGGTATTATATACTCATAGAATTCTAATGTGTTTATTAATCTCTACCAAGCATTAGTGATAGAGAAATTCATTCAGAAAGTTTACATTATTGTCCACTGTCTCAAGGATAAATTTATTAGACTGAATTTGTGAAAGAGCCATCAAGGCAGATAGCCCATCAGGGTAGCCCATCAGCTTCACTGAGCAGATTTTTCCAGTTACGTGGATGAGCAAGGAAACTGACAAAAGGATTGACCCAGCTTCGGAGTGTTTTCCTGGGGGATGTAATGGAAGGTCAGGCACACTAAATATAAAAATATGGGTACCTTGGAGTGTGAAATTTCATGACTTATTTGAATTGAAAGTACCAGGTACTAGTTGAAGTAACAGCAATAGAATCATTCCTTACCCTTTGATAAATATAAAAGAAATGAGAAAGCTGTACTGGATATGTCTGCGTGGAGAATGTCTAGTTTGAGTTTTGATTAGCACTCTGATATTTATTATTAACTTTCTGATAATTTATTAATTGTCAAAAGTGTAGTTTAATGACTTGTGAATAATAGGAAAAAAGAACTTAACGGGCACGCACTTTGGTGCGAGAAAAAGCAACTCATCTATGACACCCTTAGCAATTAATACACCTTTGAAAAAACTCCTAATGAGCATTTCTATATTTCAGGGTGCAGTTGGTCTTAAAGGTGAATTGGGTGCTCCTGGAATTCCTGGGGAAAAGGTATGTGGATCTGATCCTTGATTAAGCTTTGTAGCTATTTTACCAGGTTGTATCAGATAGGAAGGGAAAATACACGGAACAAGTCTGGTATTTCGGCGGGTGGGGGGCAGTCAGCAAACTGTGGCCCTGCAGGAGGGCTGCCAAAAATTCCTGCTGTATGATTTAGTAAATCAGGTTTTACTGGAACACAGCAATGCTCATGTGTCTTCATAATGGCTAAGGCTGCTTTTGTGCTACACAGCAGTGTCTGGTAATTGTGGCAGAGATTCTAAAACATTTACTGTCTGGCCCTTTGCAGAAAACACTTGCTTCAGAACATTAGTCATTATTCTAAGAGACCCAAGGCTTCTTAATTTCACTATTTTATGTTTGGTATAGTATCTTTTTTGGGGGGGAGGGTTACTTATCGATATGTTTTATCTTTTCTCTCTTTCTTTTTAAATTGAAGTCTAGTTGATTTACAAGGTTGTGTTAGTTTCAGGGGTACAGCAAAGTGATTCAGCTATACATATATATATATATATATATAAATCTGTTCTTTCTCAGATTCTTTTCCCTTATAGTTTATTACAAGATATTGAATATAGTTCCCTGTGTTACACAGTAGGCCCTTGTTGTTTACCCATTTTATGTATAGTAGTGTGTATCTGTTAATCCCAAGCTCCTAATTTATCCCTCCCCCCCTTTCGCCTTTGGTAACCGTAAGTCTGGTTTCTATGTCTGTGAGTCTGTTTCTGTTTTGTAAATAAGTTCATTTGTATCATTTTTTAGATTCCACAAATAAGCGACCATATGATATAGGATCTTTTAATATGTATTTCACTGCAGACATAAATTAAATAAATATTTAAAAATATAGTACCACATGAAATATGATAAATAAATATACAAGAAATATATTTCAATCCATCAATAAAATGATTTTCACATTGTCTTCTCTAATACTGTAAAGATGATTCTAAATAATGAATCCACTCACAAGAGGTTAGCATACTTATTCAGGAAACTTAAAAAAATTGTTATATTTGTAAATTAAACTGCAATTACCTTGTCTTATTTTTCACTTAAATTGCTGAATTATTAGAGTTTCACATGTTGATGCTAAGAAAATTCTCTTCTTCACTAAAATAAATTTAACATAAATTTCCATAGCTGTTCTAGCTGCACTAATTATCAAGTGAGTCCATTTTGCCTCATTATCTAGAGGGTCATGATCCCTGGGGTTATGAAGCTATCATTGTCACGAGGGGAACTGAAGCTGAAGTGGTAGGAGGTTCAGAACTTATTTTCTGAGTCCTTCTTACACGTGTCTCTGATATCTGACTGCTTCACTGATGTTACTTTGTTTCTTTTAGAAATTATTCAGCCTGATATGCAAATTCTTTACTCCTGTAAATGTTAGACTCAGTAAAACCCAACAAACTTTGTAAACAATGATACCTTGCTGCAAGCTAATGATTATTTGGGCTGCTGTCTGCTTGCTTAATCTTTCTGATGACATTAAACGAAGACACTTCAATAAGTAAAAGTTCCTTCAGACACTTGTTTAAAGGTCTGATTCCTTCAAAATGCCGTTTCCCCAAGAGAATACTACTTAATCACCTAACTCTTGAAGAGATTGCCCAGTCCAGATTTGCTTTATATACCCATTTCACCAGTCTCTTCCTAAAATATATTCAGATTGTTTAGATTTCAGATCATTGGGATTTTAAAAATTACTTGAATATGGGAACTCTTTTTTTTTTTTGTCAAGTACAGAATCACTGGAGAACTTGGACTATAAAACAGATTATTAGACCTTTTTTTCGCATATCTTATAGCTGAGTTATGCTACTTTTTTTTTAGTCAAATCATAAATATGATTATAGAAAAAGTAAAATGCCAGGCAAAATGGAAAAGACAAATTGAGAAAAGATAATTACAACGTACATACAAGAGAGGGATTACTTATACCACCATATGAACAAATATATATATATTTTTTATACAGCAGGTTCTTATTAGTCATCCATTTTATACACATTAGTGTATACATGTCAATCCCAATCGCCCAATTCATCACACCACCACCACCGCCCCCCTGCCGCTTTCCCCCTTTGGTGTCCATACGTTTGTTCTCTACATCTGTGTCTCAACTTCTGCCCTAAAAACCAGTTCATCTGTACCATTTTTCTAGGTTCCACATATATGTGTTAATATACGATATTTGTTTTTCTCTTTCTGACTTACTTCACTCTGTATGACAGTCGCTAGATACATCCACATCTCTACAAATGACCCAATTTCGTTCCTTTTTATGGCTGAGTAATATTCCATTGTATACATGTACCACATCTTCTTTATCCATTCGTCTGTTGATGGGTATTTAGGTTGCTTCCATGACCTGGCTATTGTAAATAGTGCTGCAATGAACATTGTGGTACATGACTCTTTTTGAATTATGGTTTTCTCTGGGTATATGCCCAGTAGTGGGATTGCTGGAACATATGGTAATTCTATTTTTAGTTTTTTAAGGAACCTCCATACTGTTCTCCATAGTGGCTGTATCAATTTACATTCCGACCAACAATGCAAGAGGGTTCCCTTTTCTCCACACCCCCTCCAGCATTTGTTGTTTGTAGATTTTCTGATGATGCCCATTCTAACTGGTGTGAGGTGATACCTCATTGTAGTTTTGATTTGCATTTCTCTAATAATTAGTGATGTTGAGCAGCTTTTCATGTGCTCCTTGGCCATCTGTATGTCTTCTTTGGGGAAATGTCTATTTAGTTCTTCTGCCCATTTTTGGATTGGGTTGTTTGTTTTTTTAATATTGAGCTGCATGAGCTGTTTATATATTTTGGAGACTAATCCTTTGTCCATTGATTCGTTTGCAAATATTTTCTCCCATTCTGAGGGTTGTCTTTTCGTCTTGTTTATGGTTTCCTTTGCCGTGCAAAAGCTTTGAAGTTTCATTAGGTCCCATTTGTTTATTTTTGTTTTTATTTCCATTACTCTAGGAGGTGGATGAAAAAAGATCTTGCTGTGATTTATGTCAAAGAGGGTTCTTCCTATGTTTTCCTCTAAGAGTTTTATAGTGTCTAGTCTTACATTTAGGTCTCTAATCCATTTTGAGTTTATTTTTGTGTATGGTGTTAGGGAGTGTTCTAATTTCATTCTTTTATATGTAGCTGTCCAGTTTTCACAGCACCACTTATTGAAGAGACTGTCTTTTCTCCATTGAATATCCTTGCCTCCTTTGTCATAGATTAGTTGACCATCGGTGTGTGGATTTATCTCTGGGCTTTCTATCTTGTTCCATTGATCTATATTACTGTTTTTGTGCCAGTACCATACTGTCTTGATTACTGTAGCTTTGTAAAATAGTCTGAAGTCAGGGAGTCTGATTCCTCCAGATCCGTTTTTTTCACTCAAGACTGCTTTGGCTATTCGGGGTCTTTTGTGTCTCCATACAAATTTTAAGATTTTTTGTTCTACTTCCGTAAAAAATGCCATTGGTAATTTGATAGGGATTGCACTGAATCTGTAGATTGCTTTGGGTAGTATAGTCATTTTCACAATATTGATTCTTCCAATTCAAGAACATGGTATATCTCTCCATCTGTTGGGATCATCTTTACTTTCTTTCATCAGTGTCTTATAGTTTTCTGCATACAGGTCTTTTGTCTCCCTAGGTAGGTTTATTTCTAGGTATTTTATTCTTTTTGTTGCAATGGTAAATGGGAGTGTTTCCTTAATTTCTCTTTCAGATTTTTCATCATTAGTGTATAGGAATGCAAGAGATTTCTGTGCATTCAATTTGTATCCTGCTACTTTACCAAATTCATTGATTAGCTCTAGTAGTTTTCTGGTGGCATCTTTAGGATTCTCTATGTAGAGTATCATGTCATCTGCAAACAGTGACAGTTTTACTTCTTCTTTTCCAATTTGTCTTCCTTTTATTTCTTTTTCTTCTCTTATTGCCGTGGCTAGGACTTCCAAAACTATGTTGAATAATAGTGGTGAGAGTGGACATCCTTGTCTTGTTCCTGATCTTAGAGGAAATGCTTTCAGTTTTTCTCCATTGAGAATGATGTTTGCCGTGAGTTTGTCATATATGGCCTTTATCATGTTGAGGTAGGTTCCCTCTATGCCTACTTTCTGGAGAGTTTTTATCATAAATGGGTGTTGAATTTTGTCAAAAGCTTTTTCTACATCTATTGAGATGATCATATGGTTTTTCTTCTTCAGTTTGTTAATATGGTGTATCACATTGATTGATTTGCGTATACTGAAGAATCCTTGCATCCCTGGGATAAATCCCACTTGATCATGGTATATGATCCTTTTAATGTGTTGTTGGATTCTGTTTGCTTGTATTTTGTTGAGGATTTTTGCATCTGTATTCATGAGTGATATTGGTCTGTAATTTTCTTTTTTTGTAGTATCTTTGTCTGGTTTTGGTATCAGGGTGATGGTGGCCTCATAGAATGAGTTTGGGAGTGTTCCTTCCTCTGTAATTTTTTGGAAGAGTTTGAGAAGAATGGGTGTTAGCTCTTCTCTAAATGTTTGATAGAATTCACCTGTGAAGCCATCTGGTCTTGGACTTTTGTTTGTTGGAAGACTTTTAATCACAGTTTCAATTTCATTACTTGTGATTGGTCTGTTCATATTTTCTATTTCTTCCGGGTTCAGTGTTGGAAGGTTATACCTTTCTAAGAACTTGTCCATTCCTTCCAGATTGTCTATTTTTTTGGCATAGAGTTGCTTGTAGTAGTCTCTTAGGATGCTTTGTATTTCTGCGGTGTCTGTTGTAACTTCTTTTTCATTTCTAATTTTGTTGATTTGAGTCCTCTCCCTCTTTTTCTTGGTGACTCTGGCTAACGGTTTATCAATTTTGTTTGTCTTCTCAAAGAACCAGCTTTTAGTTTTATTAATCTTTGCTACTGTTTTCTTTGTTTCTATTTCATTTATTTCTGCTCTGATATTTATGATTTCTTTCCTTCTGCTAACTTTGGGTTTTGTTTGTTCTACTTTCTCTAGTTCTTTTAGGTGTAAGGTTAGATTGTTTATTTTAGATTTTTCTTTTTTCTTGAGGTAGGCTTGTATAGCTATAAACTTCCCTCTTAGACCTGCTTTTGCTGCATCCCATAGGTTTTGGATCGTCGTGTTTTCATTGTCATTTGTCTCTAGGTTTTTTTTTGATTTCCTGTTTGATTTCTTCAGTGATCTCTTGGTTATTTAGTAACGTATTGTTTAGCCTCCATGTGTTTGTGTTTTTTACGTTTTTTTCCCTGTAATTGATTTCTAACCTCATAGCGTTGTGGTCCGAAAAGATGCTTGGTATGATTTCAGTTTTCTTAAATTTACTGTGGCTTGAATTGTGACCCAAGATGTGATCTATCCTGGAGAATGTTCCGTGTGCACTTGAGAAGAAAGTGTAATCTGCTGTTTTTGGATGGAATGTCCTATAAATATCAATTAAATCTATCTGGTCTATTGTGTCATTTAAAGCTTCTGTTTCTTTCTTTATTTTCATTTTGGATGATCTGTCCATTGGTGCAAATGAGGTGCTAAAGTCCCCCACTATTATTGTGTTACTGTCGATTTCCTCTTTTATAGCTGTTAGCAGTTGCCTTATGTATTGAGGTGCTCTGATGTTGGGTGCATATATATTTATAATTGTTATATCTTCTTCTAGGATTGATCCCTTGATCATTATGTAGTGTCCTTCCTTTGTGTCTTGTAACATTCTTTATTTTAAAGTCTATTTTATCTGATATGAGTATCGCTACTCCAGCTTTCTTTTGATTTCCATTTGCATGGAATATCTTTTTCCATCCCCTCACTTTCAGTCTGTATGTGTCCCTAGGTCTGAAGTGGGTCTCTTGTAGACAGCATATATATGGGTCTTGTTTTTGTGTCCATTCAGCAAGCCTGTGTCTTTTGGTTGGAGCATTTAATCCATTCACGTTTAAGGTAATTATCAGTATGTATGTTCCTATGACCATTTTCTTAATTGTTTTGGGTTTGTTTTTGTAGGTCCTTTTCTCCCCTTGTGTTTCCCACTTAGAGAAGTTCCTTTAGCATTTGTTGTAGAGCTGGTTTGGTGGTGCTGAATTCTCTTAGCTTTTGCTTGTCTGTAAAGCTTTTGATTTCTCCATCAAATCTAAATGAGATCCTTGCTGGGTAGAGTAATCTTGGTTGTAGGTTCTTCCCTTTCATCACTTTAAGTATATCATGCCACTCCCTTCTGGCTTGTAGGGTTTCTGCTGAGAAATCAGCTGTTAACCTTATGGGAGTTCCCTTGTATGTTATTTGTCGTTTTTCCCTTGCTGCTTTCAATTTTTCTTTGTCTTTAATTTTTGCCAGTTTGATTACTATGTGTCTTGGCGTGTTTCTCCTTGGGTTTATCCTGTATGGAACTTGCTGTGCTTCCTGGACTTGGGTGGCTATTTCCTTTCCCATGTTAGGGAAGTTTTCGACTATAACCTCTTCAAATATTTTCTCTGGTCCTTTCTCTCTCTCTTCTCCTTCTAGGACCCCTATAATGCGAATGTTGTTGCTTTTAATGTTGTCCCAGAGGTGTCTTAGGCTGTCTTCAGTTCTTTTTATTCTTTTTTCTCTATTCTGATCTGCAGCAGTGAATTCCGCCATTCTGTCTTCCAGGTCAGTTATCTGTTCTTCTGCCTTAGTTATTCTGCTACTGATTCCTTCTAGTGTAGTTTTCATTTCAGTTATTGTATTGTTCATCTCTGTTTGTTGTTCTTTAATTCTTCTAGGTCTTTGTTAAACATTTCTTGCATCTTCTCAATCTTTGCCTCCATTCTTTTTCCAAGGTCCTGGATTATCTTCACTATCATTATTCTGAATTCTTTTTCTGGAAGGTCACTCTGAATTCTTTTTCTGGAAGGTTGCCCATCTCCACTTCATTTAGTTGTGTTTCTGGGGTTTTATCTTGTTCCTTCATCTGGTACATAGCCCTCTGCCTTTTCATGTTGTCTGTCTTTCTTTGAATGTTGTTTTTGTTCCACAGGCTGCAGGATTGTATTTCTTCTTGCTTCTGCTGTCTGCCCTCTGGTCTAGACTTCTTTATTGTGGGGTGTAAACTAAGATTTAATTGGGTTTACACAATGAATAAAGGGAAAGTGGATAAAATTCCCCTGTTATATTTTAAAACAGAGTTTACTAAGATTGGTATAAAATACTGTTAATTGGGGCTTCCCTGGTGGCGAAGTGGTTAAGAATCCACCTGCCAATGCAGGAGACATGGGTTTGAGCCCTGGTCCGGGAAGTTGCTCCCACATGCCAAAGAGCAACTAAGCCCGTGAGCCACAACTACTGAGCCTGCGCTCTAGAGCCCACGAGCCACAACTACTGAGCCTGCGTGCCACAACTACTGAAGCCCGTGAACCTAGAGCCCCTGCTCTGCAATAAGAGAATCCACTGCAATGAGAAGCTGGAGCACCACAACGAAGAGTAGCCCCCGCTCGCCACAACTAGAGAAAGCCCGCGTGCAGCAACGAAGACCCAATGCAGCCAAGAAATAAATAAATAAATAACGTCTAAAAAAAAAAATACTGTTAATTGAATTCGGTGCAACACGGTGACATCTCTTGGATCCTATTTGCGGAAACCAGGCATACGGTGCTACTGACTGGCTGTGGAGGAGGCTCTCAGCTCCGAAAAGGAGTTCTCAGCAGGCGGGACGCAGTACAGGAGCTAGAGAGTAATCAAGAGGCTCAACCGCTGCAGAAGTTGATCAAATCAATCTTCATCAAGGACCATGAGAGTAAGAAAACAGCAGGCTGGGAAGTTAAGCATGCAAGCCAAGAAATTCTCCAGAAAAAATTGAGTTTCTTAGAAAAGCAAGGGCATTTTGGGCTGAGTGAAGGAGCTGGAGCAAGATGTGGTGTTCCAGGCAAACACAACTCAGAATTAAAGACGCTGTTGCTTTTCCTAGAAGCCCAGATCTGTAGAAAGAATTTCATGAGATGATTCATCCAACACTCCACTTAAAGTAAAACTGGTAGATATGAGGGAATATACTAGCTAGCAATGAATCATTTGGACGTAGTAATTCTGGGAATGGAAAGCTTCAGCCCTTTGGGGCCATTTGGTCAAACTGGTGACAAGAGTGAGTCTCACAAGATCTGTGTGAAGATGCTGTCTCCAGGGAACTTAAAAGCTGAAGTGTCCATCGACCGATGAATGGATAAAGAAGAAGTGGCACATATATGCAATGGACTATTACTCAGCCATAAAAAGAAATGAAATTGAGTTATTTGTAGTGAGGTGGATGGACCTAGAGCCTGTCATACAGAGTGAAGTAAGTCAGAAAGAGAAAAACAAATACTATATGCTAACACATATATATGGAATGTAAAAAAAAAAAATGGTTCTGATGAAACTAGGGGCAGGACAGGAATAAAGACACAGATGTAGAGAATGGACTTGTGGACACAGGGAGGGGGAAGGGTAAGCTGGGACAAAGTGAGAGAGTGTCATGGACATATATACGCTACCAAATGTAAAATAGATAGCTAGTGGGAAGCAGCCGCATAGCACAGGGAGATCAGCTCGGTGCTTTGTGATCACCTAGAGGGGTGGGATAGGGAGGGTGGGAGGGAGACGCAAGAGGGAGGGGATGTGGGGCTATATGTATACATATAGCTGATTCACTTTGTTATACAGCAGAAACTAACACACCATTGTAAAGCAACTATACTCCAATAAAGATGTTAAAAAAAAAAAAAGCTAACGTGGTGAAGGAGAGGCCGTATCCATGGTACTCTAAAACCAGTGCATACTGTCCTGGCAGACTCTCTCTCATGTTTCCCCAGGCAGTCTCCACGAGTTTAATTTACTTGAGTCGCTCTCAGAGAGCCTCACAGACAATCAGAGAATTTGTGCAGCTTCCTGTGGTGCTAACCATGGTATGAGGCTGCACTTAGCTCTTGGGTCCTGGTTTCAGGCATCTTTAGGGACCTTCCCAATATCTGTAGAATCACCAAGTCTTTGACCATATCCTCTCTTCAAGGGCACAGTCACTGGTGGTGCCAGGTCTACTTCTAACTTGTCACTTCATTTAGCTGTTAAACGTATATAACACTCATCAGTGAAGAAATGTCACCTCAAGAGTGTTTTTCTCACTTCTATAATCCACAGGTTACCATTTATTTAAAATATCTCTAATGAATATACACAAAATGAAAATAACAAGAAAGCTACTATGTTATCTGATGGCATGCTTTATAAGTTTTAAATATTTGACACCAATGAAGATACATCAATTTTTTTTATTTTTTAAATTTCAGAAATTTTAAATTATAGTTGTAAAGATGGGCACTTAGGTTTGGGGTACAGTACTTCTGTTATTTTATGATGAAAATAACTTGATTGATTTTTCTAAGTTTCCAAAGAAAAACTATTCTTAATGTGTTACGTATCCTCAGAGCCATGTCTCCCACAGGGTCTTAACGCATCTCCCAGAGTATGCATACAGCGTCCCCAAGCTTGGCCTGGATTCTGCTTCTCAACAGTTGTGATTCGTTGGGGTTCTTTTCTTAGAATTAGAAGTGCTTAAGAGTTCTGTTAAAAGGCAAAATAAAAAAAGATGAATTTGCTCACTTGGAGCAAGAACATATGCAAAGTGCCATAGACCCTATATCTCAGGTATAATATTCTCAAAGTGAAGTTTCTTTTTAAGGTTTAATATTGAAACTAGAAAACTGATTTATATGAATGGAGGGAAGCCTATTCTGAGCAGCGTAGAGTAGAATTTGTATATTAACTGCACTTTATACTTACATACAATGTGATACAGTAATAAATGAAGTGATTTGCATATAAATCCCATTATCCTAAAATAAACCTACACTTTGAAGTTTGGTGAGGTGATAGCAATAAATTTTTTTAAGTCAAGGCCCTGAACAAAGTATTAGTTTCTTGAGGTGGCATTTTTCTTCTGAGGCCCAGGAGACTTTATGTAATATGGAATCATGGAGACTTTGAAGATGAAGAACTATAGCATTTAATTATGCTCTTTTGTAATTATAATACACATCACCTTGTACAGACTTGCATAAGCCTTCTAACCTGATAGATATATAGCCTTACTGCCAACACACCACAGAAAAATAACTGTCCCCTTTACGTTTACTCAGCACAGCTAGGATTTTGCCTAAGATATTTGGTAAGTTTTCTGTTCTGGGTGCAAATAAGAAAATCTACTCTATGTAGCAAGGGTTCTTAGATATCAGTCACTGGTGACTTCTGGTCAGCTTGGTTGGACAGAAGCCACTGTCAGTCAAAACAAGTAAATTGGATGGTTCAGTTTCCAAGAGAACTGAGTGGCTTAATGCATGAGATCACACAAGGGCATGCACACATATGTCAGACACACACACACACACACACACACACACACACACACAGGTGCTCACAACTCACTTCCTCATGATATGCAGTGGGAAAATGAGATTGGGCCACTGGAGCAAATCCTGCCCACTGTCCTACCTCCAGACTTCACACTCAAAGCATGCTTGCATTTGCTCCTTGAATATTGCCAACAAAACATTGCCTCACTCCCTATTTCACTTGTGTATGTCATGTATCAGATATGTTTTTTGAGAAGTAGGGATAGTTTTTTAAAATAGGAATAACTATCTTCCAATAATCTTAATCCTAATAACGTGATAGTAAAAAATTAAATAAATATAGAGCCTAATTTATGCTAAAACCAATTTTCTATCTGCTGAATTACCTAGAATTTGTCCTAAAGTGTTTATTTTAGTGGGAAAACTTTTGATAAATTTATTTCATTTTTCGTGGGGTAGGTGTGCAGTAAGTGATAGCCCTCATTGTTCTATCATTCAATTATTAAATATCCAGAGTTATAAACATCTTGGGTTTGAATCCCAGCTCAAATCCTTGCTCTGTGTAATTTGGGACATGTCTCTTACAGCTTCTAAGTTTTCTTTTTATGAAATGGGAATTATATTGTACCTACTTCTAGTTTTGTCTTAAAGATTAGATGAAATAATTCATGAGATTGCCAGCTCAGTGCCTGATAAATAAATATTTGGTAAACAATAGATATAATTTTAAAAGAAAACAGTTTAATGATTCTATTATTCTAAACTCTAGGTTACTAAGAGACTAAACTAGAACTCATTTGAGGGAATTTATATTATTTATTCAAAATATATTGAGTGGAAAAGTTAAAATAAAAGTCACATATCTTAGAAAACTTTGACTTCTTAAAACAAACTGGATATTAGGAATCTAATGAATTTTCAACCTAACCAAAAAATATGAGTACAAACTTTTACAATAATAATAATAGTGGCCATTTACTTTATAATTATTATGTGCTAAATACTATCAAGAGACTTTACATTATTTCATTCATTCCCCACAGTATCTCTGTGAGGTACGATTTATCATCACTGTTTCACAGATGGGGAAACTTCCCCAAAGTTTCATCACTAACTACTAGTGAAGTCAGGATTTGAATCTCTACCCACGTGAATCCATGGCTCTGGCACCTTTACCATATTACCTCGTCTGAAGCGTCCCTCAAGTGCTCACATTTCCTTTGCAGACAGTTCTGAATTAGATCTTAAATTCATTTATCTGCAGGCTAGAGAGGGAACTGCACAGGGGACTTCCTTCCTTCCTGCTCCAGGGAGAGCTGTGTCCCTTGTCTTGAAATCTATGGACCCTTTTAAAGTCTGCCTATCCTTAGAGATAACTCTCCCAGCCTCAGAAAATTGTGTCCATCTCTTGAAAATCATCATCATATGTTTTTCACCAAATGAAAGGATTGTGTCTCGCTTTACTTTCTGAAATAAGTATTATGAAAACAATGCAGTTTTATTTTGTCTGGTTTCCAAATTCCAAATTATATTTAAAATATGCTTCAAAACTTCCCAAACCTGACTCTCTGGAGATCCTGTCTGACCTCCAGGCAGGCCCATCATGGCCACACTGTCCAGATAAACCTTAGCTCAGTGTCTAATCTAGAAACTTCTCTATTTATGCTCTTCTCCAAATATGCTTTTGATATTATATATATATATATATATATATATGTGTGTGTGTGTGAATTTTATATTCATTTGATCAAATATATCTATAAATTGTATACTTACTTGATCAAAAATACAAGTGTTTCACCTAGTACCGTGATGTTCTTTTTTAAAAAAAATCAAACTTGTAGAGGTAAAAAGCCATATGCATTAAGGCGCTTAAGAAGTGTATCTGATAGCGTGGTGAGAGAATTGCCAAGTTGCATGTCTTAAAAATAGCTGGGCTAACTGTCCTCATTAAGAGCTGCTTTGTGTACCAGGTCTTTTCACCATCAACTCTGAAGCCCCAGCTCTTTGCAGGAGGGTGAGACCAAACTGGACAGATCCATTGTTCCCTAACTGTCTTTATATTTCTTTTCTGTTGGAAAATGAAATGACTGTGATCTTTGAATCTTGGTTTTCCCTTAAAAAGACATTTTATGAAAAGACTGCAGCTTCAGGAAATAAAGGCAGATGCTGTTACAGTTTATGCAAGCGCAGACAAGGCCGGTAGCTGTTGTGAATTATAATGAACTCTGCAACAGCCCTGGTCCAGATGTAGCATTAATGCCTCAGATACTCTGAAACTTACAGGCATTTATTGAGAAAGCTAAAGAATTTTTTTTTGTCATTTGGCTTTCTCCCTGCATTATCTAGTTTCATCCAGTTTGCCAGTGAAATTCAGAATTAAGATTAATTTCAGAGTTCCTCCCAAGATAAAAAAAGTTAAAATATCTATTAGTATGTGACAATTTATTGTCCAAATCGCAACACTAAATGAGGAGAAAAAAATGTACAACACAGCTTTATTCTAAAAATGGGATATTTCCTTTCTGTGAAATTGTCAAGGTTTATAAAACAAGTATGAGCTCCATGTTAGGAGAAAATACCTCTTAAACAGAGAATCACACACATACTCCCGTATTTCAGAAAATCCTGCAGCGAATAAAGGTATAGTCAAATCTGGACATAGGATTGAACTTTTTATCATAACCAATTTCTATTCATGGTAAAAATGACCACAGAGAAAACAGTTTTGTCAGCCTGCTTCTTGACCTCACTTACTAAAGTTACAAGAATGATACTTGAATTATCAGTGAAAAATGACTGCCTTTACCTGGAGTAAGTCTCATTTAATTGTCTTATCTGTGGGCAGTATATTGATACAAGATAGCACTAAAATAAGCAGAAACCCGAGCAGGACAGAGGTAATAGAAGGATAGGAAAAAGAAAAAGAGACTTGCTCACTCTGCAGCTGATTTTATTTCTTAGTGGTTTCTTATTGCCTCCTAATGCCTTCCACTCGCACCCCAAGTGGAGCAGTTGGCAGAGAACAGAGCAGGTGGGTGACAGGCTCAACACATGCAGTGGATCTGCACCCCGGCACTCGACTTTTATTTTGCTAAACGGTTAGCCAGATTTTAACAAGCTAGTCTGCTAATGTTCCTATTTGGTTTAATGCACTGTGAGAATCTAGCACACAGATATTAAAATATTGCCATAAAAAAGATCACACAGTCTCTGTTTCTCTGCATAGTTTAGTGGCTAATTATTTTAATCTTTTTAAAAAAATTTTTATTCCAGTAGAGTTGATTTACAATGTTGTGTTACTTTCTGCTGTACAGCAAAGTGATTCAATTATACATATATATACATTCTTTTTCATATTCTTTTCCATTATGGTTTATCACAGGATATTGAGTATAGTTCCCTGTGCTCTACAGTAGGACCTTGTTGTTTATCCATCCTATGTACAATAGTTTGTGTCTGCTAATCCCAACCTCCCAATCCTTCCCTCCCTCCCCCTCCCTCCCCCTCCCTCCCCCTTGGCAACCACAAGTCTGTTTTCTATGTCTGTGGATCAGTGTCTGTTTTGTATGTAAATTCATTTGTATCATTTTTTTAGATTCCACATATAAGTGATATTATATGATATTTATCTTTCTCTTTCTGACTTACTTCACTTAGTATGATAATCTCTAGGTCCATCCATGTTGCTGCAAATGGCATTATTTCATTCTCTTTTATGGCTGAGTAATATTCCATTGTGTGTGTGTGTGGTGTGTACACACACACACATACCACATCTTCTTTATCCATTCATCTGTTGATGGACATCTAGGTTGCTTCCATGCCTTGGCGCTATTGTGAATAGTGCCGCTATGAAAATATGGGTGCATGTATCTTTTCTAATTATAGTTTTGTCCTAATTATTTTATTTCTGGTGTAGATTACTGAGATACTCAGTAGGGAATTTAGAGATGGAATTGTTATTTTATATAGACGTCTACAGGTTCAGATAATAGAATTTTCTTAATGTGGCTGTGTCTAAAGGAGCTTTTTGTCTACAGGTTCAGATAATAGAATATTCTTAATGTGGCTGTGTCTAAAGGAGCTTTTTGTCTACAGGTTCAGATAATACAATATTCTTAATGTGGCTGTGTCTAAAGGAGCTTTTTGCAGCATAGTCAGGGTTGTCATAGCCTGTGGAAGGTCATGCATGAACTTGTTGGGTAAGAGAAGATTCGAGAGGATGACCACAGTCAGTGTCTTTCTTTCCTCCCACCATCACTGCATTTTCACAGATCACTGACTTCACAGCTCAAGAAAAGTTGCATCTATTTCATGAATTCTCCTTGGCCACCGGGCAGACTTAGCAGCCCTGCACTCTGCTCGTGTAGCACTTTGTTTACATTACCCACATAGTCTGTGTGTCTTGGTCCCCACTGTGAGCTCCTGGAGAACAAGGGCTAGGGGTCGTTCTCACACCTGTCACCACAGCCCCTGGCCCAGCGCGTGGCACCTCCTTGGTTCTGCATAATGTTTGTTGAGCGGTTCAGAGCTCAAGTCAATAGAGAAGAGAAACAGAGGGTGATTGCTAGAAAACCATGCCAAGGGAGGATTGGAAAGGCCCCCAGAGGCCGCGAGGCTTCGGTCCAAATCTCCTGTGCTGTCTGCAGAAGCACACTTCAGGGAATAGGAGGGCCAGAGACTCTCCCATGTCTGGTGAAGCTGACAGGGGTGCTTCCGGGGGTGAAACAGAAAGAGAGGGAGGAGTGTGCCGCCCCAGAACTGGCTTCCCATTTCCCTTGGAGACAACATGTCTCCCTCCTCTCTCCAGCATAAATCTCTAGGCGATTCTGCTGCCTTGTCCTCTGTACTAGGTTTGGAAATCTCCTGACTTTCTTACAACGTTGCTAAGGCATGTTCTTCCTCCAGACCTTCACAGCCATTTATCTCAGGTCTGAAGATAAGTAACCAATGCCTTCAGTGCATTGAAGCTCCAGTAGAAGTAATTGATACAGAGTGGAACTCTAAATTACTCAGCATGAGGACTACTTCGGACCAGAAATAGCCTGCAGTTACTGGTGTCTCACTGTCTCCAAGCAGGAGCTTACTGATGACACTGTGCTTCTCTGTATATCTTCAGTTATCTCGTGTTAGAACACTTGATTCAGATGTCACTTACTCCACTCTAGGTAGTTCAGTGGATGATTTACACTAAATGTCCTCTGTTTCCCTGGTACTTTTGTGAAGCTTCACGTTTACTTCAAGACTGCCTTACAGCTAGTCTCACAAGAAAGTGAAAAGCCCACACACTCATTCTTAACATATCCACTTTAAGAAAACCATACCGATGACATAGGAGCCTAGCTTTTGTAATGGGGTCTTACAACATTGGCCAAGGCTCAATTCCTTAACTTTGCTGTAAGTGGAAAGAAACGTTTACGTCCCCAAACCATTTCAAAATTACTTGTTTTTTATTTGAATAACTCAGCGTAATTTGCACTCCAGTAATTTGAAAAAAGGATTGTAAAAATATCCTCTTTGAAAGGAAAACTTAATGGTTTTAGTTGACTACAAGTTCAATGTATGCACAAGCAATTTAGCTTTAAAAAAGCAAGTGGTAGTAATGCAGGTATTGTATAGTATCCAGAACAAGGTGTGTGTGTGTATGTGTGTGTATGCCAGTCCTAATCTCTGTGTGGTTGAGACCATATCTGGAGTGATGTGCTGAATTCTCAGTGCCACTTTTTAAAGGACAGTGTGTGCCCAGGCAACAGTTACTATAATATTAAGGGACTCCAAACTATCATTTGAAAAATGATTGGATTACTGAATAGGCTTGATGGTGACACAAAGGGATGTCATGTATAAGTCCCATATGATATTTGTCCTGTGTGAAATAAGACCAATGGACAGAAATTTGGGAAAGGTTAATTTGGGTTCAGAAGGCATTGTTTCAATATCCATACATCAAATTGTTTTGTTTTGCTCTCCACAATGCAAATTAAACAGCAAACTAGCCTGACTTTAAGAAGCTTTCAATAGGGTCAGTACCTTAGCAGATTCTTTGGTGGAGCTGGTGATACAAATGTATAAATTTACACCTGTCCCTGTATTTAAGAATACCCACCCTGCTTGTTTTCTAGGTGTGTGCCCTTGCATGTACTTGTGTGCACACAGATACACTCAGGTTAATAGTTTTTGAGAAAGTAGATGTTGGGTTCAGCTGCTACTAACTCCCCACATTTATATTACTATGATTAAAACATGTATTGACCATGTATTACCGATGGTGGGCTGGCTTTCTCTTCTTTGAAATGACCATAAGAATAAGTAATAATAGGGTCTCATTCGTTTTTGTTTAAGAATGTTTTAAATTTGCCTTATTCTGAGCATTCATGTGATAATATATCCCCATGTGTTAGCTGCATGAAGGATCCAACAAATACAAAGAATTCAAAAAGTTTGAAGTTTTAAACCCTATGAAGTACATAGTTTTTTTACTTAACAATTTATTTCTTAGAAAGAAGTCCCAGAATATAGAAGGAAAAAATACTCTTCCCTGAAATAAAAGGACTCTGATTGGACGAGGTAGCAGAAAAAATATAGGAGATACATGTTTTATTTCCTGAAATATTTAGTTGAGTGGCAGGAATTTAGAACCATATAAAAATTAAATCTCGAAAGATTATGGCCTGAGTACAGCAGGACTGTTGTTGGAATTGTAGAGGTCAAGTTAGTGATACACAAAATCATAATCAGATTTACTTTTGGCTGCTTCCTTTATTGGTTTTCATGCTAGGATTCTGGCATTCCACTTCAGATATTTGTTCCAGCTGTTGCACTCAAAACTCAATTTAAGTAAATTTACTCTTAATGAATATGAATTAATTAGTGGGAAAATATTGATATACTTCTGAGTATACAGTAAATTCAAACAGAAGATTGTGTTCCTGGGAAACTTGCTCTAAGTAAAATGATAGGTCAAATTACATTTTTAAATATGGAAACAGTGTTATAAATAGGATCTCAGACTTTTTTTTTAACATCTTTATTGGAGTATAATTGCTTTACAATGGTGTGTTAGTTTCTGCTTTATAACACAGTGAATCAGCTATGCATATACATATATCCCCATATCTCCTTTCTCTTGTGTCTCCCTCCCACCCTCCCTATCCCACCCCTCTAGGTGGTCACAAAGCACCGAGCTGATCTCCCTGTGCTATGAGGCTGCTTCCCACTAACTATCTATTTTACATTTGGTAGTGTATATATGTCCATGCCACTCTCTCACTTTGTCCCAGCTTACCCTACCCCCTCCCCGTATCCTCAAGTCCATTCTCTACATCTGCAGGATCTCAGACTTTTTAATCAAAGTCTGAATGCCTAACTTTTTAAAGAAAAAAATCACCAAAACATAGTATATAACTTTCTATTTTCCAGGCTTAGGTCTAGTTATAAGGGAATTTTCGTTTACCTGCTTAATGTGCCTTTCTTTGCTTGGTCTCATTGGTACTAGGTTTGCAAACTACAGCCCTAGGGAGTGTGATTCTTTATTAAATGTCTTTCAGACAGCATGTATTTCCTGCATAAGAAAAGGCATTGATTCCAATGTCAAAGAAATCAGGAAAACTAATAATTTATCTTGTATGCCTAGCTGTGCTTACTTCCGGGAAATGAGCAGTGATAAAAAGGAGGTAAAATGAAATCCTTTGATCAGCTTTTCAGAAAGCCACCAGTTGCTCCTAAATCACACCTAAGTTTTTTTCCAAAGCTTTCCAAAGAGGTTACTCTGAATTCTGGAAAGGGTTTTTTGGGTTGCTCTGTGAAGTTGAAGACACGCTCTGTATTACACTAATAACATGGCATCGATGCTATCAGCAGCAATGTTAGATTCTGCCCTGCTTTATATTACACGTATTCATACATTGCCCGTCTGGAGCTTGAATTTGTAATACGAAAGGGACGCAGGCCCTTTGATGGAAAAACCTGTAATAGAAAGTATATGCCGGAGAAACAAATTTTGGAAGTTATAGTAGATACAGGAAACATTGATTATAATCTTCTTTCAATAATGGGCTAAAGTATTGATGGGAAGCCAAAAAAGAAGCTTCTTATTTCCTCCTGTGCTGAGACTGGGAGCACCGAGGGACAGCAAGAGTTTAGAAAAAACAGCTAATGTCTGCTCATCCAGTAATTTTAGGCAGGCATTTATTTGTTGGATAGAATTCAATTTGACCCCAAGCTGCATGGGCACCAGAGCTTTGAAACTGTGATTCAGAGTAAAGAAGGGCTCATTCTGTTAATATAAATTAGGTTTTAGATAAAGTCCTGACAGGAGAAACATAGTCTGTTAATCTGTTAAACAAAAATTTGCTCTTTAAGACTATTTTTTTCTTTAGTTGTTATGCTACTTAGTAGTTTTATTTATTTATTTTTTTGAGCTATAGTCAGAAACGAATATGCTAATTTATCCCTCAGGGACTGGAAAAATGACGAATGATTTTACATGATTATAAGTTTCTATGTCAGACATCTCTGGTAACTTTGAGAAAATCTGTGAGAAGAAAATAAATTGGTTTCTGAATACCAAAGTTACAGACTTGAAGCTTCAAAAGTTTCCCAGTATCTCAAAATCTTTCACATGTTGCTGTGTCACATGAAGCCCACTCATTTCCTGGGAAGAGTAATCAGTGGTGTCCATTGGGCTATCATGGAGCTTAGAATTATGTTTACAAAACAAATTTTTGGTCAGGAAAGAGCAGAGACCAATTAACACTGGCCATAGGAAAACATTTTAATTGCAACAATCGTAAAACCAGTGTCCATTAAAGAGAGAAACATTCTTCCTGTCAAGGAAGAATGGTACCCAGTTGACAGTGCATCTGGGTGTGACCCTGACCTGACGTGTGCCAGAGGTGGGCCTTTACGTGCCAGTCTTTGGAGCACATGACACATAGGAGTGAGCTGTGAGCAAAGAAAAAGGGAAGGAGCTACTGACATTGCTTTCTTTTTTCCAAAAAGTATTTTTGGCAGTGTAGACTGTGTCAGTGTACCTTACCGGATTACAAACCATATCTTGTTATCGTGTGTAACTTGTAATATGATGTAAAACATTATATTGGATCAACCAATGAAAATAATTCTGCTCCTCATGGACAAGTGGACATACTTCTGTGATGAGTAACAGCTCTGTTTCCATAGAATGTTCCCTGGTGTCAAAAACTTAATGTGCTTTGACTGTCACTTTATTAAGTGAAATGGGAAGTTTCTAATATATCTGTGGAATGCCTCAGGTCTAGAACTATAAAAACTTTTTAAATGATAGAAATATATTTATTACATAGATAAGTACATTGTATTTTATTGATGCTTCAACACTTGGCCACAAAGTTTTGCCTTTAGTGTTTAGTATATTCTGATGATAGTAGCTACACTGTGCAGCACAGATAATTTAATCTAGTCAAAGAAAAGCCTTAGTCTTTAAAATATGTTGTGTATATAGCAGTGCACTGCTGGTAAAAATGACTTAAGCCTTTCCAAAAATGTATTAATTGATGAAACGATAACGATCTCTTTAGGCTTAAACAGAACATATAATTGCTATTTTTAAATGAAAGATATGATTTTTCATATCTCATATCTTTCATTTTTTTTTGAAGATATGATTTTTTTCTTCATATATTTGAATTTTATTTTAAAAACTCTAAGAAGTGATATCTAACTTCCTTTTAGGCAATACTTTAAAAAAAACTGTTGTTTCATAAATGTTTGCTAGAAATAAAGCGGGTCAGTAGAATTGTTAGTTTATTTTGAGCTTTCTAAACCTGGAAACTTGGGAGCCCAAGTCACATCCTTGAAGCAGCAGCATTCCTGAGGCTCCACTGGGAATGTGCACATGCTCCCAGGAGTATCTCGTTCTAGCTTGTGTGCCATTTGCAAACCAGACTTGTCAAAGAGAATGCCCATGAATTCCAGTAATGGAAACTGATAGGCATCTGCTGAAAACCTTGGTACCCAACACAGGAACCAGATGGATGGACGGAACTCAAAATGGTCCCAAGTAACTGTTTCAAGTAGAACGGCATTGGGCACGTCTTCAAAACTGATTTAAAGGCAATCAACGGGAATGAGAAAGAAAGTAGATATGCTTTATATATATAAAAAGATTTTAAATAAATAAATAAATAAATAAATAAATATATATATATATATATTTAGTTTTTAGATAAGAGGTCACTTACAAGCCAGAATGAAATCTTTTCCATGAGACAGTGCAGGTGGGTGATTAGGTGCGCAGAGACGAAGTAGGTGAACTTGAATTCTGGGTCTATATCCTGATTGTGTAATCATCTGTAAGAAGATGGTCATAATAGTTGTACCTACCTGATAGATTTGTTGTGAGAACAGTGCCTGGCCCATAGACAGCCTGTGTCAGACTTTAATATTATGCCCAGAGGTTTAAAAGAGAGAAAATAAAATAAAGGGCACTAAGTAGCACGTGGGAAAGCATGGGCTGTGGAGTCTGAGAGACTTCCTTTCAAATCTTAGGTGATGCTCCCAGTTGGTCACCTTGAGCATGCGACCGAACCGCTCAGAGCCTCCGTTTTCTCATTTTCTGAATGCAAGTACTAGTCCTGGAGTTGGGAGATGAGGGATGGGTGCAAAGCCCCCTGTACTTGATACACGTTCAGCATTAGGCTGCCTTTCCCCGCAACCCTAGAACAAGTTGTTAAAAAACACAAACATTTCTTTATTCACTTGTTTTTTATGGCTAACAAAATTTATTCTGTGTATTTCTTTTAGGGCGAAAATGGTTTACATGGAACTCCAGGCTCACCTGGTCAAAAGGTAAAGAGATTTTTAATGTTTCATTATTAGTTAAGAACTTTAACATCTTGAAAGTTGAATGTGCACGTAATATAGTGAAGATTTAGAAAATGTGTTTAATGAAATTGAATTCCCTGAGTCAACCACCACTTGAACTTTCTTTCCAAAGAGAACCCATGGAAGCGATCCCTTCTCAAAGGACCTACTTTAGGAGGGAGCTTTATCAGAGAGGTTTAGCCACATGCTTCTCTGGAGGAGTGGGCAGTGATACTTCATGGGGGCCTGGGGAGTGAGCACAGCTGCTCTGGGAATGTTTTCACTGTTGAGTCTAAAATGAAGACTGGAACAGGCTTTACTACCTTTGACAGTGTGTGGTTACTTCTTTTCCGTTTTGTATTTCCCAGATTGAGCTAAACGTAATGGTTACAATGATATAAAACATTAAATATTACAAAGATGCTACAACTAATCTCTTCAAAAAATTCTTTCAGAATGATAAATTCATAATCAGTAGGGATTTTTGCATTGGCTAGGGTGCTTCTTTCTGGGCCTAGAATCTTTCTCCTTGCCAAGGTAAACTTCATTTCACCCCTTTATTGTCCATGGGCTGATTTTTCCTCCTGGGAAGAAATATGATTGTATGTGACCAACATTATTGGAAACACAGAGACTGGTTTTTTCCGGTTTCCTGAAGGGATGGGGAGCCCCTTCAGGTGTCGCCAGCTATCATGATACCACCCAGATAATCCCGCCACAGGGGAGAGCATTATTGGTGCAATATTACATGCCCACCAAAGCCAAGCATATCATTTCTACGCGCTGGAGAAGTTTTACAGATCTTAGCAACAGGAAGTCAGAAGTTACTATCGCATCTAGGTTTTGCTCTGTAGCTTAAAAATTACCATTAAAAAGATATGCATGTATTTATAGTTACAGCTTTTGAAAAATCTTCCTTTACTTGCTTGCTGAAGATACTAAGATTGAACTGGCAGCGATGAAATGGCAAGCTTCTGCATTTCTTCACAGCAGTTCTAGACAAAACCCACTGGTACAGCAGGTGCTGCATCTGTGAGTCGAGTTGCCAGCCAAGGGGTGTGTAGCTTTATCTTCCGGGAAGCAGTTTAGGCCCTTCCAGCAGCTGTTTGTGGTGGCTGCGTCACGCTGGCATCGTGGCCGACGTACGGCGGTGCTCAGCAGCGGTGTGGCAGCTTGCATCAGCACATCAAGTTAAAGTCTACATTTTAGGAAACATGGTCGGAACAAGATAGACCACACATTCAGTGGCAGATATACCCAAATACTAACTTACTTTCTTTCCTGTACCTGTTTTGAAGGTAGATAAAGCAGAAGTAATTATTATTATTTTTTTAAATTTTATTTATTTATTTTTGCTGTGTTGGGTCTTCATTGCTTCGCGCGGGCTTTCTCTAGCTGCGGCAAATGGGGGCTACTCTTCATTGTGGTGCGCGGGCTTCTCATTGCAGTGGCTTCTCTTGTTGCGGAGCACGGGCTCTAGGCGCACGGGCTTCGGTAGTTGTGGCATACAGGCTCAGTAGTTGTGGCTCGCGGGCTCAGTAGTTGTGGCACACGGGCTTAGTTGCTCCGCGGCATGTGGGATCTTCCCTGGCCAGGGCTCGAACCCGTGTCCCATGCATTGGCAGGTGGATTCGTAACCACTGCGCCACCAGAAGCCCCAGAAGTAATGATTTAATTGGGTGTGTGTCATCGGGTGTATGAGTACATGTATAATATACACATAGTAAAAAGCAGGCATTCCTTTTCTTACATACAGATTTTAATTACATTAAGTGTCACCTTGTTTGAAGCACTGCAGATAAAAACTGGAGATAAGAAACCCTCCATCCGTCGTCTCGGTTTACTGAGCGCTTCCTGTGGGTGGAGGGGTGGGTATGACCCACCCCCGAGCATTCCCTTGCTGGCTACGCTGTTGTGAGTGCCTGATGTATATTTGCCATTCAATGAATATTTGTTGATCATATGAATGAAACATCAGTACTCTAAATATCTGTGCAGAGTTAAGTGGGAAAATAAACTTGTCAGATCAGAGAGGTTTTACCTGAAGAACCGGGGGTTTATACCTCTCAGAATCAACATGGTGAGTGAGAGCCCACGCCCGTTCTGTGCTGGAGAGGCCGGCCATCTGGGTGGGAAAGAGCCTGGCGCCGGTGTCAGAGCCAGAGCCCGAACCCTGGCCTCGTTCATCACACACCTCTCCCTGGGACGGTCTTCCGTGGAAGTCAGCTTGCGAAGGATGTTTCTACTGGATCTGGTGGAATAAATAGTGGTAGTAATAACAACAGTAATGGCTAAATGAGTCTGTGCGAGGCACACTATTTGATGCATTCAGTTCTCAAAACACCTATGAGAAAGGTACTTTGGTTGCAGAAATTCCGGTTTATGGAGATTAAATTGCATTGCAAGCAGTGAAGCTATAGGTTTTACCCTAGAAAATTATTCCTTCAGTGTTTAGATGTGTTTAAATTTTGTATAAGTTAATATTGGCTTCGAGCTTACATTTTAGAAATGGTTTTAATATATACAATTATTGATTTTAGAAACTATTAGTTTCTAATATTAGAAACTATTATTAACAATATTAGAAACTATTATTATTATTATTACTTGTGTTAAAAGTAGTGTGCCTGTTATTACACACATCATATTCCTCTTCTACAGGGAGAGCAAGGTTTTGAAGGTAGCAAAGGAGAAATTGGTGAAAAGGTAAAGATCACTTTTCATACTCATTTGTAAAAATAAATTGTGTTCTTGAAAATATTGTGAACTAGAATATTTAACTTGTTTTTGTGCTTTCCATAAAAGCAATTCAATGATTTTATAGAAATAATTTAAAATATGTACTTCACGTAAGGTAGACTTACCATATCGATACCTGTCATAAATCTTTCTACACTTGTTTAGGTGGTAGTTATTTCTACATATTTCTAGTTAAATCATTCCATTGATACATAAATAATTCAAACATTTATTAAGCATTATATTTTTGTGCTGTAACATCATTGATGTGTTCATGAAATGTCCAAGTCTAAATAAATGCTTTGTTTATATGTACACCTAGTTTATCAGTGGAATTTTTCCTGAGGAAATAAATAAGTAGAACTAATTGTAATAGTCAAGGTCCAACAGAAAAGGGATGGCACATTCAAAATAGAATAGTGTGGAAGAGTTGAATAAAGAGAATGTTTAAAAGGCAGGGGCAGCATTTAGGAAAACCATAAGGATTGTGCAATATTCCAGCCTGGGTTATAGGGAACTCCTTAAACCCTGCCAGGTTACTGGTTACCAGACTCAGAGGTAAAGAAAGCCATGTGGAGAGGGCTGCAGGTTGCAGCTGAGAGAAGCTGTTAACCCCCCCATTCAAGCAATCGTTTTACACATTCACAGCTTTGTACTCAAAGTGTAGAGGATAGAAGTGTCTTAGTCATCCAAAATTTCCCTTCACACAGTCATTTGCATTCTTCTGCATTTCATATGTCTAGTTTTATTTTCAAATAGAACAAAAACAGCACCATTCCTTTGTTTCATAAACTGCCATGTAATTGGACAGCCAGAGGGAGGCTGGAAAGGGGAAGAGATAATCTCAAATTAGATTGTGTGGCCTGTGTTGAGTTTTCTGAGCAGTTATCAGTTATTTGCTTCTTCAGTAAGTATTTATAGACAGAATGAGCGTCTATTATAATTATAAGACAAATTACACATGTTGTAAGCTACTTGCTAATTACTTTTCCTCACAGAACAGTGAGGGGGAAGGAAGGATAGCCATATAATTATCGTATAATTGAAGAGAAGTCCATTGAGTGATGACTATTTTTTAAGTGGATCCTCCTTCTTAGGAATCTCTTGAATATTTTTGCTTTAGAATAACCGTCATTGCAAGACCATGGCTTTAAATAAATGCTTTACATATTCCTGTTTTATTAACGGGACTTTACCTGTAGGAATAAGTAAGAATAAGCAAGGAAAACAGATATATTCTCTGTAATTTAAAGTCACCATCTCACTAAAATCTTAGTGGCTATTTTGATATTTTAGATACACGGTTGGTATTGCTTAGTAATAAATAGATTCTCACAGGCTATGAGGTATTGAAAAACATTCAGTACATCTGGCTTCAAAGATTTCCCTTCTAATTCCTCATATCTGTTAACTGTTGCCTTCAAATAGTCCATGTCACCAAGAGGTGAAAATATTTATGGAGAATATGATTGAGTTATCAGGAAGAAATAAAGCACCAAGTAGAAAAGACAATGTCTTGAATGAGAATTACAACTTAAATGGTTTATAGTCAAATGTAAGATTCACATAACAACGCTTATGTTAAAAATATGTTCTGCTTTGATTTTTATTTACCATATATGGGATGTTTGAGTTTCTTCAGTGTTACATGCTGTGTATTATGATACATGACCACACATATTTTTCCATAAGAGAAATAGTTGATATCCAAGTATTCGTTTCTAGATTAGAAACTTTTTGTTTCTAGATTAAACAAGAAAAGTATGTGAGGCACTCATTTCTGTGTGACACCAGAATGAGATTCTTGGACTGCTTGCAACACAATTTGTTTTCTGAATAAGGACAATCTGATTTGAATTTCAATTCTTTGTGGAAAACTGAATATATAGTGAAAATAAGACTCACCTTTCGGGGTTTCCCTGGTGGCGCAGTGGTTAAGAATCCACCTGCTAATGCAGGGGACATGGGTTCGAGCCCTGGTCCGGGAAGATCCCACATAAAAAAAAAAAAAAAAAGACTCACCTTTCTTCTTTAATTACCTTAATGTGGCCTCTACTGTGTTTAAAATCTGACTGTTATAAATGACAAAATTCACTAGTTGCAAAATGAAATAATTCAGGAAGTTGCTGTTGTTCAGAGATATCATATCTACCGAAGCCACATGGCTGCTGACCAAAAAAGGAAGTTTATCAACTGTCAAAGAGAAAATACCATGTGATGGTTTTCAGGTGATATTTCTATAATCCAGTATAAACCATGTAGAGAAATCTGCTGCTTTTCTTTATGGCTAGAAAACTAGCTTTCAGGCCAGCTTAACCCAAGCTGGACTATCACGGGGTTCCTCAGTGTATTGAAGGTGCTGCCCTCAGTCCAGAAAAGAACCCATGGAACTTGAGCAAGTATAGAGGACCTCATCTGAAAGCATATTCCTGAGTCTGTCTATAGCAACTTATAACAGGGCAGAAACTCACACCTCATTATTACCTAAGCAAACACAGTTCAGCCAAGTCAGTCCTGAAGTGAAAATTATTTGAAGGGGTGGTTCTTTCTCTCAAAGATTAGTTTCTGATGCTGGCAAGACTCTCCCAGAGGACGGCTGTCTTCAAGTTTGCCACGTTCTGGTTTATCTTAGGAATGACCTTGCCCCACTGACCTGTTACTGGCTGGAGCATTGTTCAAGGATCCCTGGATCCCTGACAGCATAGCCCATGCAACAGGAGAGGGGATGTCTGTATTCTGGCTGAGGAATAGACCCCCAGCTGAGGTCTACATTCTGATTTCTCTGTTTCTATAGGAGTGGTCTTAAACATCCCTTCTTCGGGGGATTTTCCTTAGGTTCCTTCAGTATTACTGTAGATGTTATATGGCTACTACTAGCAGTAAACAAAATGAAGAGTTCACTCTTCTTTTTTAAAAAAATTTATTTTATGGAAGTATGGTTGATTTACAATGTTGTGTTAGTTTTTGCTGTATAGCAAAGTGAAAGTGATTCAGTTATACATATATATACAATCTTTTTCATATTCTTTTCCATTATGGTTTATTACAGGATGTTGAATATAGTTCCCTGTGCTATACAGTAGGACCTTGTTGTTTATCCATCCTATATATAATAGTTTGCATCTGCTAACCCTAAACTCCTACTCCATCCCTCTCCCCAACCTTGGCAACCACAAATCTGTTCTCTATGTTTGTGAGTCTGTTTCTGTTTTGTAGATAAGTTCATTTCTGTCATATTTTAGATTCTACATATAGGTGATATATGATATTTGTCTTTGTGTGACTTACTTCACTTAGTATGATAATCTCTAGGTCCATCCATGTTGCTGCAAATGGCATTATTTCATTCTTTTTTTATGGCTGAGTAGTATTCCATTGTATATATGTACCACATCTTATTTATCCATTCATCTGTCGATGGGCATTCAGGTTGCTTCCATGTCTTGGCTGTTGTAAATAGTGCTGCTATGAACACAGGGGTGCATGTATCTTTTAGAATCATAGTTTTGTCCAGATATATGCCCAGGAGTGGGATTGCTGGATCATAGGGTAGTTCTATATTTAATTTTTCGAGGAACCTCCATTATGTTTTCCCTAGTGGCTGCACCAATTTACATTCCCACCAACAGTGTAGGAGGGTTCCCTTTTCTCCACACCCTCTTCAGCATTTATTATTTGTAGATTTTTTAATGATGGCCATTCTGACTGGTGTGAGGTGGTGAAGAGTCCACTCTTGATGACAGTTATCCCCACTGTCAGCCTTCCTCGTAATGACATAGTCAAACCAACTCTTGTTATATGACCAAGGTAGATGCAAGAGCTAGGCTCTGAATATCACTGTAGAAAAAGGCCATCTTGCAGGGGTTCAATGAAGTGATCATCATTCCTAAACGCTGAGCACAGATCCTTACTTTAGATCTTTGTGAAAATAGGAATATTACTTGGTTGCATTTATGAAAAGGAGCAAATAGAAAAGCAAATGTAAACATCTGCTTCATAATAGAATTCAGTATTTTAAGTAATTGCTTCAGATCATGTAATTTAGTTTGCTTTTAAAATTCTCATTCTTGTATGTTATCAGTCAAACCCTAACTGACTTAAAGTTTAAAAACTAATTTCTTCAGCATTAAACTTGATTCTGCTGCACTTTACTGTTAACATATCATTTAATTGTGAGAGAGAAACATCCAGTGGCAACTGTTACTCTCGTCACAGTGTTCCTGACATTTTCTAGCTAAAATGTTGTCGATTTTGGTTCATTCAAGAGTGACATTTAAGATAATATGGGCACACACGGCAGCAAATCTTTACAGGGATCTAAGATGTTTCAGCAAGTGTAAAACTTTTCCATTTGATATTGAGATTATCTGGTCTCGTCAAGATCTCTTAAGTTTAATGAAAAGAAAAGAGAACAACCCAATTGCTTTTTGTCATGAACCATGTGGCCCCAGGAGATGTGGACAGTGTGCAACAGTTGACATGTTCTATAGTCTAGAGTGTTCATGGTTCAACAGTTTCTGACTTACGGGCATTACCTACTTTCATCATCTTGATCAATGATCTTTTCTTTCGCCCTGAGTTAAACTAATAACAATAACCATAACCATAACACTAACAAATGCATATGATTCCTGCTTTAATTTATCTCTGAAAACTTTGGAAAACTGGTTGCTGTAAATTTCCAGTGACTTGTGATTTTTACTGTCTTCTTACCAGAGTGTTGTCTAGGTCCTGAAATGCCATATATTTATTTAAATCAGAAAATTATATTTAAATATTTATTACTCTGGTTTTATAGCTGTTGCAAATATTTTACCTGACAGAATCCACTGGAAAAACATCTAACTGATGCCTATTTTAGTTGGTTGGTTTATTTAACCACGTGTTATTGTATTATATTACTGCAATATAAGATAGTATAATCTGTAATATAATTTAGTAGAAAATGTGATATTCAAATGAATAAAATTATTAAAATGTCTATTGTAATGTATGGTTAAGTATAAGTATGCTTTACTAATCCAAAACTATCTCGGTTATTTATAATTAAGGCATGCATCCGATCATTTGTATTTCTTAATTTTCAGATGACATAACTCAAATTTTCATTGGCCATCCTAGAATAAAATATACAGTTAGGCTTAGTGTTGATTTTATGAATGATGTGCAGCCTTTTGCCTTCTAGCATTAAATATCATGAGATTATAGTCAATAAGGCAGTCAATAGTAATCATTTGCTACTAGAAACAACAATTATGGCTTCAAATAAATCAAGACCTTTTATACTGGAAGATATTTTCACTTTTCATTAGTCAATTTTCCATCCAATTGTTGTTATGGTAATTGCACATAGAACTTGAGTTGAGAATTTGAAGGCATAGCTGTGGTATTTTTGCCATTTAAAATTTTATTGGAGAATGAGAAAAAGCCTAAGTGAGTATGCCTATATAATATGCATAAATTATTCTTCAGAACCTTCTGGGGTAGCATCTGTGTCATTTGGCAGGGAACACGCATTCCTAGTTTCTGGAGAACCACTCCAGGGAGAGCCTAGACTTAACAGTTCATTGTGGAACTGATGGTGACCTATCATAGGATAAATGGATTCACATTCCTGTGTCCCGTGTTCTAATCCAGCTCTGCCATGCCAGCTGTGTGAACCTGGACATGTTCCTTGCTGTCTTTACCTTACTCTCCTTTTCTATAAGATAAAGATAATTCATACTTATGGGATTTTTGTAGGAGTAAAACAAGTGCCTAGTAACTAAAAGGTGCTCAGTAAATGTTAATATCCCCAACAGCCAAAATGTGAAAAAAATGTAAATATTGATATTTTGAGGAAAATAGATTTGATATAATTACTATGTCTAATTTTTTATTTGCCTAGTATTACGTCCTAATTTTACTTCTAAATAAGGAAGCAAAAGACGAGAGGATATATTAGTTAGCTACTGGTGTGTAACAAATCACCCCAAACTTCAGTGGCTTAACACATTCATTTGTGTAGCTCGTTCTCCTGTGGTTTAGCAGTTTAGACTGGGCTTATTAGCTCAGTGACTTTGCTCCCGGCTGGTCTTGCCTAGGTTTGCTGTGTATCTGTGCTCAGCTGGTGGGTTGGCTGAGGGTGGCTGGTCTAGGTCGGGCTCTGATGGACAGCATGTCTACTCAGATGGTCTCCCATCCTCCAACGATTATCCTGGTCCTGTTCTCAAGGTAATGGCAGGGGTCCAAGGAGAGCAGGCAGAAGCACGTAAGGCCTCTCGAGGCCCCTGGTTCAGAGCCAGCATGCCATCAACTCTGCCACATTGTGTTGGCCAAAGCAAGTCCCAAACCCAGCCCTGATTCAAGCGGTGGGAAAACAGATGCCACCTCTTGATAGCGACAAAGTCGCATTTCAAGGGGTATGGCTACTTAGAGGGGTGAAAAATGGGGCCATTTTTGTAATAAATTGAACACAAATGAGATAAAATTTCCTTATTTTAGTATAACAGTTGAACTCTACTTCAGAGCAAAAAGGGTGAATAGATTTAGCAACTTCATTTCCCTTCTCCTTCTCCCATGACTTGCACAGTAATCGTTAAAGTTATGTTTACATAGTGGGACTCAGAGACTGTGTCAAAAGATATTTCTATATTTGAAATGGTAGAGATTCTTTATGTGTAATAGGAAAATATTATAGAAAGATGAAATTCTCAATTAGAATGGGAAGGGAGAGATACAAGGTGTCAAATAGCTAAACCAAGGAATGACTTAGTACTTTTACATAGTCCCATGTGCTTATTAATTTTAGCTAAAGTAATACTGAGACCAGAACAACTGGGAAAAGCAGGTCAGAGTTGAAATGTATTTTTAGGATTTCACTATTAAAGCTTTCTTGGCAGTTAATGCTTAGCGTTCAGAATGAATGCAAGAATGTTAAATACGGTTATTATAAATATAGCACTTTCCCATCATCACTTTAAAACAACTGTGGGCATGTCACCTCACTTCCTGTGAATTCTCTCTTGGTTCCCCTTGTAGAATTTGCTGAATATCAGCATGTTGGACAATTGTTTCATTTACCCTGGTAACATGTAACACTTCTGCAACTTTTAGGAAGGGCTTACTTGTTTAATTTGACAGTTGACTTGAAAAATGAAGAGAACAGATGGAGTAGAATAATAACTGTGATTTCAAAATACACAGCAATTTATCTGTGGCCAATGCCAATTGGTATGGGAGCAACCGTGCGAACTTTCAATTAGCCATGGTAGCAGGCAGTGGGGAAGTGTAATGGTAATCCCACAGCCAAGCTGGAGGCTTAACGTTAGTCTTCACTGATTGTGTGTCGTTTCCTTCATTCTTTACGGGGCTAGTGAATAACTCTAGATTATGTGAAATATGTTGCTACATCTTTTAATAGTGGTTATAGAAAAAGTGAAATGTCAAAAAAAGAGACATGAAAAAGAGGAGAATAACCATCAAGGGCTGTACTATTTCATGAATATTAGTCTTTTAAAGTATTATTTTTAATAATTGCTTAATATTTCACTGTATGGATATATAATATTTTATTTGACCATTCCCTTGTTGGAAATTTAAGTCCTTATTTGTTTTTGTTTCTGTTTTTTTAAATGTTTTCGCTAGTACACGTAATGCAGACTCACCATACTTTGATAAGCATCTTTAAATATATCTCTTGTTCTTCCTTTAAACTAGATTTCTGGAATTAAAATTATTGGGTTGATGAGTATTGAAAGTTTTAAGATTCTTGATACAGATACTCAAATTACTTTCTCCAAAGTTTTTTTTTCAATCAGTTTACACATTCATACGTAGTGGTTGCATCCTTATTCCACCCTCACTAGCTTTAAGTATTAAGTTTTTCAAATGTTTACAATTTTTAATCAATAAACATTATTTCCCTTTAAAATTTTATTTCTTTATTTCTTGTATTTCTTTAACTACATCACATTAAACATTTATACACACAATTCTGTCATATATATTATAAATATTATTTTCATCTTAAGGTTTGTCTTTAACGTTTACTGTGAATTGATATACAGAAATTCTAAATTTCTTTGTTGACAGTTGGTGTTTCTTTAACGATTTCCTTAATTCCTTCTGTATTTTGATATCCTGTGCTTTCAAGAAATCAGTTAAATATTCACTCACATTTTCTTCTAGTTTTGCTTTTACACGTTGTAACCCTTTCTTCCACCTAAATGTATTTTGGTGACTGTTAGAGATGAAGATGAAACTTGACTTTTCCTTCAAAACCGTGTCTGATAATAATTTCCTTACACGTTTGTTCATGATGCTTTCTTTATCATATACTAATTCTTATATACTAAGATTATTTTAGGGGTATGTATTCTGTCTATTGATTACTGTATTGCTGCCACATTATTTTAATTATTTTAGCTCTTACAATACATTTTAACATCTAGCACTGGAAACACGGTTTCATTACTCTTCTTTTAAAATGTTTTCTTGCATACTTTTACCCACTTATAGTGCTACTTGCTACATGTTTAAATTTGGATGGTTACCCACTCTTTGATTTCCTCATCCTTGAACCGAGAATAATAATGATACTGATTTTATTGGGTTTGTGTCAAACTTAAATGATGTTGTCATCAAAGGATCCAAACGAGTGCCTGGCGTAGGGTCAGATGTTGAAAAAGTGTTTGCTTTTATTTTTGTCTTCTTTATGAATTTAGTTTAGTCCTCCTAGTTACATAGTATCGATATTACTGTTGGTACAACTACCAATTGGTTTTATGTTACCTCTACACATCGCTCTGGGATGGAGCAGAGTGTGGCTGAGCCTCGGAGGAGTGGAGTCAGGAACTCGGACGCCTCTGCATCCTCTCTTTGCTTCTCCGGCTACGTGATCTCTCTTTTCTGTGAAACCGCTCTGTTCTCTCGTGGTACATCTTGACTCTGCTTGCTCATTGGTAAACTTAGTATTAGATGGCCACACCAGAGTGGCAGCCTTGTCCCCAGCTTGCACACCTTCGTAATCCCAAGGCCAGTAACACGCTGCCATCACCAGGTGTCATACCCACATTCCGAGTATAGAGAATCTAGTTGACTCACCTCTGGTTCCATCACCTGAGTCTGGAAAGCCCTGCAGCCAACTCAGCTGACTTACAGAGAGTGCATGGGATTTATAAGAAGGGGTATGGGCTGAGAAAAAAAAAAAAAAAAAAAAAGCAGCCATAAGTCTGTGAGTAGTGCTGATATATGGGAAAGCTCTTGATTTTTGTATCTCTATTTAGTATCTAGTCACTTTACCCAATTCTTTTCTTGAAGCTAGTTCCTAATTTTATTAATTCTGTTAGTTTTTCCATTGAAAGCAATGGGCTGTATGTGGCAGTGTCATAGGAAATGTGCATTCTGGCTTCTTCATTCCAGTTGTTTTAGCTCCCTTCATGTTTCATGTCTTGCTGTAGGGTGCTACTAGGAGACTCCGCAGTAGTCAAGCAAGAGATGATTGCAGCTTGTAATTTTCCTGGAGGTGGAGAGAAGTGGATGGATTTCAGATATAACTTGGAGATAACACCAACTGATTTTAGTGATGTAGGTGTAAGAGAGAAGGTGGTGATAAGAGATAACTGTCACATTCTGGCCGTTGTACATTGGAAGAGGAACAAATTTGGGTAGGGGTTTATACCATGAGTTTGAGATGTGTGTGAGGCATCTAATTAGGTCTGAGCCTGGAGTTCAGAAAAAAAAGTCTGTACTCCAGTTACAAGTGAGGGGTGGTCGGCACATAGCAATGGGAGTGGGCGAGACTGCATAAGGAGAGGGGTTGGAAATAGGAGAAGGCCTGTGCCTGTGAGCTGAGGAACTTAAACATTCAGAAGTTGAGTAGAGGAAGAAGAAGAACATAGAGAAGATGCATCTGGAGAAGTACAGGGAAAATCAGTAGAATGTGTTGCCAAGTAGAAGAAAGTGAGTGTTTAAACGTTCAAAATGTACTTAGCAGTCAAATCAGATCACAATATCAGTAGCTAATATTTGTTGAATGTTCACTATGCTCAGCCATTTTTCTTCTGTGAGCTTCATATGAATTACCTCATTTAATCCTCCCAGAAACTCTCTGCTGTTATCCCCACTCTGTAGATGAGGAAACAGGGGCAGAAGGTGAAAAATTAAGAAGGAACACCAGAGCTCTAACTCACTGCCTCCCTAGATGAGCAAGTAAAATTGTTGCTATGGGTCACTGGTGACTTTGGCAAAGGTCATTTTGGTGGAATAATAAGGGTAGACATCAAGTGCAGTGTGTTGAAGAGTGACGGACAAGTAAAGAGAGCATGCAGATGACCCTCTCAAGAACCATCTGTGAGGGGTGAGGGGGCACAGCAATAGCCGAGGGGCGTGGATTGTAGAAGAAGAAACTTTAATGCACCAACATCCAAAGCAAGCTTGAGTCCTTGAGAGCAAAATCTTCTTGATTAAGATAGAACCCCAAAGAATAGTACAGACCAAGCTCACTTACACAGAGAGCTGCAAATGTCTAACATTTCATAAGGTATGTCAGACTTATGCCAATGATAATGTAATATTTAAGAAATTCCCATTAAAATCAAGAACAAGACAAAGGTATCACCATTATTATTTAACAGTGTTCTGAAATTTCCGGCCAGTGCCAATTTTACTTCCAAATTATAGTTTGCATCTATCTGTTTCTCTCCATAGCCCCCAATACCACCAAGCTGTAATCATTTATTATCAACTCCTGACTAATCTTCCTGTTTTCACTCTCTCTCTTTTCTCATCCATCCTCCAGTTATAGAGATGGATCTTTACAAAACTACTCATGGGCTCTTTGTGCTTGAAACATTTAGTTGCTTCCCATTAAGTGAAAATCCCCAATCCCTGCAGTTGCCTCTCATCTCTCATTCACTCCCCTTCTCTCCTCTGCTCCTGCCGCAGTTCCCTGAACTCGCCAGCCTGTCTTCTGCCTCAGAACTGTCCGTTGGTTCTGTTTGGAACACCCTTTCCCTTCCGTTGGCTAACCTCTATCTACATCTTCAAAGTCGTTTTCTCAGGGGAGGCTTTCTTGATACTCCAATCAAATTCCGTTCCTTTTTTAAAATTTCTCATTGTACCTTTAATACTACACTTCACCTTTATACCACTTATCACAATTTATAATTATAAATTTACTGACATGGGTTTTTTGGGTTTTTTTTTTTCTATTTCCCCCAGTAGAACAGTAGCTTCATAAGAGCAGGGACCATATCTGTTTACGTCTTTATCTCAGACAACCAACATAATGCTGAGCACATAGAAGAATTCAATTGGTTAATTCAATGCTGAAGGAGATTAGTGTAGACAAGGCTTAGTGTTTCTTTTCAACCTTCTGAAGTATTCAATAATTGTTATTTTGATTTATTCAACTCAGTATCAACCCTGCTTTTTCAGATTCCGGCTATTGAATTTGTGAGGTGGAGTGAGAGATCAAAATTAGTTTCACACGTATGATCCTTGAAATTCTGATTCATATGGTATTTGTCTTTAAAAGATATCACTTATATGTGGAATCTAAAATATGACACAAATGAACTTATCTATGAAATAGGAACAGACTCACAGACATAGAGAACAGACTTGTGGTTGCCAAGGCGGTGGGTAGGGGAAGGTATAGATTGGGAGTTTGGGATTAGCAGATGCAAACTATAATATATAGAATGGATAAACAACAAGCTCCTACTGTATAGCACAGAGAACTGTAGTCAATATCCTGTGATAAACCATAAAGGAAAAGAATATGGAAAAGAATGTGTGTGTATATATATATAACTGAATCAGTTTGCTGTACACCAGAAGCTAACACAACATTGTAAATCAACTATACTTCAATAAAATAAATTTTAAAAAATAAATTTTGTTTCAAAAAAAGACAGTATATAAAACATATTTAATAGTAAACTATATTTAATAGTATACGAAAATGTGCAGAGAAGTAATCGGTTGACATAGTTCCATTTTTCATTACTTGTGAAGGACCTTGCCTTTGGCAAGCCACTATTCAGTTCCTTACTCTAAAAAACAAAATAATACAGTTCTTTTAATACCAGATATTACACAGTGTCTTTTTAACTTTGTGGTAGTGTTAAGGGTCGTCTATTGAGTCTTTTGTCATAATTTTTAGTTGCAATTACAGTGGAATTTTTGGAACTATTGACAGCAGTAACCTTAGGTTGGTTTTGCATGGAAATTTATTCAGTAACTATTTTATGTAATTTAAGGACAAAGAAATATGGAAATTTGGGGCACATAATGAGAGATAAGTAGAAAAGTCACGATCCTCATTCACTTGATGATTAAGACAACTTGACTTTGGATAGTTTTTCTCTTTAGTAGGGGCTGAGTATTCTCAAAGGGTGGTTTACAGTTTGTCTGAATTTTGCTCTTATTTTGACCGTTATTCCAGTTACCCTATTTCTTCATTCCAGGTGCCGGCGCTGTCTCAGGTGCCCACTCCTGTGCTTTAGTCCCCTCCGCCTTGCTCAGGGTCACCCTCTGCTATAGACTTAGTCTCCTCCACTTTCCCCGGGCTCCTTTTTCCACAGCCTCTTGGTAATCCTGCCGCCCCTCCGGCTTTCTTTCCCAGCTATTTTGCTTTCATCCCATCCAAGCCTGGTTCCCTTTTCGAGTTACTTTCCTTCCATTTTTATTTCAGGTAGCTCTGAGAAGGAAAGATAAATTTTAATATAAACATAAAAATTCCTGAACAAGTGACTTGAGTATTTTGTGGACTCAATAACAAGGAAGAGATCTGTTATGCAGTTCCCCTCTCATACGAGAGCATTCCTGAATCAGACTGGATTGTAAATTAAGAGGAAGGTGAAGGCAACCCTCACATTTGGTGACAGAGATTTTAGTGTATGAAAAAGATGTGGTTTTTAAAAATTGAAAAAAGAAATGGACTTAAAAATTTATCTGGCAATTGCTTCTGCTTCGTATAATCATCAAATATTCATTGTATCTCACTGTTTTCACTTAATCTCAGTTAATACATATACCTCACATAACCGCATCTCTTTGTTGGAGGTGATTCCAGATGGTAGGGGAATCATTAATTCATGGTCACCAAATATTAGATGACAGGTGCATCATTTTTATTTAGAGCGCAGTGGCATGTGAGCTTCCTTCACAGTCAATGTAAAAGCAATTCACTGTATAGTCATTGCTGAACAAGTGTCCCGCCAGACTTACATAGCAAAATTCCACTGCTCAGAAAGCAGAGGTGTGATGCAGCTGCTGTCCCAGTGGACGTTGTACAAACAACCGCCTGTGTGACAAGTTATTGTCTGGACTTAGGATCGTCTATTGCTTCTTCGTTTAATATCTTAAAGAATTTATTTTTGGGTCTTATTTTGCTTGCTAATCTTCACAATCTTCTTTAGGCCATAAGAGTAACTCCCATCACCTGTTGTGATAGCAACAGAGGATGAATGAGGCAAGACACAGAAAGCAATTAATATTGGCTTTGTCTTTCCTGCATTCTTCCTTGATGTTCTTCATGATCATGAGATCATCATACCATGAGATCCAAAATAATGACAAAATGGTAAAACACAAATGCTTTGGGCAGACATTTTGTGGGATGTTATTTTAAGTCCCCGCACTTGTCCAGCCCTGGGGCGGAGTGTGGCGATGCAGATGGCGTCACCTGCTGTCTGTGTTCCAGGGCTCACTGGCAGTGGCCCTTCCTCCCACTTAAGGTTTACTTGTGTGTACAGATGATTCATGGCGTTGACGTCCTGGTGAAAATCGAGGGCTGAGTCACACAGGAGCACCCAGGAGACAGAGGTCAAATGAAGGCCTCTTTCCTTTCAGAGGGGAACTCAGGAGGTCATCTCCGTTGACCCTCATCTGTTACTTGGATTTTGACAGCTTCCAGGCTCTGCTCACTAATGCTAATAACAGACAATTCTAAGTTCTTCATTTTAAGTCAAAATCTATTCCCTGTTATTTTGACCAGTTTATCCCAGTTTGACCAGTTTATCCCCTTGGGAAGAATACATTCTCGGCTTGTTCCTTCTTCAAGTGACTGACAAGCTTTTGGAGAGTTGGCAATGGCAGATGTCTTCTCCTGAACATTTGCACTTTAGGATCTCTGGTTTTTCTGTTGTGCCTCATGGATGCAGAGGCCCCTCCTGGTCCTCACAGACTTCATCTTGTGATGCTACAGCTTATCAGGGTACTGTCAGTGTGATGCTCACAGGTGGACAAGATCTTCTGGTGTGTTTGAGGAGTGGATAATACAGGCGATATAATAGAGTGAAGGAGGGTTTAGTGGGGCTGAGCCCTAATCCTGGCTCCAGCTTAGCTGATGGCACTGCTGTTTCAGAATCTCCATCTGTAAAAGGAGAGGGCAAGGCTAGATTACCTCTGGAAGCACAAATGTTCAGAGCTGGAATGACTCTCAAAGTATAAAAGGTCTGTACTATCGTCAGGCAGTTGTTTCCTTGAATCAGAATGTAAGCATTGACATTTATATGTGCCAGCTTTTATTGTGGGGTTTTCCCCTGGTGTTTCTACTTGGAAACTTTAACCCTTGACTCTGACGTCTATTACAACAGTCACTTTCTAGCTTCCTAACAGCCACAAAGTTTGTATACATAAATTCTGAGTCTTTGAGTAACTGATATAAATATTGAATAAGACAAGGCCTAGAGCACAGCTCTGTGGCACACCCTTGGAGAAATCTTTCTATGACAGCTAAACATAAATGGATATAAAATTAGCATATTTAACCACTTACTTCACTGCAGTTTAACCCACATTTATCTAACACATGCTAAGAAATTTTGTTAAATGTCTTACTGAATGAAATAAACCAATCTCATAACGTTTGAATGATCTTTGTTTTTTGGCATGATGTACCTTCTTGATATAACAAAGAGCGTAAAACCAATTTGCTTAATAACTAATTGTAGAATTTTGGCAAGGATCAATATTCAACGTACTCATTACTCATGTGTATTCTTTAAATGAGGAAATATTGTTGGATCTAGGCCTTTTTTTCTCCGAGATTCTCAGAAATTCATGTTAGTGGCTAATTTCCATGAGCTCTTAGTTATCTGTGCTTAATCTGTCCTCTCCTATCTTAATGTCTGTCTTGGTCTCAAGGGTAGTTAACTAGAATCAATGAATTAAAAAGCCTTGAATTTATTTTCAAAGCAGTTAGATGCCAACTAGAACCCAACTTGAGACTGAAGTTTCCTTCTGAACACATGCTAGGTTTTAGAACACGCTTGTTCAAGCAACCATTTACTTGATCATTTACTGTCTACTCTGTACCAGACACTGTGCAGCGCTAGTGTAACAGAGATGAAAGAGAAAACATTCTTTCAGACAGCATGTGTGAAGTGTTGGATGGTTTGTAAAGGATGCTGTGGGAAGGAAGAGGAGGGAGTGAAAACTCTGCCTGGCAGAGGGAAGTGAGCTGGGAAAGGGCTCCTTAGTGAGTCTTGAAGCATAAGTAGGAGTTCTCCAGAACAAGGGAGAGGCAAATGGAAGAGTCCACTTATAAAGGCACAGCGTGGGACAAGTATGAGCTGTACGGGGAACCAGATGGAGTGTATTGTACAACAAAATGAAAAGCAGGGACCACCAGAGGGAAAAAGAAGGAAAGAACTTTGAAAAAACTGACTAAAGTACAGCTTCAGGCAGAGCACCCTTCAGGAGAGTTGCCAGGAAAGAATATCAAGAGGTTCCCTCTGAGCGGCCAGTTCAGCTCGCTCTCCCCTGGTAGGGGCACCACCTGACCCCCAAGCAAGCAGTCAGTAAGGTGGAGAACCTTGATATTCTGGAAGAATCATCCCACAAGAAAACCCATCTGAAGGCCAGTGTTCCTATGAAAGACTCAGGCTGGCTTAAATAAGACTTTAGTTCAGCCTTTTGCTTGGCGTTAACTAGGAATTTCTGAAGCTCTCTATTTTCTTTATTCTTGCAGTTTATAGAAACTGAAAATTTTAGCCTAAGAGGGAAAGTGGATTTGAGCTGTAGTCTTGCTTTATTCTGCTAGTTGCTGTCCTAAGGCTACTTCATCTAAATTAGTTTATCCTTTATTCAATTAAAGAAAGAAAAGAGCATGAGATATAGCCACCTCTTTTATGAGTCAAATGAGATTTAGCATTTGATCATAAAGTCTAAGAGGTGAATTCCTGGCTTTATGTGGTAATAAATAGCCGTGGTCATATTTATAGAAGAACCCAATTTACTGATCTGAATTCCAATAATTACTAGCCAGATGTTGAGTCTTTTCTTGTAATCTCCCTCCTCAAGTTTTCACAAGAATTCTCAGGGATTCTGTGTGTGTTACCTCTGATCAGTGTGTGTGTCAGCAGTAGGCCTTGCTGCTGCCATTCCCCTTTTTGGTTCTTGAGAAGAAGAAGAGGAAGAAATTTCAGGTCTAATTTGAGCCGGCACCTGCAGGTTTTGCTGTATCTCCATTCACTTAGGTTGATTGCTGGTATCTATATATCTATAAAGAGAGAGTCAGAGACAGAGACAGACAGAGAGACAGAGGGGGAGAATCAGTTATCCAATAGACAGTTATTTTGTTTGTTCATAGAATATTTAGAAAAAATTATGATTCCTTGGGAAAAAAATAAGTTTAAAAAACAGACCTTTTGCAAGACACATTCCTGGATATAAACAATAATAAAGAAATCAAGAAATGAAGAAAAATACTCTTAAATATAACCCTTGAGCCAAAGAGTAAATAAAAGAGGAATTCATAGAAATTAATGAACAAGAAAATACTTTATATCAAAATAAGTGGAGCATGAAAAAGCTATACTGTGGGTGAAAATATACAGTGCAAAACATGTTTAAGTATAAAGGAGAAAATATAAAAAGAAAGGGAATAAGTTTTTATCTCATACAATAATAGAGCAACAAATAAACCAAAATAAAATAGTAGAGAATTAATAAGTATAATCACTAAAATTGTTAAACAGAATTTTTTTATTGATGTATAGTTGACTTACAATATTACATTAGTTTCAGGTGTACAGCCTATTGGTTCAGTATTTTTACAGGTTATATGCCATTAAAAGTTATTACAGGACAATGGCTATATTTCCCTGTGCTATATATATAATATATCATTGTTGCTTATCTAATTTATACATAGTAATTTTTATCTCTTTATCCCATACCCCTAACTGGCCCCTTCCCCCTGCCTTCTCCCCACTGGTAACCACTAGTTTGCTCTCTGTGTCTGTTAGTCTTCTGTTTTGCTGTATACATTCATTTATATTATATTTTAGATTCCACATATAAGTGATACCATAAAGTATTTGTCTTTCTCTGACTTATTTCACGATGTATAATATCCTCTAGGACTGTCCCCACTGCTGCAAATGGCAGAATTTCATTCCAACAGAATTTTTTTTTTAAATTGTTAAAAGGAAAACAAGTCCAAAATCTGGTTTAATAAAATGGCCAATAAAATAAATAAAATTCAGTTAAGGAAACAGAAAATAAAAATTAGAAATGAGACAAATTGGAAAGAAGAAAGAAATTTATAAACATAAATTTGACCACAGATAGTGTGTGGGCTAAAAGATTTCGAGAGACTACTATGTGTGATTCTAAAGAAAGGATTTTGATGACCTAGAAAGATGGGTGATTTCCTCCCAAAAATGTAAAAAATAGACAAAGAATCGTTGGAAAATATGACTTCACTAATTATGTGGAAGAAACTGAAGAGATGATTCAAGGTCTGCCACTGAATAAAGGACAAGGACTAAGTGTTTTCTCAGCAGGGTTTACGTAGCTCATGTTATTTAAAGTATTTTAGACCAAAGAAAAGATAGACAGCTTCTAAGACGTCAGCACAGTTTTAATGCCAAGTCTAATACAAAACAAAAAGAAAACTGTAACCGAATTTTGTTTATGAATATAGAGATATTTTAAAAACAAAATATTAGCAAATAGAATTCAACAGTTCAGCAAAAGGAAGTTCAATACTAGGAAGTCAAGGATGATTCAAGTTAAGGGATTTTATCAGCATACTACATGACATCAACCATGGGAAGTGTAAAGTTTTTGTGATCATATAGATAGATGCAGAAGCTTTTGATAATACACGATAATGCAATGATCATTCATAATCAAATCTCCGAGGAAAACAGGAATTGAGGGAATATTTTTACTAAATTCCAACAGCAAATATTATTCTTAAAAAAGGCAAAACTATGTTAGAAATTGTTAAATAAGCAAAATTAAGACCTAAGGAGGTAAAATTGCCATCACCATTGCATCACAAGAAAATTAAATAACTTGTATGAATTGGAAAAAAGAGGTAAACCTATACCTTTTTATTGGATTGCATATGTAGAAAGCCTAAGAGACTTTGGTAGGAAAAAATGTTCAATTTCTAAGAGATTTGAGGAATTGGGTTAGATATCAGAGATGTATTGAACAATAGATTTTCTTTATCTTAGCCATAAACATCTGGAAAGGTAAATAGGAAATATTCTATTAATATTGAATGTAAGTTATAAAAGCAATAAGAATTGGGGAAATTTTGAATAAGAAAGGAATATGGTGTATACAAAGAAAATCAAAGCATATGAATAAGATCTAAATGAATATACAAACCATTTCCTTAAAAGTTTCAATATTAAAAGTTCAGTAATTCAAGGTCAATATGTAAATTTAATGCAATAAAAATAAAAATGCTGAGCTGTTTTAAAATTTGTTTTGGAGTTGGATAAGATTGCTTAAAATTTATAGGGCCAAATAAATACCTGAAAAGAGTCAAAAATGTTTCAAGAACAATAGTAAGGGTTGACTTGCTTTGCCAGACATTATACCATCCTCTAAAGTAACCATAATAATATAAATGTTATAACATGTAGTATAAAGATAGGTAGAACAAAACTGAGAATCTAGAAATTGACCCCTGAATTTATGAGAATTTAATAAATATTATATTTCAATTCAGTGGAAAGGGATGGATTATTCCATTGATGTTCTGGTACCACTGACTCTATACATATGAAAAATACCCTATACCCTATACAAAAATAAATCCCAGATGGACAAAGGATTTATGTAAAAATCAAAACAAAACAATAAATATTTTGTGTTTGTACAGCCTAGGGACAAGGGTATATCTAACCAAGCTTTTAAACCCAGAAGCTATAAAGTAAAAGGCAAATATATTAGACATAAAGATTAAACATTTCAATGGTGAAGGACTGTAGTCAAAATCAATTAGAAAATGATGGTTCTGGTAATATTATAATGTAATTAGCAGGCAGCCAGTTAACATTTGTACTTTTCAGAGAGTTTTTAAAAATGGACAAGAAAAGATGAACAGTTTAATTTTTAAAAGTGAACAAAATGTATGAACAGGTTGTTTAGTAAAGAGAAAACTCAGAATACTAACAAACATACAAAAGGCTCAGATTCACCAGTAGGCAGTGATATGTAATTTAAAGCAATTATGGATTATGACTTTACACCATCAGCCTGACAGCTGTTGCTGGATGTGATTCAAGGACAAAGCATTCCCATACATTGCTGGTAGGATGTTTAGAGCTACAGACTCTTGTGGAAAGCAATTTGGCAACATCTATTTTTTAAAAAATTTTAATGCATAATCTTAAGACTCTGATCTATGTAAAGTAGATTGCATGCATGATGTTTATTGCAGCATAATTTGTAGAAAAGTGGAAACAGAGAATAGTCCTTAACAGAAAAACACTTGAACAAATTATGGTACATCTATGCTATAGAATATTATGGAACTATTGAAGAGAATAAATTAGGACTATACTGGGTAATCTAAATTGGTTTATGGAAAGTAATGTTGGGGGGAGAAAATAAAAATGCATAAAAATGTATATAATATAACCAATTTTTTTTTTCCTTTGTAACATCCTTTTCTTTTCTTTTTTAACATCTTTATTGGAGTATAATTGCTTTACAATGGTGTGTTAGTGTCTGCTTTATAACAAAGTGAATCAGTTATACATATACATATATCCCCATATCTCTTCCCTCTTGCATCTCCCTCCCTCACAACCTCCCTATCCCACCCCTCTAGGTGGTCACAAAGCACCGAGCTGATCTCCCTGTGCTATTCGGCTGCTTCCCACTAGCTATCTATTTGACGTTTGGTAGTGTATATATGTCCATGCCACTCTCTCACTTTGTCCCAGTTTACCCTTCCCCCTCCCCGTATCCTCAAGTCCATTCTCTAGTAGGTCTGCATCTTTTTTCCTGTCTTGCCCCTAGGTTCTTCTGACAATTTTTTTTTCTTTTTTTTTTTTAGATTCCTTATATATGTGTTAGCATACGGTATTTGTTTTTCTCTTTCTGACTTACTTCACTCTGTATGACAGTTTCTAGGTCCATCCACCTCACTACAGATAACTCAGTTTTGTTTCTTTTTATGGCTGAGTAATATTCCATTGTATATATGTGCCACATCTTCTTTATCCATTCATCTGTCGATGGACACTTAGGTTGCTTCCATGTCCTGGCTATTGTAAATCGAGCTGCAATGAACATTTTGGTACATGACTCTTTTTGAATTATGGTTTTCTCAGTGTATATGCCCAGTAGTGGGATTGCTGGGTCGTATGATAGTTCTATTTTTAGTTTTTTAAGGAACCTCCATACTGTTCTTCATAGTGGCTGTATCAATTTACATTCCCACCGACAGTGCAAGAGGGTCCCCTTTTCTCCACACCCTCTCCAGCATTTATTGTTTCTAGAGTTTTTGATGATGGCCATTCTGACTGGTGTGAGATGATATCTCATTGTAGTTTTGATTTGCATTTGTCTAATGATTAATGATGTTGAGCATTCTTTCATGTGTTTGTTGGCAATCTGTATATCTTCTTTGGAGAAATGTCTATTTAGGTCTTCTGCCCATTTTTGGATTGGGTTGTTTGTTTTTTTGACATTGAGCTGCATGAGTTGCTTGTATGTTTTGGAGATTAATCCTTTGTCAGTTGCTTCATTTGCAAATATTTTCTCCCATTCTGAGGGTCTTCTTTTGGTCTTGTTTATGGTTTCCTTTGCTGTGCAAAAGCTTTGAAGTTTCATTAGGTCCCATTTGTTTATTTTTGTTTTTCTTTCCATTTCTCTAGGAGGTGGGTCAAAAAGGATCTTGCTGTGATTTATGTCATAGAGTGTTCTGCCTATGTTTTCCTCTAAGAGTTTGATGGTGTCTGGCCTTACATTTAGGTCTTTAATCCATTTTGTGTTTATTTTTGTGTATGGTGTTAGGAAGTGTTCTAATTTCATTCTTTTACATGTAGCTGTCCCGTTTTCCCAGCACCACTTATTGAAGAGGCTGTCTTTTCTCCACTGTATATTCTTGCCTCCTTTATCAAAGATAAGGTGACCATATGTGCGTGGGTTTATCTCTGGGCTTTCTATCCTGTTCCACTGATCTATATTTCTGTTTTTGTGCCAGTACCATACTGTCTTGATTACTATAGCAGCCAACATCATCCTCAGTGGTGAAAAACTGAAACCATTTCCACTAAGATCAGGAACAAGACAAGATTGCCCTCTCTCACCACTATTATTCAACATAGTTTTGGAAGTTTTAGCCACAGCAATCAGAGAAGAAAAAGAAATAAAAGGAATCCAAATCGGAAAAGAAGAAGTAAAGCTGTCACTGTTTGCAGATGACATGATACTATACATAGAGAATCCTAAAGATGCTACCAGAAAACTACTAGAGATCATCAATGAATTTGGTAAAGTAGCAGGATACAAAATTAATGCACAGAAATCTCTTGTGTTCCTATACACTAATGATGAAAAATCTGAAAGTGAAATTAAGAAAACACTCCCATTTACCACTGCAACAAAAAGAATAAAATATCTAGGAATAAACCTACCTAAGGAGACAAAAGACCTGTATGCAGAAAATTATAAGACACTGATGAAAGAAATTAAAGATGATACAAATAGATGGAGCGATATACCATGTTCTTGGATTGGAAGAATCAACATTGTGAAAATGGCTGTACTACCCAAAGCAATCTACAGATTCAGTGCAATCCCTATCAAACTACCACTGACATTTTTCACAGAAGTAGAACAAAAAATTTCACAATTTGTATGGAAATACAAAAGACCCTGAATAGCCAAAGCAATCTTGAGAAAGAAAAATGGAGCTGGGGGAATCAGGCTCCCTGACTTAAGACTATAATATAACCAATTTTTAATGCAAAAAAAAATAAAAAAAATGAAATCCATAGTGTGTGTGTGACTCTGTGTGTGTGTGTGTGTGTGTGTGTGTGTGTATCCAGCAATGATTATATGAGTTTGGAGAAAAAAATTGGAAGGATACCTACAGAGTTGAAAACAAAGGTCTGGCATTCAGAGAAGGGGTAAAAACAAATAAAAAAGTATGGGAAGAAGTGTATGATTTATTGTTATGCTTCATTACTTACATTATATATATATATTTATATTAAAAAATTTTCTATCTATGAAATATATTTATGAATTTAATATATCATATTCATAAATTTTACATTCATAAGATATATGTATAAATATATTCATATACTATATAAATCCACAGATACATATATTCTTGAGCATGTATCAAATATTTTATAAGACAACATTAAAAATCTACTATAATATATATTTTATGTGATCATGTTTAGGAATTTATGTAAAATTTCTGTAAGTTTTAGGTGATTTTTTAATTTGAGAAACAAGTACAAGAGAGATGGATTGAAGAATGAAAAACATCTAGCTAACTGTTACAATAATACATAAATGAGATTGAACTAGGATTATGATAATGGTAATGGCAGGATCAGGCAGAACAGGGGCAACTTAACAAGAATAAAAACGAAAATACACGAAGAAAGAAGAGTGGGGGAAGGGAGGAGGGATTCTCTTCTAATCCGTTCGTTTGTTTGTCTACCCTTGTACCAGTACAACACTGCCTAAATTACTGACATTTTATAGTAAGTATTGCACTGAAAGCACCAGTAGTGTGAGTCCTTCAACTTGCTTATTAAGATTGTCTTGGGCGCAGACATAGAGAATGGACTTGAGGACACGGGGAGGGGGAAGGGTAAGCTGGGACCGAAGTGAGAGAGTGGCATGGACATATATACACTAACAAACGTAAAATAGATAGCTAGTGGGAAGCAGCCGCATAGCACAGGGAGATCAGCTCGGTGCTTTGTGTCCACCTACAGGGGTGGGATAGAGAGGGTGGGAGGGAGAGGCAAAAGGGAGGGGATATGGGGATATATGTATACATATAGCTGATTCTCTTGGTTATACAGCAGAAACTAACACAACATTGTAAAGCAGTTATACTCCAATAAAGATGTTAAAAAAAAGATTGTCCTGTGTAACCTAGGACCTTGGCATCTTCTTATTAATTTTTAAATCGACATGTCAATTTACACACTCACATACATACAACCTGCTGAGGTTTTGAATTAGTTTTCTTTCAATCTATAGATTGTTTGGGAGGAGTTTGCCTTTTAATAATAGAGTCATCAAATCTATAGTATATCTGTTTATTTAGGTTTTTCAAATCATCTCGTAGTAATTAATTTTCACTGTAGGCTTCTTACATAATTTTTGTTATCACTAGGTATTTGATGTTTTTAATACTATTTTTGATAATTTTCGATTTTTAACTTCCAACTGATATTTGCTAGAATATTGAAATACCCTGAGTTTTGTTTATTGACCTTGTATCCAGCAACCTTGCTTAATTAACTAATTTAAATTCTGTTAGTTTGTAGATTATTATATTGTATGTGAATAAATAGTTCTATTTCTTCCATTCCAGTTCTTATCACTTGGATTTCTTTTTCTTGTCATATTGTACTGGCTAGGACTTTTAGTACACTATTGAATAGAAGTGGTTATAGTGGACATCCTTGTCTTTTTTTCTGAATGCATGGGGAAAGAATTCAATACTTTATCATTAAGTATGCTTTAGGTTTTTGTAGAGACCCTTTATCATAATAAGTATATTAAGAATATAGTTTTCTGAGCTTATTCCTGAATACCCATTCAGATAGTTAATTTTTAGAATGTTTTTTCAGCAGCTGGTGAGATGATACTATGATTTCCCTTCTTTTCTATTTCTTTTCTGCACTGATTGATTTTTAAATGTTAAGCCAGACTTGGATTCCTAGAATAAAACTCATTTGCTCATGATATATTATCCCTTTTTGTATATCACTGGATTCAATTAACTAATATCTTTTTTAGGATTTTCGAAGCAGTGTTTATGAAAACTTGAGAGTTTTTTCCTTGTAATTTCCCTGTCAGATTTTGGTATTAGAGTTATGCTGGGTTCATAAAATGAGCTGAAAACTGTGATCTCTATTTGTGTTCTCTGAAGGAGTATGTATACTATTTGTGTTAATTCTTCCTAAATGTTTCTAAGAATTCACCAGAAAAGCCAACAGGATCTGGAGGTTTCTTTGTGAAATATTTTAAATTATGGGTTTAGTTATTTTGTATTACTTAATTGCTTTGTTTTGCACGTCTCCTCAAAATTTGGAAAACTTTTGTTCCAGTGGTTATGTTCGTAGACTATGATATCTATTTTTCCACTCAGTATCTATTGATTTCCTTCTCTGGAATGGCAGAATTAATATATTTCCACTTCCATCCCTGCCACTGTCTGACTTCAGTGAATTATTATTTTTCTTAGTTTTTACATCGGTATTATTGATTTGCTTATCTCTGTTAATTTTTTAACTTTAAAGACAATTTTTATTACCTCATCACAAAAGGTAAAGGAATTATTACACCCACGTTACCATTCTCTTTCTATCTCTCTTCTAATTTTTGTTAGATGTACAATTTCAACATTTTTCAACATGTATTTATAGTAATTACATGTTGTTCTTTAATCACAATTTGTGATTTTTCTTTTTTATTTCAGTCCTGCAGCTAAATGGAATCTGTGTTCATTGTTAGTCCTTTACCTACAGCTTCTGTATTCTTTCGGTTGGGTGATGTCTGTCTTCTAGTAGTTCCTTCTCAAAAAGTTTATGAAAAAAACATGTGGAGTATGTGGCAATCACCACAGATTTTCTTTTACTTTATAGTTTAATGACAATTTAGTTGGGTTTATAGTTCTTGGGACACTTTGTTTCCTTGGGAGACATTTTAGCCATTGCTACTAACATTGAATTTTGAATGCTGCCGTGGAGTTATGTGCGACCAGCTTAAAACCTTTTGTAGGAGGTTGATAATTTTCTTCACTTTAAAGAAGGAGTTAATGCAAATACAATAATCAAATGTATAATTTAAGGGCTTCATTTAAGAGCTGGTAGCATTTGAGGGAAATTGATTTTTTTAGATTTAATTTGGCTAAGTACAAAAAGTCTCCCTACCTGAGGAGTTGGGGTCAGAACATAAAGTATACCTCAGACATGTCTTTTAGGGAAGATATTTTTTTCCCTGGGCATTATAATACTTGAAAAAGAACTCCTCACTATTAAAATTTTGATAGTACAAGGTTAAAAGATATATTTAACCTGAGTTTTGCTGTGTGGGATGGTCTTGGAATCTTTAGCTTACTGATTCCACTTGTAGCCAGGTTCTGGCTTTCAGTGGAAGAGCCTCCAAGTGAATCAGTGGAGAAGGACTAAAGCCAAATGCAGAGGCATGACAATCACTGCTTTACTCCTTCCTCTGAGTAGAAACACCCTTCCAGATACCCATGGTTCCGTGGTCCAGTGTGAGTTCAGCACCTTTAGAAAAGAAGAGGAGGATGAGAGGAGACACAGAGACTTTGCAATTAGGTCGGGTGGAGAGAGAGCTTAATCGGAAAAACCTGGACCACTGGTAAGTGAGTGCAGACAGTGGAGAGTGGAGACAGGGGCCCTGGAGCCTGCATTCCCTTCACCACCATGGAACATCTTCAGAAGTTCCTGAAACGTTTCTTTGTCCACAAAATTGTAAAAATTTACCTTATTTCAAAAACTTTGCTCAAAAAAGTCTCTTCTGGGAGTCTTTGAAAGTTCAGGCTATTTAAAAAATGCGTATTATTAATTTTACTGAGTTAATAGCCATTATGGTCTAGCAGTGTGTATAATATATATCAGGGGACATCTTAAAACACATATTATCGTAAAATGCATATTTAAGGAGCTTCCACTTACATAAATTGAATTTAATAGATTGTAACAACTACAGTGGGACCATTAGGGTCTTTGGAAAACATAGTTCAGGGTCTTGTTAAAACATATATTCTCTTGGTGTCATATTCTACTTAGGGAATTTGCTCTAGTAACCTAGAGCATGAATGTGTTTGTCTTGCTTAGTTAAAAATAAAAATCGAAAAGTAAGTTTTTTTCAGTGAGACAGTCTACTAAGTCAGGAAGAAAGCAAATTTTGCAATTAATTGAATTGTTTTTAGTTTCAAATCACATACAGAGAAAAGTGTCAGTTAAGAATAATAGCTGCCAGTAAAAGTTTTTAATGACTTACAAATTACTGTGTATAAAAAATCTTCCTTTTTTGTGTCAGAAATGTGAAGGTATATGTGTTTCTGGTTAAGCTGAGATTATTAATTGTTAGTTATCAACAGATATATTTAATGAAAAGCACTGAGTGTAAATTATATCCAATGTTTTTCAGAATGTGATCTGCAAACCACCTACATCAGAATCTCCTAGGTGCTTAAAATGCCTGCTTCTGAGTCCCACCCTAGGTTTTTGCATTTTAATCAGCTCCCTCACGGATTCTTGCACACCAAGAAAAATTTAAGAGCAGTAGTAACTTTCATCTATAAACCTATAACGTAATCAAATCCTGGAGTCCTATCTAGACTGAACCCTGCTGCCTGGGTGTACACTCGGACCGCGCAGTGTATGCTATAACTCCTTAAACGTTCTTCAAGGAATACGTATCATGTTGACTGTTCAAAATCTAAAGGCACCACCCACTCAGGGCCTAGGGATGCTCAGTGATGGTAACCGACCCTCACCTACAGCACAACACTGGACCCACCAACACCAAAAACACAACGAAACAAAACCCTCTGTCGTGTTGTCTCGTTGTCTTCCTCAAAAACGGAACTATATTAATAACGAATAACCCTATCTCTGAATTTTTTCACTGTTTTCTCTTCTTTTAGAAGTACAAACAATAGCCTCTCGAGCCACTGAAAATTGCATTTATCTGTGCCCCAGCTACAAGGCTACATTGAAGGAAAATTCTTCATTTGCTACCGAGAAGTATCAACTCTGATGGCTGAAATAAATTCGAAACGAATCTTACACTAATGGCTTAAAGTCCTTAAAAGGATTGCCTGGTTACTGGTTTCACTCACAGCAAAGTGGTTGTAACACATAGAATCATCTAGAGGTGCTTATGTGCTTGAGAAGTTTTCTAAAAGTTAGAGTCCTAAGCACCACCATTGGTATCAAAGCTCTTCAGTTCATAGGCTTCCAGGACTTGGATGGAGCAAAATGCCTCCTGGCTGTGCTTAATGGCCTGGGGGGGCGGGTGGGGGTTGGTTCTTGATTGTGGAGAAGGATTCCCAGCTGTGCTTACTTAGGAGCCCTCTGACTAATACTCTTCGTTCCCCTGTAGGGAAGCCCTACCGGAATAGAGTTATTAATACCATAAAAGTGCCCTATAAAATCTTATGAAGTCGTGGGCTTTCTTAGCCCAAGGTTGCAGTAAATGGAAAATGTGAAAAGTTTGAAATTAAGTATGAACATCAAGTTCTGACATGGGAAGAATAAACTGAATAAGTAAAAGAAAAAAAGGATAATTATTTGGATCTTTAAAGCTTTAAACTAAATTATTTGACTCATATAGGTTCTGGGAAACACTCAGAAGTGGTATGCTGTTGGCCTTGCTGTTAGAAACAGGTCTTTATTTTAGTTTTTAATATTTTAAACTTAAATTAGAAATGATTTAATTGTGCAAAAGTATAGAGTTCTTACAGTTTTCTCTCCTCATTCCTGTAGTTTCCTTCTCAACTAACTGCAGTCTTATTTGTGAGTGATTTGTTACATTAGAGACAGGTGAAAACGTACATCACTTCATCTACTTTTCCCACTAGCTGGACTTGACTGACAATTCAATAGTGAATCCTGACATGATCAGTTTTTGAGTAATAAAGGCCAGAAGATAAAGATCTAGATCCTCAGTCTAGAGTAGAGTTGTGTTGTCTGAATGATTTGGAAAGGGTTCCTAGTCCTCCACTACAAGTTTGCTTTTGGGATTTGGCCTTTCCCTGTTAGTTTGTTCCCAGATGAGACAGTAAGGAAAAAACCATCCTCACTACCAATAAATAAATGCTGTACTGGGATCATTTGGGAGATCAGAACTCTGATTATGAGAAGACTCCTAGCACCTCTTATATCTCCTCATGAATCAGACAAGAGAGTTTGCTTAGTTCTGTGCTAGATGTTTTGGAGGAATTTTTTAAAATATATGTGTTATGGAGACAATCTCAGTGTCCCTCAATAGATGAATGGATAAAGAAGATGTAATTAATACACACACACACACAAACACACACACACACACACACACACAATGGAATGGTTTCAGCCATAAAAAACAATGAAATTTTGCCATTTGCAGCAACATGGATGGACTTGGAGGGTATTATCAAACAGAGAAAGACAAATACTGTATGATTTCACTTATATGGAATCTAAAAAATACAACAAACTAGTGAATAAAACAAAAAAGAAGCAGACTCACAGATGTAGAGAACAAACTAGTGGTTACCAGCGGGGAGAGGGAAGGGTGGAGGGGCACGATAGGGGTAGGAAAAATTATTATCATGGAACTATATGAAATCATGTGTGTGAAACTTTTGAAAATTGTAAAACACTATATAATTTAAAGACGCATTCAGTAAAAACAACTGAAGGAAAAAGACCCATGTGTTAAGAGACGCACAACACTGCTGGAGATTCAAACCAGCCTACCTCCTCTCCCCCTCGGCAGACTCAATTTGTTGTCAGTTCAACCATCACCCCTCGGGAGGGTGATTCCCAAACCTGTGTCCTGCACCTGAGTTCTCTCCTGGAGTTTGCTTCACTTTCCAAACTCCCCGAGACCTGTCCTCCTGGATGTCAGTGTCTCAGACGAAACCCATCCCCTTCCCTCTTTCCTCTGCCGTTTGCTCCTCTTCCTGCACTTGCTCTTTTCTGCTTGTGGTGATGACCTCACCATCCTCCCGAGCTTTGCGTAGGCCCAAACCTGTAGTTTTTGTTAACTCTTATTACTCTTGCTTCGGTTGCATCTCAGTTCTCGTAGCTGCCCTGCTTTTTCATTCCCGTGCCGTTGTCCCGAGTTCCAGCCCTCCTCGCTCTTGCTAGACTGCTGGTATAGCCTCCTAACTGAATCCTACCTCTAACCTCTCCCCTCCCCAAAATGTGTCCTACAGGCCTCGCTCCGTTCATCTCCAAAAAGTCCAGTGCCCATCTTCTGCTCAAAAGGAGCCAGTGCCTCCACCATGGCTACACGAGGGCGTCCTCGCTCCCTAACTTACCCATCAGGGTCCTTCACACTAATCCTCCCTGTTGGCCGACTTCTTTTCATAGCATTGCTCTTTTGCAGAATCCTGTGCTTCACTGAAACCAAGTAACTTGCTGGTCCTTCAGATTTGTGCCTTTACTTCTACCTTTTCCTTGTTCTGGAATAGCCTCCCCTCATTTCTTTTGATCTAGACTGTGCCTAAAACATGAGAACTTGCCCAGGAATTAGGGACAGAGTTAAATACAGACTAAAGTTGAAGAGCCTGAGCCCTAGAATGAAACTGCTGGCGTTCAAACCCTGGCTCTCCCACTTATTGGTGTGTCAAGATACTCTTTCTCTACCTCAGTTTCCTCATCTAGAAAATGGGGAAAACAATAGTATCTAACGCATGGTGCTGTGGTGAAGTTTATTTACTTGAAGTTAAGGCTCTGAGAATAGTGTCTCATGCATGTAAGATGTTATATAAATGCTAGACACCAATTGTGAATGAGTAACTGTTTTCTTCATTTCTAGGGCTTTACCCTTTAAGCAAATTCTTTTATAGGTATCAGAAAGTTTAATAATGAATATGTGTATATAACTTATCTCTATAATTGTGGGCATGAAAACTACACTTCACTTACCTTCAGGTAAAATAAAGAACTAGTACTCAGGCATATTAAAGAAATTATTAAGGACAATTTCATACAAACACAAACGTCAATAAAGGAGGCTTGTGAATCCCTACGTGTGCATAGCTGGCTTCGACGCCCGGCCGATCTTGTCTCCACTCGACCCCGTCCGTGTTATTGTGGGAGTGATCCCTATGCTTCATCTATGAACAGTTCAGTACGTGTCTCCAAATAAGAAGAACTTTTTAAAAACGTAACCACTATACCAATTTCACACTTAAAATGTTAAACAATAACTTCTTGACGTCATTAGGTAATCATATGGTGTTCAGATTTCAAGAATGGTGTAACAATCGGAACTTTTTTTTTAACATTTTGCTTTAGTCAGGATCCAAATAAAGGCTCACACATTCCAGGTGGTTGCTGTGCTTTTAGGTGTGTTCATCTGTAATTTCCCCTCTATCTCTCTGTTATTTTGTTTGTTTTCATTATATTATTTGTTAAGGAAGCGGGGCTGTTTACCGAAGGGTTTGCCAGTGTGGATTTGATTACAGCTCCGTGGTGTAATTTAATATGTTCCTCTCTCCTCTGTGTTCCCTTCAAATGGGGAGTTAGATAAGCCTTAGGTATGCTGTTCTGGGCACGATCACTTCATAAGTGGTGTGGTATTCGTCTATCAGAAGGGACCTAATGTCCAGAAATCTCTCTTTTTGTGATGATAGCAGCCATTGATCATCAATACCTATGCCCATTAATTCATTTAGGGTTGCAAAATGGTAATATTTTAATTTCCTCATCCCCTCTACATTTATTGGCTGGAATATTTCTATAGGGAAGAACCTCCCCTCATCTGCTCTCTGATTACTCAGTGGTATGGTTCACATAGGAAAGTCCTGCTAAATGCTTGATTCTTTCCATTTATATACCAGTTTTCAAAATAATGAGTTGATTCTCTAGTATCTTACAGTGGTTACCACTTATGTTTTATTTTGTTTGTTTTTTGTCAGTTTTGTGAACCTGTTTTTCTTCCATTGTAGTTACCCTTATTGCTTCTCAAATTGTCCTCTTCGTGGTCAGTAGGAACCTCTCCAGTCAGCCTCCTGGTCTCTCTGATGTGAACCAGGCATCTTTGACAGCTTCCATGGATAACACGTTCCATGCTCCTGCGTATGACTTAAGTCCTAACCATGCTGCAGGGCCTTAGTTTTTACCTCCAGCCTGAAGGCTTCCTGCCCACATCTCCTTACAGTACTCACCTCACCACTGAAGCCCTGCAGCCTCAAAGTTGTAGGGTCTTTGCCAGTCATCAGAGGCTGGTTTCCCCAGACGGCAACGTTCAGTCTTCACATCCCCAGTGCTTGGAAGAAGGCCTTGCATAGGTCCTGGTGAAGTCGACTTGTTTGATTACTTAATGTTGCTTTTGTTAAGTAGACTTAAAGTTATGTAACCCTTCAAGAATTTAATGGGAATAATCTTGCGTATTGTGGGATTTGAGAATCAAGTAGTTTTCTGATCTTGTGTGTATTACTGGATGTGCTTTCTTCAGTCAAGATTCAATGAGTAAAATTAAACCACAAACTTTATAAAATATCAGCAAAATTATAAAAACAAATAGTACAGAAAACACCCATATATCTTTCACCTGATATGGTAGGTCATTTGTGTTCTCTTCCTCTCTCTCTCTCTTCATATCTATCTACCTACCTACCTATCTATAAAATATACATATAATATATATCTCTACAAAATATATATAACATACTTAATATCATATGTATTATATTACATAATATACATAATGCATTACATATAATATATAGGTAATAGATTATGTGTTTTATATATTTATACATAACATACATATTTATATATTATACATATTTATATTATATAATAATATTTACATATAACTTTTTTCATATGATTTGAGAATAAGTTACTTAAATCATGCCCTCGTAACTCTAAATATTTGCTTGTGTATTTTCTAAGAATAGGGCTATTCTCTTATATAACCACAGTATAAGTATCAGTTTCATAAGTTTACATTAATTTATTACATGTTTAGATTTTAAGAAAACTAAGTAACATTTACTGGCAGTTTGTAAGCACCTCTTGCAGGCAGCAGCTCAACGTCATGACAAGAGAGAGAAGATATTATTAGGCTGTTTGTTGATAAGGAAACAAGCTCAGACAGGTTATAATTTTGCTGATGTTTAGTTCTTTGCTCTTTATGTCTTGCTAACTCCAGTTAAGTGAGACTTCCTAGAAAAGTTTATAGAAGATCTACTTCCAAAGCAAGCAAAGAAGGGTTGCATCCTAGTCAGACCAAGAGCAGGTTAGAGACAGCCATGGGAGCAGTGATTCATTGGTCTGGTTGAGATTTGCCTGTGATGACTGTAGAGGGTTTCCTTGTAGATCTGTCATTCTCACTGGATTCTCAGGAAGCAGCTGCAATGGACTGAGCTGTCTCTCCCAGATGAGTGTAAAGTTTCAGCTCTTTTCCTCATCAGCAAAATGAAATGAAATGTAGAATTTTGAAAAGGCCTGTTATATTATTGCAGACATTGCTGTAATTTGGAAATTTTCATGCTAACACACAGATGATGTGGCAGTTTTGAGAATTCATTCTACTTGAATTCCAAATCAGTTTTAGAGACTATCATTTAAAATGCCATTATTTTACTCAGAATTCTTCCTGATGATACTTCATTTGGGAGACATTTGTGGGAGACCCACTGTGTGCCTCCGCCCATGGGCATACGCGACAAGGCCGTTCAGTTTGGGCCCGTCTCCCATCCCACCCATCCTCATGTTCTGCCCATGCTCTATCCACCTGCTCACACATCACCTCATGCCTGGCTTCCCCAAGGATGCACCTCTTGGTATGTCACATCACCAAGGGAGGGAGGTATGTGCCTCCCTCCTCTTTATAATCAAATTCATTCATATTCCCCCTTCCCCTCCCCCTCAACCCCCATCAGTCAATATGAGAATAACTTGTGTCTTCTTAATGGTCATTCCTAATGTAGTCACCACAATTTTAGGCACAGTGGGAAGGGTGGGCTGTGGCATACCATCTTGTCATCATGGTACACTGGGACCATTTCTACAGATGCTTTAGTTTACTGTCATATGTTAGTATCTGTAGAAGTCATGACAACAGTTCTTTGAATGTTTCCTTTGTCCCTGTACCACAGAATCAGTTTCTGAGAAACTTGGAAATTCAGAGGCTACATTAGCAAACATAAAACACCACTGCCTAATAGTGGATTTTCCAAAGATATAGCTTTCAAGAAGAGGGTCTTGAATTTAGACCTCATACAAATGTCAGTTGGGTGGCTTTCCTTCCATAGCAATTAGCCAGTTAACTGGGCAGCCACGGCTAAGGAAACTTAATAATGGATGACTTAAGCTTGTATAAAACCATGTGTTTGTTTAACCAGAATTATGCCATTGTTTTGTTAGTAAATCAAAGCATAGACCACTTCTTGCTATTTTGAACTCCAAGGACCATCTAGATTCTTTAATTATATTAACATTTTGTGTTTAAAATTATTTGAAGTAGTGGACCGTCAACTAGATCTTGGAAATGGTTTGTGATACATCAGTGAGAGTGTTTCTTGAAAGAGGATTTGCTCTTCTTATATGAAATATGAACCAAATTAAATTTACAATATAATTATCAATAGATCTGCATTTTTAGTTATTAAAGGAAATTGATATAAGCTGATTTTATAAAAGTTATTTTGTTAGATTAAGTTCTTTCTCCTCCTTGGAGAGATAACATAATTAGGTTTATGTGACACATGCAGTTAGGTGAGTAATCTTGGCTCCTATCCATTTAGATAAAAGAATTTTGAACAATTTGTGACGTAACAAATAAGTTTATCAAGACAGACTCTTTTTGAGACTTTGAAAAGCAGGGGCACTTGTCTCTGAATGCGAAGTTGTCTCAGCCTTTATCTCTATTCATTCTTAGAGCCTCAGGAAGTCATTATTTTAAAAGAATCTTGGGAATGTAATTCATAATGTAACACTTTACATATACATTCTTTCGTCTCAGCATTGCAACAGTAGTATTCAGGTAGGTTTAGAAGTTATTTGCTTTTCCTAGTTAAAAATCCGAAAGCCAATAATGGCAAAGACTTTACACAGCTGTAGAGACACATGTAATTAGACTCAGGCCTCCTGTTTCCTAGCACCAGACTCACTTCACTAGATCACAATTGGAACACTAAGCTCTGGCTTGGCAGTTTCTGAGAATCTATCACGTTTCTCAGTATATATTTAGCTGCTAGAGACATAATCAGTCAAATCTTTATCATCCTCATTATCCCTAATAACAAAGCACTAAATTAGTACTGATTGTAAGCTATATTAAGATGGTAAGTCACACATATCTTTAAGTTAGAAAAGAATTTCTTATTTGGAAAAGAAAAGTTCTTTTTTGTAACTGACTTTCATTATCTAATCTATATATATGTGAGTTAGTAGTGCAGTTGACCCTTGAACTGTGTGGGTTCACTTACTTGCGGAGTTTTTCAACAGTAAATACTACAGTACTATGCCATCTGTGGTTGGTTGAATCCACGGAGGCGGAAACTCAGATATGGAGGAACAGCAGATATGGGGAGCCAACTCGAAGTTATACGTGGATTTCCCACTGCTCAGAGGATCCTTGCCCCTAACCCCCTCGTTGTTCAAGAGTCAAGTGAATACTACAGGTGTATTCTTTTAATTTTCAAATTTACAACATTTAGGCAAAGGGGTTTTGCTTAAAATGGTATTTCTTAACTTATTGATTCTTAATAGTGAGTGGAAAACAAGATATTTTAATGGTTTAAATAACTGAAAAATTAATTATATTGAACATTTATTTGAAACCTATGAGCCTTAACAATTCACAAAAGAAGTGTGTTTTAATTGTTTCTGATCTCCTATATTGAGTAGATTTATCTCCATTTCAATAGACCAGGTAATAACACAAATCAGAGAGTCCCCGTATTAAGTTTATTTTGTTAAAGGTTTACACTGATGCACACACACACAGAGTTGACCCTTGAACAACTCTAGGGGTTAAGGGTGCCGACTCTCTGTGCAGTTGAAAATTCTGGTATAAATTTATAGTCAGCCTTCTGTATCTGCAGTTCCTCAATCACAGATTCAACCAACCACAGATTTTGTAGTATTGTACATATTTACAATTGAAAAAAATTTGCGTATAAGTGGACCCAGGCAGTTCAAACCTGTGCTGTTCAAGGTTATGTTATATGAAACATAAAATACATGTACAGGGTAGAAGGATGTAATTATTGATAATTACATTAAACATGATCTAAAAGTCATACAGAAATACAAATGACTGGTAAAGCCAATGGAAAAAACAACCCTGAATGGCTAAAACTACCTGGTTTCAACATTTATGATAAAATAATTAAGAAAGTGTAGTGTTAGTGTAATGACTGACAAATAGACCAATGGAAAAGTACAGAATCTAAAAATAACCCCACATATATATGTACAACTTATTTTCAACACAGGTACAAAAACAATTCAGCAGATAATGGATAGTTTTTTCAACAAAACTTTTGGAACAATTAGATATTCATGTCAAAAAGGAAGAATTTCAATCCATATCTTCCATGTTATCTGTTACATTTATCCATTTATTTATAAATAAGTTTATTTATAATTTCTTGGATATGACACTAAAAGTCCAATCCATAAGAGATAAAGTTGTTACATTAGAGTTTATCAAAATTAAAACTGTCTCTTAGACTCTGCTCCGAGAATGAAAAGACAAGCCACACACTGGAGAAAATCTTTGCAAATTACATATAAGATAAAGGGCTTTTATCCAAAAAATATAAATAACACTAAACAATCCAAATTTTAGAATGAATAAATGATTTGAATAGACCACTCAAAAAATAAGGATCACAAATAAACACATGAAAGAATGCTCAACATAGTCACTAACGAAATGCAAAAACAAAAAACAAATTTTAAAAGACCACACAAATGTTTGTTATTTTAATTGTTGTGATGGTTTCATGGCTGTATACATACGTCAGAACTTATCAAATTGCACACATTAAATATGTGCAGTATGTTAATTATACCTCAATAAAGGTGTTAAAATTTTTTAAATTTAAAAATGCCTTGACAAAAATAAAAAGCCAAACCACATCCTGGGAGCAAATATTTGCGAATTGTATCTGATAAATGACTTGCATGTGTAACATTCAAAGAACTTTTAAAACGCAGTAATATGACAGGCAAACATTAAAAATGGGCAAAATATTTGAATGGATACTTCATTGAAGAAGATATGTGAATGGCTAATTAGCACATGAAAAAAAATCATTAATTATTAAGAAAATTCAAGTGAAAACCACAATGAGATAACTCTATGCACTGACTAGAATGGCTGTAATTAAAAAGACTGACAATACCAACTACTGGTGAGGAGTAGTAGTAATTTGACGCCTTTACACTGAGGCTGGGAATGGCAAATGATACAGGCACTTTGGAAATTGGTTTGGAAGTTTCCTAAACAGTTACACATACACTTAACCATGTGACCTGGCTATTACACTTCTAGGTATTTACCCAAGAGAAATAAAAACCATGTCCACACAAAGATGTTTATGCCATTGTCCATAGCAGAATTATTTAGAATAGCTAACAATGGGAAACTGCTGAGTGGATAAACAAGATGAGATATATGCATACAAAGAACACTACTCAGAAATAAGAAATGAGCTACTTATCCATGTAGCAACAGAACTATGCTGTGTCAAAGAAGCCAGACCAAAAAATAAAAAACCTGCATATTGTATTCTATTTATATGAAGTTTCTAGAAAAGAAGCAAAAATATAGACAAAAAGCACATCAGTGGTTGTCTGGGCTGTAGCTGTGATGGGCAACTGACTACAAATGGATACAAGGGAACTTTTCCGGGTGAGGGTATCTTAATCCTGAATTGTGGTGGTGATGGCACAACTATATAAGTTTACTAAAATTCAGTGAACTGAACATGTCAATATTATGGTGTATAAATTATACCTTAATAAATCTGTTAAAAAGATACTTAGGCTGGAAGTAGAAATTTGGGGCTCATCAGCATATAGATGGTGACTCTAGCTATAAAAGTAGAGATGATACCGGGAAAGTCTGCTGAAAAGGAAAACAGAAGAAGCTGTTTTCTGCAGATCCCTGTGGAAGAGCAACATTTAGACGATGCAGCAAAAAAAGAAAATGAGGAAATGTGGCTACTGAGGTAGAATAAAAACCAAACAAATATACTGTCTCAGCAAGCAGTTATTTCTAGGAGAGTTTGGTCAAAAAGATATCAAATGCTACCGATGGGTCAAAGGAGAAAAAAGACTGTACGGCATCTGATGGTCACCTGAGACCTTGGCACGAGCGGTTTTTGAGCAACAGGGAGGGTCCAAGTCAATCTGGAGTGGCCTGCAAAGTGAGTGAGAAGTAACAGAATGCAGACAAGAAGTATCAGAGCCTGTTTCCAAAGCTTATCTGAAAATGGAAGGAGCAGATGAAGCAGAGACCAACAGGAGAGGAAAGTGAGAGGTTTTGTTTTAGTAGAAGATTCAACAACCTCTTTCAGCAGGAGCAGGGGGATGGAACAGAGGATGAAACAATTCTTCCATGCTTTAGAATAGAGGAAAGGACGGTATCGATGTAAGTGAATTCGGAGATTTCAAGGCATTAAGGGAAGGTTTGTGTGACAGCATCTGTTTTCTCCGTGGGAACCATGCTCACCCGAGGGTAAGAGCAGCAGTCTTAATACCGAGGGTTTGAAGGAAACAGGGTAGTGTAAGGACCTAGAATGAGGTTAGTGATCGCGATTCTATAATGGCACTTATCGGCCCAGTTGTGTGACTTTCTCTAGGACTGGTCAGCAGCTGAGGAATAAGAGGTGGACAGTTGGACTCCTTGAGGTTGGCTCCGTCAGAGAGAAAGAAGAACAAGTGTGTTCAGAGTAGTGGTGAAAGAGTGGATGAAGTAAGAATGCAGACAGAAACGAAGACACTGGGGTCTGATGGACACTTTTTTCACTTGGGTTCTCCTGACTTAGAAGCAGGTAGTTTATTTAACAGGGGTCTCAAGAAGCAGGAGTAAGGGGATGGGGAAAAGCTAATTTAAAAAGGCACATTTTTAGCTGCTTATCATTGTAGGCAGCTGAGGCTGAGACGTGCTGGGGATCCCTGAGGAACCCTGTAGAATGTGCTTTACAGTTGTCTCTCTACAGGACAGAAGACTGGCACGTTAATCCAACTCCAGTTACCCTTTGGTGGAGGGTTGCTTCAAGGGCTCTTAAGTTCCCCCCACCCCCTTAGATGTTGACAGTGTCTAAGAGTCCTTAGGAACTGAACACAGCTTCAGCTTGAGAGTTGAGCCTAGGGCATGTGGTACAAGGTAAATTACACCAAGTGAAGGAAAGTCCCTATGAGGTCAAAGTAACAGCAAATAACTTGGGATAGTAGGAGGAGTTCTTTGGGTGTGTGAAAGTTACATATGTCCTCTGAGCTACTGATTTATCATCAGTAAAAGGGGATGAGAACATGCAACTTGCAGAGTTACTGCTACAAGTAACAGGAGCCCTTTCTATGTAAAGTGCTCGGCACAGAGCCTGGCCTATAGTAAAGCACACAAAATAGAAGCCAGTGTATTATTGCTACTATCTATTGAAATATCAGTAATGTTAATAACTACCTGCATTGTGGATAATAATAGATTAATCCAAACTCTGTAAAAGAGTTTCACTACTTACCTGAACACAATATTTTGCATACCAAGGCATTGTGATTTTGTTTTGAAGGATATTAAATTTTGGTATGGTTTTTTTAAACCATTTTTTAATGAAGTATAGTTAATTTACAGTATTGTGTTAGCTTCAGGTGTACAGTAAAGTGATTCAGTTACATATACATTCTTTTTCAGATTCTTTTCCATCATAGGTTATTACAAGACATTGAATATAGTTCCCTGTGCTATACAGTAGGTCCCTGTTGTTTATCTGTTTTATGCATAATAGTGTGTATATGTTAATCCCAAACTCCTAATTTATCTATTCCCCGTACCCACCCCTGCTATCCCCTCTGGTAACCGTAAGTTTGTTTTCTATGTCTGTAAGTCTGTTTCTGTTTTATAAATAAGTTCATTTGTATCATTTTTTAAAATTCCACGTATAAGTGATACCATGTGATATTTGTCTTTCTCTGTCTGACTTACTTCACTTAATATGATAATCTAGGTCCATCCATGTTGCTGCAAATGGCATTATTTCATAAATTTTGGTGTAGTTTTGAAAATAGCTTCATCAAAGAATGGGTATGGGAAAAATGTTAAATGTAATCTGATTTCCATTTATCCTCTTTCCTTTGGTTGGGATTGCATTTAAGTTTTGTCAGACTAGAATGACTGTATTTTCAAAGAAATCTCCAGAGATGTTCTACTGGTTTTGTTTTTGAATCTTCTGCATTTGAATTTATCCAAACACTGAGAAATAATCTAAATGCAACTACACTCTAACAACTTCTGATGTCAAATAAATTTTCTTTAATTCTGGCTTATTAATGCTGTAGTTTTGTTTTCACTCATTTTCTTCTCAATGGAGAAAAAAGGAACAACTGGTTACTATTGTCAGCTTTCTTTTGTTTGGGATTTATTAAGTATGCAATGCTTGAATATCTTTTTTTTTTCTGTCTGGATATAGAACTCCCACTGCTTTCAAAGAATGATAGAATTTACAATAACGAAGCTTTAGAGCTCACCTTGTCCCAGTATATAACCTGATGAATTAATACTAGTTAAAATATTAGTAATTGTCATCTAGCATTTCTTTTGTATTCCTCGTGGGTGTGTCCTTTGCTCAATTACCAGTTGGTATATTATTCTTTTTCTTACGAATGATAAAACCTCTGTGTATTAATGATGTTAACCATTAAGCCACCATATGATGCTTTTTTTCCCATTTTGTCACTTGCCCTTTAGTTTAGTTTATATTTTTGCCTTACAAGTTTATAATTAGTATTTTGTCAAATATATTATTTTTTATGAATTTCTCTTTTTTGTTTCTATACTTAGAGACACCTTACTCACCATGAGTTCTAAGCTATGTTTCACTTATATTTTCTTCTGCTCCTTTAACATTTTTATTTTTAAGTGGGCTATCTAATCCATCCAGAATTCACTTTAATGCAAGATTGCACTTACTCCTAATAAAGTCCATGGTGTTTATATAGCATATTGTTTCAGTCTAACATTTCATATCATGAATGTGAAATGAAATGTTCATAATATATATCAGTGGCTCTCAGCTGAAGACAGTTTTGCCCTCTATGGGAAGTTTGGCAATATCTGGAGATATTTTAATATCTGGAGATATTTTATTTGTTAAGACTGAAGGTAGGTAGGGTGCAGGAGAGGCTGGCTACTGGCCTTTAGTGAATAGAGGCCAGGATGATACTAAACATCCTATAATGTACAGGAGAGCCCTTGCAAGGAAGAATTGTCAATGATGCCAAGAGTAAGAGATCTTGATAGGAGAGAGGAGAGAGGGAGAGAGAGAGAAAGAGAGAGAGAGATATTGATTGAGAGGTCCTCTGTCAGTTACAGGCTCATCAATAGTGATAGTACCTGGCTGATATTTGTTTCCTACCCTGAGGGGCATTGTCAGAGACTTTGCCTCCTGATTTGCAGAAAATCAGATTTCTACATTGTATTTTTGCTTATCCCCAGTCTGTTTTAAAAACAAATGAGCTTAATAGTTTTAGAGCACAGATTGTGGAGCCATAGTGCCTGGGTTGAATCAGGATCCTGCCCCTTTTAAGTTGTGTGACATTGGGCAAGTTACTTAACCTCTCTGTCTTCAGTCCCCTTATCTGTAAAATGAGGGTAATAATCGTATCTTTACCCCAGATTGTCATAGAATTGCAGGATGCTTAAAGCAGTGCTTGGCACATAGTAAACATTATAGAAGGGTTGGTGACAGTGTTAATAATAAAGTAAATGACTTTTTTTTAATGAACCTTATTTGATCACCATGGCCCCTACTTCTTATATTAAAAGTAATACTTTTTAAAATTGATTGCAGATTTTTGCCACTGATCAGTTTGAAGCGGCATGTTTCTTCTTTAGCCATCTGCCACATTTCTTGTGCCCTTGCCATGCCGCATAAACCCCATCAGACCATCAGCTCTGTTCTCTATATTATTGTTGTTACTATTATTTAACTTTCATAACCGACAAGTTGCAGGTTTCCTTGTAGGCACATATCTCTTTAATATTTAGAGTTGCTTACGCTTTCTGTCTATGAGAACCATTAATTTTGAATAAAGACTGTATTCATTTTTAGTTACATTCTGAAAGTCAATGATGATATTTATGGAATTACATTTGTCTTCTTGTGTCAAAAAATTCAGTTTATTCTATTAACTTGTGCGGAATACATTTTATATCGATATCTAGACACTGTGTTGTTTTGGATCCCCTTACTAGATATTTTCTTCTGGGTATTTCTGAACCTCTTAATTTCTGTTTTGCTTTCTGTCATATATGCCACTCTCTGGATTAGTACATTCCAGTGGAATTTTCTGTGGTGATGTAAATATTCCATCCTGCACAGTCCTGTATAGTCGGCACTACTGAGCACTTGAAATGTGGCTAGGGAAACTGAAAAACTGAATTTTAAATTTTATGAAATAGCCATGTGTGGCCAGCAGCTACGAGCCTGGAGAGCCCAGCTCTGCAGCATCTCCTTACCCTCTGTTTCCAGTTTAACGTCTTCAGTTTCATTATATCTTGAATGTGTTGCACTGAATGTGTTTGTGTGGCCTTTTGTTTATCCTATACATTATATGTATTTCTTGTATTGCAAGTAATCAAATTATTTTTACTTCATTTCCTGTGTTTTCAATATGGTAATAATGCATACTCTTAGATGATTGCGTAAGGGTAGAAAACTTTTCTTCCCTTCTTCCCTTCTAGGTTCTTTGACTGGTCTAATAATTAAATTGACATACGATAGACTAACAGGAGAAAAAGAAAGTTTTAGTACCAGAGCCCCATAAAAATATGACACCCAAAGGCAGTCCGGCAGTTGAGGCTTATCTGCCATCGGACCTAAGGAGTGGGATGGGCCAGGCTTGGAAGGGGAGGAAGACCACTCACAGAAGGATGAGAAGGGCATATGTGTGGTGATCAGATGTTTGCCTGTCATGTACACAATTCTTTAGATACAACGTTATCTCTGGTAATAGTTCTGTTTCTGGGCCAAGCCCCCTATTAAATTCTTTTAGGCAGTTAAGGGAGAGGGAAAAAAGCTGTTCCTGTGTCTTATGGGGCTTAATTGCCTTTAGTTCAATGCAGTCCACATGCCAAAGTGGCACATTTTGGGGTGGTTTGTGCTGCTGGCATTTAATTGGGACTGTACATGTGTATTTCTACTTGTAAAATATTTAAAATATTATCTCTTAAAATCAGGTGCTTGCTTTTCTTTTTTTTTTTATTGAAGTATAATTGATTTATAGTATTATGTTAGTTTCAGGTGTACAGCAAAGTGATTCAATAGTTTTATAGATTATACTCCATTTAAAGTTATTACAAAATAATGGCTATATATCCCTGTGCTGTATAATATATCTTTGTAGTTAATTTGTTCTATACATAGCAGTTGGTGCCTCTTAGTCCCATAGCCCTATGGTGCCCTTACTTCTTCTCTCTCTCCACTGATAACCACTAGTTTGTTTTCTAGTTCTGTTTTGTTATATTCATTCGTTTTATATTTTTATATTCCACATATAGGTGATAACATAGAGTATTTGTCTTTCATCTGACTTATTTAACTAAGTATAATGCCCTCCAGACCTCTCCATATTGCTGCAAATGGCAAAATGACATTCTTTTTTATGGCTGAGTAGTATTCCAGTGTGTGTGTGTGTGTGTGTGTGTACACCGCATCTTCTATATCTGTTCATCTGTTCATGGACACTTAGGTTGCTTCCATATCTCGGCTATTGCAAATAATGCTGTGAACATTGGGGTGCATGCATCTTTTCAAATTAGTGTTTTTGTTTTCTTTAGATATATGCCCAGGAGTGGAATTGCTGGGTCATATGGTAGTTCTATTTTCAGTTTTTTGAGGAACCTACATACAGTCACTGTTTTTCACAGTGGCTGCACCAATTTACATTCCCAACAACAGTGTACAAGGGCTCCCTTCTCTCCACATCCTCGCCAACATTTATTTATTATTATTATTTTTTTTAGAGAAGTAATGTAGCTATAATTAACCACATTACTATGGATCTTTATAGCTCCAAGTAGATCTTTATTGAGAAAATTTTGGTAAAATTGCATGTATATACAATAATGCATTTGATGGTTTATAATAATATTCTGAGATCCAAGGACAATATTTCCCTATCTTATAAGCATTTTCATACATTTAAGTAATACAGCACAGGCTCAGGAATTTACGCCATTGTTGGTAGAGTAAGATGGCTAAGTAAAAGTATCACCTAGCAAAAAAAGACAAATGTCATTATCAAACTTTGGCTTAAACTTTGAAAGCCTTATGGATTTTCAAGTGAATTTTTTTCCCTAAGTGTAAGTTGAGGAGATCAGCAAAGAGACTTTGAACACTAGACAGACATGCCATGCCCAGGAATAGATCTATGGTGCAAACAGTCTGCATTGCAGAATTTTTTTTCAGTTTCCAAGATAAAGCAACTGAAGACAAGAGATTAATGAAAAGAGTCCATGTTCTTATTGGTTCATGAATATGATCAATAAGTTCCCAAAGGACCCATCACTCCTGTTTTCTCCAATCTACCTTTCTATACGCCTCAGAAACTCCAAGAAGGAGAGTGATTTTATGGATAGCAGTTAGTTGAAGGCTGTCCAAGGATGGTGTTGGAGAGAATATTATATGCTCAGATATGTTTACAATCTCATGTAAAGAGTTCACGTGAAATAGGAGTGATTTCCAATTCCCTAGTAATATTCTTAATTAAGCCTTTCACTGAAGTGAAGTTAGACACTGTAGTTCAGAGGAATGTAGACCAGAGGTGTCCCCAATACTTCTGGGATCTCCAGCTCAGACAGAAGGACAGAAGCTCTTCCCTGAACAGCAGTAGGGAGCCTGGCACCGGGTTTATCTAATTTCATGATGAAATGGTAGGACATCTTAGGCAGGTTTGTCATAGAAATTTAAAAGGAGGAGGTTTTCCTGACCAAAGCTATTTGCATAATTGTCATTTTTTACTGGGATCAAAGCTGTGAATTTTTTTTTTTTTTTTAAACATCTTTATTGAAGTATAATTGCCTTACAATGGTGTGTTAAATTCTGCTTTATAACAAAGTGAATCAGTTATACATATACAATATGTTCCCATTTCTCTTCCCTCTTGCATCTCCCTCCCTCCCACCCTCCCCATCCCACCCCTCTAGGTGGTCACAAAGCACCGAGCTGATCTCCCTGTGCTATGCGGCTGCTTCCCACTAGTTATCTATTTTACATTTGGTAGTGTATATATGTCCATGACACTCTCTTACCCTGTCACATCTCACCCCACCCCCTCCCCATATCCTCAAGTCCATTCTCTAGTAGGTCTGTGTCTTTATTCCCGTCTTGCCACTAGGTTCTTCATGGCCTTTTTTTTTTTTTTTCCTTAGATTCCGTATATATGTGTTAGCATACTGTATTTGTTTTTCTCTTTCTGACTTACTTCACTCTGTATGACAGACTCTAACTCCATCCACCTCATTACAAATACCTCCATTTCATTTCTTTTTATGGCTGAGTAATATTCCATTGTATATATGTGCCACACCTTCTTTATCCATTCATCTGTCGATGGACATTTAGGTTGCTTCCATGTCCTGGCTATTGTAAATAGAGCTGCAATGAACATTTTGGTACATGACTCTTTTTCACCTATGGTTTTCTCAGGGTATATGCCCAGTAGTGGGATTGCTGGGTCGTATGGTAGTTCTACTTGTAGTTTTTTAAGGAACCTCCATACTGTTCTCCATAGTGGCTGTATCAATTTACATTCCCACCAACAGTGCAAGAGTGTTCCCTTTCCTCCACACCCTATCCAGCATTTATTGTTTCTAGATTTTTTGATGATGGCCATTCTGACCGGTGTGAGATGATATCTCATTGTAGTTTTGATTTGCATTTCTCTAATGATTAATGATGTTGAGCATTCTTTCATGTGTCTGTAGGCCATCTGTATATCTTCTTTGGAGAAATGTCTATTTAGGTCTTCTGCCCATTTTTGGATTGGGTTGTTGGTTTTTTTGTTATTGAGCTGCATGAGCTGCTTGTAAATCTTGGAGATTAATCCTTTGTCAGTTGCTTCATTTGCAAATATTTTCTCCCATTCTGAGGGTTGTCTTTTGGTCTTGTTTATGGTTTCCTTTGCTGTGCAAAAGCTTTTAAGTTTCATTAGGTCCCATTTGTTTATTCGTGTTCTTATTTCCATTTCTCTGGGAGCTGGGTCAAAAAGAATCTTGCTGTGATGTATGTCATAGAGTGTTCTGCCTATGTTTTCCTCTAAGAGTTTGATAGTGTCTGCCCTTACACTTAGGTCTTTAATCCATTTTGAGTTTATTTTTGTGCATGGTGTCAGGGAGTGTTCTAATTTCATACTTTTACATGTAGCTGTCCAATTTTCCCAGCACCACTTATTGAAGAGGCTGTCTTTTCTCCACTGTATATGCTTGCCTCCTTTATCAAAGATAAGGTGACCATATGTGTGTGGGTTTATTTCTGGGCTTTCTATCCTGTTCCATTGATCTATATTTCTGTTTTTGTGCCAGTACCAAACTGTCTTGATTACTGAAGCTTTGTAATATAGTCTGAAGTCAGGGAGCCTGATTCCCCCAGCTCCATTTTTCGTTCTCAAGATTGCTTTGGCTATTCGGGGTCTTTTGTGTTTCCATACAAATTGTGAAATTTTTTGTTCTAGTTCTGTGAAAAATGCCAGTGGTAGTTTGATAGGGATTGCATTGAATCTTTAGATTGCTTTGGGTAGTAGAGTCATTTTCACAATGTTGATTCTTCCAATCCAGGAACATGGTATATCTATCCATCTATTTGTATCATCTTTAATTTCTTTCATCAGTGTCTTATAATTTTCTGTATACAGGTCTTTTGTCTCCTTAGGTAGGTTTATTCCTAGATATTTTATTCTTTTTGTTGCAGTGGTAAACGGGAGTGTTTTCTTAATTTCACTTTCAGATTTTTCATCGTTAGTGTATAGGAATGCAAGAGATTTCTGTGCATTAATTTTGTATCCTGCTACTTTACCAAATTCATTGATTAGCTCTAGGAGTTTTCTGGTAGCATCTTTAGGATTCTCTATGTATAGTATCATGTCATCTGCAAATAGTGACAGCTTTACTTCTTCTTTTCTGATTTGGATTCCTTTTATTTCTTTGTCTTCTCTGATTGCTGTGGCTAACACTTCCAAAACTATGTTGAATAATAGTGGTGAGAGTGGGCAACCTTGTCTTGTTCCTGATCTTAGTGGAAATGGTTTCAGTTTTTCACCATTGAGGACAATGTTGGCTGTGGGTTTGTCATATATGGCCTTTATTATGTTGAGTAAAGTTCCCTCTCTGCCTACTTTCTGCAGGGCTTTTATCATAAATGGGTGTTGAATTTTGTCGAAAGCTTTCTCTGCATCTGTTGAGATGATCATATGGTTTTTCTCCTTCAATTTGTTAATATGGTGTATCACATTGATTGATTTGCGTATGTTGAAGAATCCTTGCATTCCTGGGATAAGCCCCACTTGATCGTGGTGTATGATCCTTTTAATGTGCTGTTGGATTCTGTTTGCTAGTATTTTGTTGAGGATTTTTGCATCTATGTTTATCAGTGATATTGGCCTGTAGTTTTCTTTCTTTGTGACATCTTTGTCTGGTTTTGGTATCAGGGTGATGGTGGCCTCGTAGAATGAGTTTGGGAGTGTTCCTCCCTCTGCAATATTTTGGAAGAGTTTGAGAAGGATAGGTGTTAGCTCTTCTCTAAATGTTTGATAGAATTCGCCTGTGAAGCCATCTGGTCCTGGGCTTTTGTTTGTTGGAAGGTTTTTAATCACAGTTTCAATTTCAGTGCTTGTGATTGGTCTGTTCATATTTTCTATCTCTTCCTGGTTCAGTCTCGGCAGTTTGTGCATTTCTAAGAATCTGTCCATTTCTTCCAGGTTGTCCATTTTATTGACATAGAGTTGCTTGTAGTAATCTCTCATGATCGTTTGTATTTCTGCAGTGTCATTGGTTACTTCTCCTTTTTCATTTCTAATTCTATTGATTTGAGTCTTCTCCCTTTTTTTCTTGATGAGTCTGGCTAATGGTTTATCAATTTTGTTTATCTTCTCAAAGAACCAGCTTTTAGTTTCATTGATTTTTGCTATTGTTTCCTTCATTTCTTTTTCATTTATTTCTGACCTAATCTTTATGATTTCTTTCCTTCTGCTGGCTTTGGGGGTTTTTTGTTCTTCTTTCTCTAATTGCTTTAGGTGCAAGGTTAGGTTGTTTATTCGCGATGTTTCCTGTTTCTTGAGGTAGGCTTGTATTGCTATAAACTTCCCTCTTAGCACTGCTTTTGCTGCGTCCCATAGGTTTTGGGTCGTCGTATCTCCATTGTCATTTGTTTCTAGGTATTTTTTGATTTCCCCTTTGATTTCTTCAGTGATCACTTCGTTATTAAGCAGTGTATTGTGTAGCCTCCATGTGTTTGTATTTTTTACAGGTCTTTTCCTGTAATTGATACCTAGTCTCATAGCGTTGTGGTCGGAAAAGATACTTGATACGATTTCAATTTTCTTAAATTTACCAAGGCTTGATTTGTGACCCAAGATATGATCTATCCTGGAGAATGTTCCATGAGCACTTGAGAAAAATGTGTATTGTGTTGTTTTTGGGTGGAATGTCCTATAAATATCAATTAAGTCCATCTTGTTTAATGTATCATTTAAAGCTTGTGTTTCCTTATTTATTTTCATTTTGGATGATCTGTCCATTGGTGAAAGTGGGGTGTTAAAGTACCCTACTATGATTGTGTTGCTGTCGCTTTCCCCTTTTATGGCTGTTAGTATTTGCCTTATGTATTGAGGTGCTCCTATGTTGGGTGCATAAATATTTACAATTGTTATAGCTTCCTCTTGGATCGATCCCTTGATCATTATATAGTGTCCTTTTTTGTCTCTTGTAATAGTCTTTATTTTAAAGTCTATTTTGTCTGATATGAGAATTGCTACTCCAGCTTTCTTTTGATTTCCATTTGCATGGAATATCTTTTTCCATCCCCTCACTTTCAGTCTGTATGTGTCTCTAGATCTGAAGTGGGTCTCTTGTAGACAGCATATATATGGGTCTTGTTTTTGTATCCATTCAGCCAGCCTGTGTCTTTTGGTGGGAGCATTTAATCCATTTACATTCAAGGTAATTATCGTTATGTATGTTCCTATTCCCATTTTCTTAAATGTTTTGGGTTTGTTATTGTAGGTGTTTTCCTTCTCTTGTGTTTCTTGCCTAGAGAAGTTCCTTTAGCATTTGTTGTAAAGCTGGTTTGGTGGTGGTGAACTCTCTCAGCTTTTGCTTGTCTGTAAAGGTTTTAATTTCTCCATCAAATCTGAATGAGATCCTTGCTGGGTTGTGTAATCTTGGTTGTAGGTTTTTCTCCTTCATCACTTTAAGTATATCGTGCCACTCCCTTCTGGCTTGCAGAGTTTCTGCTGAAAGATCAGATGTTAACCTTATGGGGATTCCCTTGTGTGTTATTTGTTTTTTTTCCCTTGCTGCTTTTAATATGTTTTCCTTATATTTAATTTTTGACAGTGTGATTAATATGTGTCTTGGTGTGTTTCTCCTTGGGTTTATCCTGTATGGGACTCTCTGTGCTTCCAGGACTTGGTTAACTATTTCCTTTCCCATATTAGGGAAGTTTTCAACTATAATCTCTTCAAATATTTCCTCAGTCCCTTTGTTTTTCTCTTCTTCTTCTGGGACCCCTATAATTCGAATGTTGGTGCGTTTAATGTTGTCCCAGAGGTCTCTGAGACTGTCCTCAGTTCTTTTCATTCTTTTTTCTTTATCCTGCTCTGCAGTAGTTATTTCCACCATTTTATCTTCCAGGTCACTTATCCTTTCTTCTGCCTCAGTTATTCTGCTATTGATCCCATCTAGAGTATTTTTAATTTCATTTATTGTGTTTTTCATCATTGCTTGGTTCCTCTTTAGTTCTTCTACATCCTTGTTAAATGTTTCTTGCATTTTGTCTATTCTATTTCCCAGATTTTGGATCATCCTTACTATCATTATTCGGAATTCTTTTTCAGGTAGACTACCTATTTCCTCTTCATTTGTTAAGTCTGGTGTGTTTTGACCCTGTTCCTTCATCTGCTGTGTGTTTTTCTGTCGTCTCATTTTGCTTATCTTACTGGGGTCTCCTTTTCACAGGCTGCAGGTTCGTAGTTCCCGTTGTTTTTGGTATCTGTCCCCAGTGGCTAAGGTTGGTTCAGTGGGTTGTGAAGGCTTCCTGGTGGAGGGAACTAGTGCCTGAGTTCTGGTGGATGAGGCTGGATCTTGTCTTTCTGGTGGGCACGTCCACGTCTGGTGGTGTATTTTGGGGTGTCTGTGGCCTTATTATGATTTTAGGCAGCCTCTCTGCTAATGGATGGGGCTGTGTTCCTGTCTTGCTAGTTGTTTGGCATAGGGTGTTCAGCACTGTAGCTTGCTGGTCATTGAGTGATGCTGGGTCTTGATGTTGAGATGGAGATCTCTGAGAGATTTTTGCCGTTTGGGATTACGTGGAGCTGGGAGGTCTCTTGTGGACCAGTGTCCTGAAGTTGGCTCTCCCACCTCAGAGGTACGGCCCTGATGCCTGGCTGGAGCACCAAGAGCCTTTCGTCCACACGGCTCAGAGTAAAAGGGAGAAAAAATAGAAAGAAAGAAAGAAAGAGGCTATAATATAGTGAAGTAAAATAAAGCTATTATATAGCAAAGCTATACAGACAAAATCTCACCCAGAAGCATATACATATACACTCCCAAAAAAAGGAAAAGGGGAAAAAATAATATATCCTGCTCCCAAAGTCCACCTCCTGAATTTGGGATGATTCGTTGTCTATTCAGGTATTCAACAGATGCAGGCACATCAAGTTGTTTGTGGAGTTTTAATCCACTGCTTCTGATGCTACTGGGAGAGATTTCCCCTTCTCTTCTCTGTTCGCACAGCTCCCGGGGTTCAGCTTTGGATTTGGACCCGCCTCTGCATGTAGGTCGCCTGAGGGTGTCTGTTCCCTGCCCAGACAGGACGGGGTTAAAGGAGCAGCTGCTTCGGGGGCTCTGGGTCACCCAGGCTGCGGGGAGGGAGGGGTATAGAGGAGGCGGGGCGAGCCTGCGGCGTCAGAGGCCGGCATGACGTTGCAGCAGCCTGAGGCACGCAGTGTGTTCTCCCGGGGAAGTTGTCCCTGGATCACGGGACCCTGGCAGTGGCGGGCTGCACAGGCTCCCGGGAGGGGCGGTGTGGAGGGTGACCTGTGCTCGCACACAGGATTTTTGCAGGCGGCAGCAGCAGCCCCAGCGTCTCACGCCCGTCTCTGGGGTCCGCGCTGATAACCGCGGCTCGCGCCTGTCTCTGGATTCTGCGCTGTTAGCCACGGCTCGCGCCCGCCTCTGGGGTCCGCGCTGATAGCTGCGGCTTGCGCCAGTCTCTGGAGTTTGTTTAGGCAGCGCTCTGAATCCCCTCTCCTTGTGTGCCGCGAAACAAAGAAGCAAGAAAAAGTCTCTTGCCTCTTCGGCAGCTGCAGACTTTTTCCCAGTCTCCCTCCCAGCCAGCTGTGGTGTGCTAACCCCTTCAGGCTGTGTTCACGCCGCCAATCCCAGTCCTCTCCCTGCGATCCGACCGAAGCCCGAGCCTCAGCTCCCAGCCCCGCCCGCCCTGGCGGGTGAGCAGACAAGCCTCTCGGGCTGGTGAGTGCTGCTCGGCGCCGATCCTCTGTGCGGGAGTCTCTCCGCTTTTTCCTCTGCGCCCCTGTTGCTGTGGGGTCCGCGCTGATAGCCGCGGCTCGCGCCCGTCTCTGGAGCTCGTTTAGGCGGCACTCTGAATCCCCTCTCCTCGCGCACCAGGAAACAAAGAGGGAAGAAAAAGTCTCTTGCCTCTTTGGCAGCTGCAGACTTTTTCCCGGACTCCCTCCCGGCTAGTTGTGGTGCACTAACCCCTTCAGGCTGTGTTCACACCGCCAACCCCAGCCCTCTCCCTGGGATCCAACCGAAGCCCGAGCCTCAGCTCCCAGCCCCGCCCACCCCGGCGGGTGAGCAGACGAGCCTCTGGGGCTGGTGAGTGCTGCTTGGCGCCGAGCCTCCGTGCGGGAATCTCTCCGCTTTGCCCTCCGCATCCCTGTGGCTGCGCTCTCCTCCGTGGCTCCGAAGCTTCCCCCCTCTGCCACCCGCAGTCTCTGCCCGCGAAAGTCCTTCCTAGTGCGTGGAAATCTTTCCTCCTTCACAGCTCCCTCCCACTGGTGCAGGTGCCATCCCTATTCTTTTGTCTCTGTTATTTCTTTTTTCTTTTGCCCTACCCAAGTATGGGGGGAGTTTCTTGCCTTTTTGGAGGTCGGACGTTTTCTGCCAGCGTTCAGTGGGTGTTCTGTAGGAGCAGTTCCACGTGTAGATGTATTTCTACTGTATCTGTGGGAAGGAAGGTGATCTCCGCGTCTTACTCTTCCGCCATCTTCTCCCCAACCCCCCGCCAGCATTTATTATTTGTGGTCTTTCTGATGATAGCTCTTCTCACAGGTGTGAGGTGATATCTCATTGTGGTTTTGATTTGCATTTCTCTAATGATTACAGTGTTGAACATCTTTTCATTGCCTGTCAGCCATCTGTATGTCTTCTTTGGAAAAATGTCTATTCAGGTCTTCTGTCCATTTTTTAATTGGGTTGTTTTTTTATTTGATATTGAGTTATATGAACTGTTTTTGTATTTTGGATATTAACTCCTTATCAGTCATATCATTTGCAAATATTTTCTCCCACTCATTATGTTGTTTTTTTGTTTTTGTTGCTGTGCAAAAGTTTTTAAGTTTAATTAGTTCCAATTAGTTTACTCTTGCTTTTGTTTCCTTTGCCTTAGGAGACAGATCCATACAGATATTGCTATTATTTATGTCAGTGATCTGCCTATGTTTTCTTCTAGGAGTTCTATGGTTTCCGGACTTACATTTAGGTCTTTAATCCATTTTGAGTTTATTTTTCTATACGGTGTGAGAAAATGTTCTAACTTTATTCTTTTACATATACAATAGCCGTCCAGGTTTCCCAGCACCACTTATTGAAAAGACTGTTTTTTCTCCATTGTATATTCCTGCCTCCTTTTTCATAGATTAATTGACTATAGGTTAGTGGGTTTGTTTCTGGGCTTTTTGTCCTGTTCCATTGATCTATGTGTCTGTTTTTGTGCCATTGCCATGCTGTTTTGATTACTGTAGCTTTGTAGTATAGCCTGAAGTCAGGGAATGTGATATGTGTAGCGTTTTTTTTTTTTTTTTTTTGGAAGCTTTCTTTGGCAATTTAGGGTCTTTTCTAATTCCATATGAATTTGGGGGTTAGGTGTTCTAGTTCTGTGAAAAATATCCTGGGTATTTTGATAGGGATTGCATTGAATCTGTAGATTGTCTGGGGTAGTATGGTCATTTTAACAGTATTAACTTTACCAATCCATGAACATGGTATATCTTTCCTCTCTTTGTGTCATCTTCAATTTCTTTCATCAGTGTCTTATAGTTTTCAGAGTACAGGTCTTTTACCTCCTTAGTTATATTTATTCCTAGGTATTCTAGTCTTTCTGATGCAACTGTAAATGAGATTGTTTCCTTAATTTCTTCTTCTGATAGTTCGTTGTTAGTGTATAGACATGCAACAGATTTCTGTGTATTAATTTTGTATCCTGAAATTTTACTGAATTCATTGATGAGATCTAGTAGTTTTTTGGTGGTGTCTTTAGGGTTTTCTACGTATAGTATCAGGTCATGTGCAACCAGTGACAGTTTTACTTCTTCCTTTCCAATTCAGATGATTTTATTTCTTTTTCTGTCTTGATTGCTGTGGGTAGGACTTCCGATACTACTTGAATAAACGTCGTGATAGAAGACATCCTTGGCTTTTTCCTGATCTTAGAGGAAATGTTTTCAACTTTTCACTGTTGAGTATGATTTGAGCTGTGGGCCTATTATATATGGCCTTCATTATGTTGAGGTACATTCCCTCTATTCCCACTTTGTGGAGAGTTTTTGTCATAAATGGCTGTTGAATTTGAAAAATTTTTTCTGCATCTATTGAGATGATTATGATTTCTGTTCTTCAATTTGTTAATGTGGTGTGTCACACTGGTTTGCAAATACTGAGCCATCCATGCATCTGGGATAAATCCCACTTGATCATGATGTATGATCCTTTTGATCTATGGTTGGATTCAGTTTGCTAATATTTTGTTGAGGATTTTTGCATTAGTGATTTTGGCCTGTAGTCTTCTTTCTTTTTTGTGATATCTTTATCTGGTGATGCTAGCTTTATAGAATGAGTTCGGAAGCATTCCTTCCTCTACAAGTTTTTGGAATAGTTTGAGAAGGATAGATGTTAACTCTTCTCTAAATGCTTGGTAGCATTCACCTGTGAAGACATTTGGTCCTGGACTTGAGTTTTGTTTTGTTTTGTTACTGATTCAATTTCATTACTGGTAATTGGTCTGTTCATATTTTCTATTTCTTCCAGGTTCAGTCTTGGGAGATTATACATTTCTTGGAATTTGTCCATTTCTTCTAGGTTTTCCATTTTATTGGCATATATTTGTTCATAGTAATCTTTTATGATCCTTTGTATTTCTGTGGTGTTGGTTGTAACTTCTCCTTTTCCATTTCTGATTTTATTGATTTAGACCCTCCCTCTTTTTTTTTTTTTTTTTATGAGTCTGGCCAAAGGTTTATCAATTTTGTTTATCTTTTCAAAGAACCAGCTCTTATTTCATTGATATTTTCTATTGTTTTTTAGTCTCTATTTCATTTATTTCTCCTCTGATCTTTATGATTTATTTCCTTCTACTAATTTTGGATTTTGGTCATTTTTCTTTTTCCAGTTCCTTTAGGTATAAGGTTAGGTTGTTTATTTAAGCTTTTTCTTGTTTCTTGAGGTACGCTTGTATCACTATAAACTTCCCCATTAGAACTGCTTTTGCTGCATCCCATAGATTTTTGGATTGTTGTGTTTTCATTTTCATTTGTCGCCATGTATCTTTTCATTTCTTCTTTGATTTCTTCAGTGATTCATTGGTTGTTTAGTAGCATATTGTTTCGCTTCTACGTGTTTGTGGTTTCTTTGTATTTTTTTCTTGTAGTTAATTTCTAGTCTCAGACTATTGTCGTCAGAAAAGATGCTTGATATAATTTCAATCTTCTTAAAATTATTGAGACTTGTGGCCTAGAATGTGATTTATCCTGTAGAATGTTCTATGTGCACTTGAAAATAATGTGTATTCATTTTTTTGGTGAATGGAATGTCCTGTATATATCTGTTTAATTCATCTGATCTAATGTGTCATTTAAGACCCATGTTTCCTCATTGATTTTCTGTCTGGGTGATCTGCCCATGGATGTAAGTGGATGTTAATGTCCCCTACTATTATTGTGTTAGTTACAATTCTCCCTTTATGTCTGTTAATATTTGTTTTATGTATATAGGTGTTCCTATGTTGAGTTCATATATATTTACAATTGTTATATCTTCTTTGATTGATCCCTTGATCATTAAGTAATGTCCTTCTTTGTCTCTTGTTTATAGCTTTGAAGTCTATTTTGTCTGAAAAATTATTGCCACCCCAGCTTTCCTTTTTGTTAATTGAAGTATAGTTGATTTACAATATTATATTAGTTTCAGGTGTACAACATAGTGATTCAGTATTTTTACAGATTATATTCTCCTTAAAGTTATTACAAAACAATAGCTATATTTCCCTGTACTGTACACTATATTCTTGTTGCTTTTCTATTTTACCCATAGTAGTTTGTATCTCTTAATCCCAGACCCTTGTCTTGCCCACTGGCAGGCAGAGCCAGGTCTTGGGGTCTCTAGGTGCAGAGCCCAGGTGTCCCAGAGTGGGCCAATTCCTGACACAGCTGGCTTTAGGGTCTGGGGTGTCCTGAAGCTTGTTTCAGCCTGCTGGTGAGTGGGGTCAGATCCTGGGGCAGTTGGCTGAGTGGCCCATGGTGTCTCACAGCTGGTGTTGGCCTGCTGGTGAGTGGGGTTGGATCCCAGGGTGTCCTGTAACTGGTGTCTGCCCACTGGTGGGTGAGGCTGGTCCTGAAGCTAGAGCAGGCTGGCTGGTAGGCGGGGCCAGGCCCCACGTCTCTGGCTTCAGGGCCCTGGGAGTCCCAGGTCTAGTGCCTGCACACTGGTGTGTGAAGCTGGATCTTCAGCCCTCTGGTGGGCAGGGATGTGTCCAGGGGCAGCTGTGGACTCAGGGGGTCTTAAGGCAGCCTGCTTGCTGGTGAGCTTTGCCCCCACTCAGTTAGTTGCTTGTCCTGAGACGTCCCAGCACTGGCACCTACAGGCTGTTGAGCCAGTGTGGGTCTCGGTCCTGGGGCTGATAAGCTAGAAGGAGGATTCCACTGCCCAGTGGAATCCCAGTGCCAGTGTCAACACGGTAGAATGAGCTCCCGCAAATGGCTGCTGCTGGTGTCTGTGTCCCCAGGGTGAGCTCCACTTGCCTCCTTCTCCTCTGGGAGACTCTTCAAGATCAGCAGGTGGGTCTGACCCAGGGTCCTTTCAAGTTACTGCTTCTGTCCTGGGTCCTAGATCATGTGAGATTTTGTGTGCACCTTTTAAGAGTGGAGTCTCTATTTCCCACAGCCCCCATGGCTCTCCCCAAAGTGATCCCCACTGGCCTTCAAAGCCAAATGTTCTGGGGCTCGTCTTCCCAGTGCAGGACCACCAGGCTGGGGAGCCCAATGTGGGGCCCAGACCCCTTGCTCCTTGGGGAGAATCTCTGCAATTGTAATTATTCTCCCATTTGTGGGTCACTTACCCAGGGGTATGGGTCTGGGTCCCCACCCCTCCTATCTGTCTTGTTGTGGTTCCTTCTTTATCTCTTTAGTTGTAGAAGATCCCTTCTGCTAGTCTTCATTGGTAGGTGCTCTATAAATAGTTGTAAATTTGTTGTACCCAGGAGAGGAGGTGAGCTCAGGTTCCTACTCCACCATCTTGGCCCAGGAGGTGCTTGCTTTTCCTTTTTTGCAAATAAAAATATTAATGTTTATTGCCTTAAAAAATGAAGAGCAAAGGAATATATAAAGAAGGGAATAAAATCACCCTAGTGGCACAAAGCAGAGATAACTACTACTACTACTCTTACTACTATACATACGCGGAGTGATGTGTGATGCACTTGGAACTTGAATGAGTTCTTTCTACACATAATATATTCTTTTATTTTTAAACACTTTACAAATTATACAAATAATACATGTTTATTGTTTAAAAATTGAAAAACACTGAAGAGTATACTGAAGGAAATAAAATCATCCATAGTCACAGCATGCATAGATTATTTATTTTTATTTTTCTGATTTGTTTTCTTCCAATAGCGTTTCTAAGACCCATAGGTGGGTTTATACACAGGTAGGTAGGTGGATGTTCAGGTAGACAAGCATTTTTAAAAAATTTTTTGAATTATACTATAGCTATGCAGGGTGTACCAATAAAAGTATATACCTTTCAGATAGTAATCAGACAAAAATATATGCAGCTGTGAGATGTGTCATCAACAATGGTATTAGTGGCCATTTTGAACATTTATAACTTTACAGTAATAAAAATAGATATTAACATTTATTCACTAAATTTGGTAATCAAATACTTGTATCTTTTTTATATTGTGAGAGCTTTCCTATAGTATAAAATAAAATTCATAAACATGATTTTAATGGTTGCAGCTTGTTCCACTGTATCTATATACCATAATTTATCTACCCAGTTCCCTATTATTGGACATTTAGTATGTTTCTCTTTTTACTACTATAAATAGCATTGCACTCTACATCTTACTGCCTAAAACTTTTCATCTCTGATTATTTCCTTAGGATACATTCTTAGCAGCAAAATCACTGGGCCCAATGACATGAGCAGATTTAAGACCCTTGGTATATATTGCCAAATTGCCCTCCAGGAAATTCTTTGTTGCTTATAGAAAAAAATAAATAATCCTTGTTCTATTTATACTCTTTAATCATTATCATTTCCATGCAGCTTTTTTTGAACCTTTAAACTTCTCTTCAGTTTTAGGACTCAGAATTGTTTTTTAATAAATGTTTCTTTCAAGGGATTAGCGAAGTAATCATGTCATTATAAATACCCAAACAACAGCAACTCCCTTGTTTTTTCTTAGTAAAGGTTTTCAGATGTAACATTTTTCATTGTATAAATTGTTTCTTTCTAGGGTGCACAAGGAGAAAAAGGAGATCCAGGTTTGGCCGGAGTTAATGGGCAAGATGTAAGCCTAACTTTCTTTTTTCTAACATTGTGTTAACATTTTGCTGCTGAAATATGCTAACTATCTAATGCTATTGAGACTTGACTATGCTTGGAAGAACTAGCCACAGTCATTCCGAAGTCAGGAATCAAGGTCGTTTTTTACGTGGCTCAGTGGAGCCCCAGTATTTTTTTTTTTAAAGGCCACTGACTTTATTGATTTAAAAAGCTTTACAGAGACAGTGACTATCCTGCCCAAAAGAGGGCCAAAGAGCATGAAACAGACCGGGTAGGGGGAGCTATGTGGTCCTCGGCCAGCTGCTGGTGCTAAAGAAAAATGAGGACCTTCTTAGGAAACGGCTGAAGGACACATGCGGCGCCAGTATTTTTAGTTTCGTAACGACCAGGTAGTTCCCTGGCTTTAGATGCCTCTTACGTGTACTCATCCTTCACAGCCCTTTCTTCCTTGCTATTTCTGGCTTGCATTTCTTCTATCTTCCTTTCTCTGTCTTTTTTCTTCTTGCCTGTGTTCTGCTGTGACCTGTGTTCTTACCCAGGTTACTTTTCATCTTACCCCCAATCTCCATCTACTGAGGGGTCTGCAGAGGTTGATCTCAGTGATGAGAAGAAAGGGAAGAAGGGAGGGAACCATGTGTATCTGTGTCACTCCCCTCCATTGCACCTATTCCCCAACCTCAGGGCTCCTCTCTCTGTCCCAGGGAACATCCCTGAGTCCTCCCCTGCACCCTACCCCCGCCCCCCGCCCAGGACAGCTGTCCCCCCGGAGCTTCACTTGGGTTCTTATGATGGAGTTCGGAGGACAGACCAAATCTGGGCTTCCCGCTAAGTGTAGATTACTCCCCCTTCAGGACATCAGATGCACTATTTACTGTAGATATACTAACTTTACTAAGGCAGGTATCCACAATGAAAATTATTTTTTCTCACAGTTCCCTTATTCATTTGCATAAAAGTGTTTCAGAAAGGTTCTGAAGGACCATACTACTTACTTTCTGGATAAAAGAATAAGGAAGCTAGATCCAGTTCCCTAATGCCCTAGAGGTACTATGAAATCCATCTGGTCTGCAGTAGATGGTTGCACACAGTGGGAAGGGAGGCTGAACTGTCCCTGGGGCCTGTGGACAAATAAGAGGGATACTGGGAGCGGGAGAGAAACATCCCAGTAGTTAACCCTACTAATTACCGTGGGCTTGAGGCTCTAGCCCCGCGCAGCTTTACTCTCTTACTTCCTAAGAAGCCCCATTCACATCTTTAATATGGCATCCTTCTTGTTTCTGTCTTCTTCGAAGGGATTTTTCTCCACCAGAGACTGGGAGCTAGCACCAGTGGTTGGAGCTAAGGGAGTCTCTGCATTTTCTCTGCCTCCTTACAGTACATCAGGATGCTGAATGTCCTAACCATTGGCCCGTACACTTAATAGAGCATCTAATTCCCCCCCACCCCCCGCCCCCGACCCTGTCACGGGAGATCCTGGTGTCGTGGGAAGTCAGAGCCCAGTGTATGTCCCAGTTCTGTCACTAGTTGAGAAAATAACTTCTCAGAGTCTGTAAGGTGATAGCCTTAGAATAGATTCTAAAGTCCCAATCACTGCAATGCCCTATCATTTAATACAAAGAGATTACTAAGATTAATTAGGATTACAGTCTTGAAAAGCATGATGAAACTTGAAGCATTCATTCAGGTGTTTGTACTTTCAGCTGCATGTAAGGCAATGTAGGGAAAACACGATGGGGATACAGCTGGAGCCCAGGCATGGGCAGTGCTCTCTGTGAAAGTGTTCGCCTTTCCTCCTCTGGCTGGGGGCGTGGGGTGATGCGGTTTGTGTTGTGTTTAAAGGAAGAGTCCTTTCACAGCGTGTTCTGCAAAATGCACAGAATTGAGGCCTTTGCCTGTGCTTTTGTTCTTCCTATCATACTCTTTATGAGAGCAAAGACCATTTCTTGCAGTCGCTAGTACTTAGTAGATGTTTGGAGTAAGTTCTCAATAATTAGTTGCTAAATTTTCATGTTAAAACTTGAGAGATTATTATAATAGTCTAAAATATAAGTAATTAGAACCTAAACTAGGAAAACAGAGGTGAAAGGGAGTGCACAGTGATATTGCAGAGGTAAAATACATGCAATTTGGTGCTTGATTGCAGTGAAAACTCAAAAATAGCCCAAGGTTTTGACCATTCATTACAGGAAGGATATTATCTCATGATAAATGTAGGAGTGTTGAGAGAGTTTAACTACAGCATTGCAAAAGATAACCAAGCTGCATGTATGCCGCTCCCCGAGATACAGGAGCAAAACAGGGATTTTTATTTTATTTTATTTTATTGGCCACGCCTCGCGGCATGCGGGATCCTAGTTCCCCAACCAGGGATCGAACCCGTGCCCCCTGCAGTGGAAGCACGGATTCTCAACCACTGGACCACCAGGGAAGTCCCAAAACAAGGATTTTTAGAAGTTCATTAAGATAGTGTTAGAATTGAAATAGAGAAAGGATTTATCCAAACACTCGAATAAAACTGGAAGGAGATTTGAGGGGTTGGAGCCTGAAATATAGTCACATTAACTTAAAGATTTGAAAACTTTTCTTACGGTATCTTAAAGTAAGGTGATTTGGCTTTTTAGAATTAATCAGTTGTACACACATAGATATGAGTGCCTTCTACTTGCCCAGATCTAAAGACCATCTTGCTGAGAGAGCCCCCAGCCTAGTGGGTAGTGTGACCTTTCCTCTTTGACAAGGGTCTGGGAAGAGTCCTTCACACCCCCCCATCCATGGGTGTGTTATTCCTTTAGCACCATCACTGTCTCATATAGCTCATTAGGTACATTATAAAGCGTGACAAAGCACATTAAGTTTTCTCATTTGGTTACTTAATTAATATTCCTTCCCTTAATTTTGCCAAAGGTATTCAGAGGTCATGACTAAGGAGAAATAAGAAAAAGTAATGAAAGTTCTCTTTTTACTCCTCTACTCTTACTAGGGGTAAAGAATCACATGCTCTGTTATTTATTCCATCGGTGGTGGTTTTAATATTGTGCCATAGTCCAAAAAACTGTTTTCATGAGGAATTTGAAATTCAGTCTTTACCCCAACTTTATGGGGTAGAAGGTGCAAGGGGTGATAGCATCCCTATTTTTAGAGGCAAGAAGTAAGAGCTTATGAAATTAAGAAATTTTCTTTTAGAAAATGGTAAAATCAGCCTTTATCCCTTGTTTGACTGAAAAGTCTCTTAATTTTCCCACTAAGTCATGCCGCATTTCTCACTGTCTATTTTTCAATGGTAAGATAAACTGACTCCACGAACCAAAATCATTCAGCATTTATGACAGTTTGCTCTGCCTTTCAATAAGAACAGGTACACATTCTTAGGGAATGAAGGGCATTATAATAGCTATCTCAGTTTGCATTGAAGTCAAGCCATGATGGACATTTTAACTTCAGAAACATTCTGTTGGAATGCAGAGTGAATAACCTTAGTGGGCCAGGTCATGACAGCTACTTTCCAAGTCAGAGAAAATTGGAAGAATTTAATATTCCTGTGAAACAGATTCAAAGCCTTTTTATAGTCTTTATTCTTGTATATTAAATATATCTTGATGTAAATGTATCTTTTAATAATTTCATCTGTGCCAGCTTTCCCGCAAAGTGGACAAGCTCACTTCAGACAATGTAAACCTCCTTTAAAGGGAAGTATGCCAGTTCAGCTTTCTTAATGGGACACTCTTGGCATTTTGGTCATGATGGTTCTTTGCCACGTGGGACTATCGTGCAAGAGCAGAATGCATAGTGTCCTTGAGGCTCACCAACTAATCACCAGTAGCAGCTCTTAGTCATTAGGACAAAAAAAAAAAAAAATGTTCTGATATCTTTCTAAGTGCATCCATGTGTGTGTGTGTGTGTGTGTGTGTGTGTGTGTAAACTTTGATTGATCTTCAAGGTACTGGGGTATTGGACTATACATGCTCATATTTCCCTAATAGTTTAAATAATGCATACCAAATATATATTGAAATTTTCAAAACTTTGAGTTACTAGAATTTAGCCTTCAAAATATAAGACCTCAGCTTCACATATTCTAGTTTATAATTAAGTGATTTTGACTGTGACCTACTGTAAGATGCATTCAACAATGGCACCTTAAAACAGACTTGAGGGGGAATCTTAGAAAGTTGTTAACATGATCTTCAAAGCCAGACTACCTGGGCTCAAATCCCAGCTCTGCCACTACCCAGCTGGCGTACTAATTAGTACATTATTTATTGTCTCTGTGCCTGTTTCTTCATCTGCACAATAGGATGATAATATTAGTAGCACTAACTCATAGTCTTTTTTTTTTATGATTAAAGGGGTCATCATACATAAAGCATTTAGATCGGTGCCTTGCATACAGTAAGAGCTATATAAACATTTGCTATTATTAGAAACTTAAATAAAGCACATTTTCTCTAATATAGAGATAGGTAGATAGATCTTTTTATTTATTTTTTGTGGGGTTATGTAATCTTGGAAAAGTAGATTTCAATTATTTAGTTTAGTCTTCTCCTTTGCATCTTTGTTATTGTCTTTCAAACAACTCTTATCAGAATTACAGCATCTAATGTTTCTAAAATGGTCACGTTAATCTCCTTACACCAATGCAATCTGTATACTGAATACAAAAATACTGGAATCACAAAGGTGCGATATCGGCTGGCGACAGCTGGTGCCATTGCTAGGGAACAAGATGCAGTGGGTGGAAGATGGGGAAAATAATGAATAGTTGGGTTAAAAATTTTAACAAATAACATTACCTTGTATCAAATGATGTTTAAAGATGCTACATACCACCAGTAAGTAGGTCATCCAATAAAAATTAATTCATGGTCTACCTGCTTTTATAATTTTAGTTGTGATACTGTCTTTCAGCTTTCAGCTTGCATTTTTAAAAATTTTTTATTGAGATATAGTTGATTTACAATGTTGTGTTAGTTTTAGGTGTACAGCAAAGTGAGCCATAAATATATATATATATATATATATATATATATATATATATTCTTTTCTAGATTCATTTCCATTATAGGTTATTACAAGATATTGAGTATAGTTTCCTGTGCTATACAGTAGGTCCTTGTTGGCTATCTATTTCATATTTAGTGGGGGTATATTTTAATCCCAAACTTCTAATTTATCACTTCCCCCCTTGCCCTTTGGTAACTCTAAGTTTGTTTTCTATGGCTGTGAGTCTGTTTCTGGTTTGTAAATAAGTTCATTTTGCATTTGGATAAGAGTGCCTGTCTCTCGTAACATACAGAGCCCACTTCTGTGCTTTTGAGCATCTTTATATACACAAATTTTATTAAGAACCTTAATAATAGATGCCCATCTTATTCAGTATTAAATTCAGAGTCTGTTCCATTTTATTCTCACTCACTTATGGTGAGCGCTGTGTCTTTTTCTCCCCAGTACTCAATATCCATTGATAGCAACACTAATGTCACACGAGGAGAAAAATTGCACTTGAGGAAAGCATTACTGATCTACTTCTCGGAGCCTATTATGATGCCATGGCCTTAACAACATAGTACTTGATCACAGGAGGACATGAGCTCCATTGTCCCATGTCAATGGCCAATAAAAGTAGAAGCTCGATGAGTGCAGTACTTCCCAATTGCATTTTATTGTATGTGAGTTAAAGCACAGTTGTTACATATCCATCAAACTGAGTACAGAACTGGACAGAACAATTACCTATCCCTTAGACTTGGGCTTGAAAAGTAAAAGCAACATTTATTAAGTGTCTACTCTGTGCTAAGTAATTTTACAACATATGAATCTCAGAACAACTCTTCAAGACAGCTATTACTTTCTTCTTTTGTTGAAGTATAGTTGATTTACAATGTTGTGTTAATTACTGCTATACAACAAATTGATTCAGTTATACATATATATATATATATATATACACACAATCTTTTTTATATATATTCTTTTCCATATGGTTTATCATAGGGTATTGAATATAGTTCCCTGTGCTATACAGTACGACCTTGTTTTTTATCCATTCTATATATAAAAGCTTACATCTGCTAACCCCAACCTCCCATTCCCTCCCTCCCCCAAACCCCTCCCCATTGACAACCACCAGTCTGTTCTCTGTGTCCGTGATTCTGTTTCATAGATAGGTTCATTTGCATCATATTTTAGATTCCACATAGGAGCACTATCATATGATGTTTGTCTTTGTCTGGTTTACTTCACCTAGTATGATAATCTCTAGGTCCATCCATGTAGCTGCAGATGGCATTATTTCATTCTTTTTTATGGCTGAGTAATATCCCATTGTATACCTGTACCACATCTTCTTTATCCATACCTCTGTTGATGGACATTTAGGTTGTTTCCATGAAGACAACTATTATTTATACCTATTGTATAGGGAAGCTTAAATAACGCACCCATGATAATGCACAAGTCCTTTCCTGACTGTCCTGAACTCCACGTGTCTGAAGTCCTGAGCACATCCAGGAGAATGAGGCGCTTCCGAGACCTGCTCCTGTCATGCCTGCTGTGCACATGTCTATCATAGTCCTCACTGCTCCCGTCATGCCTGCAGCTGGTTGCTTTATTACCCCACCTCCTCCCCGAACAGTTGATTAAACCAGGGATAGTTAGCTGACACAACAGCAAGTAAGTCCCTACTCCAGAAGGTGCAGTTAGGGTTAGTTTGTCAGGCAGGAATGTTAAAGTTTTTAATGTATTATTTTATGCTTCAAATAATATTTTCGTGGCATGTCACATATATGATGATTATGAATTATAGAAGTAACTGGAACACCGATCTACCCAGAGCTCAACCTAACGCCATGCGCACTGTAGAGTTAACCATTTTCCCAAATGTTGTGTTTCATGGTCCCTGCCATTATTAAAAACAATGACTTCCGATTATTGAGCCTGAACCAAGATGGTGGAGTAGAAGGACATGCTCTCACTCCCTCTTCTGAGAACACCAGAATCACAACTAACTGCTGAACAGTCATTGACAGGAAGACACTGGAACTCACCAAAACAGATACCCCCACGTCCAAAGACAAAGGAGAAGCCACAATGAGACGGTAGGAGGGGCGCAATTACAATAAAATCAAATCCCATAACTGCTGGGTGGGTGACTCACAGACTGGAGAACACTTATACCACAGAAGTCCACCCACTGAAGTGAAGGTTCGGAGCCCCACATCAGGCTTCCCAACCAGGGGGCCTGGCAATGGGAGGAGGAATTCCCAGAGATGGAAGGCTAGTGGGATTTGATTGCAGAACTTTGACAGGACTGGGGGAAACAGAGACTCCACTCTTGGAGGGCACACACAAAGTAGTGTATGCATCAGGACCCAGGGGAAGGAGCAGTGACCCCAGGGGAGACTGAACCAGACCTACCTGCTAGTGTTGGAGGATCTCCTGCAGAGGCGGGGGGTGGCTGTGGCTCACCATGGGGACAAGGACACTGGCAGCAGAAGTTCTGGGAAGTACTTCTTGGCGTGAGCCCTCCCAGAGTCTGTCATTAGCCCCACCAAAGAGCCCAGGTAGGCTCCAGTGTTGGGTTGCCTCAGGCCAAACAACCAATAGGGAGGGAACCCAGCCCCACCCATCAGCAGTCAAGCGGATTAAAGTTTTACTGAGCACTACCCACCAGAGCAACAGCCAGCTCTACCCACCACTAGTCCCTCACATCAGGAAACTTGCAGAAGCCTCTTAGCCTCATCTACCAGAGGGCAGACAGTAGAAGCAAGAAGAACTACAGTCCTGCAGCCTGTGGAACAAAAACCACATTCACAGAAAGATAGACAAAATGAAAAGTCAGAGGGCTATGTACCAGATAAAGGAACAAGATAAAACCCCAGAAAAACAACTAAATGAAGTGAAGATAGGGAATCTTACAGAAAAAGAATAAAGAATAATGATAGTGAAGATGATCCAGGACCTCGGGAAAAAAATGGAGACAAAGATCAAGAAGATGAAAGAAATGTTTAACAAAAACCTAGAAGAATTAAAGAACAAACAAACAGAGATGAACAATACAATAACTGAAATGAAAAATACACTAGAAGGAATCAATAGCAGAATAACTGAGGCAGAAGAACGGATAAGTGACCTGGAAGACAGAATGGTGGAATTCACTGCTGCAGAACAGACTAAAGAAAAAAGAATGAAAAGAAATGAAGACAGCCTAAGACACCTCTGGGACAACATTAAACGCAGCAACATTCGCATTATGGGGTCCCAGAAGGAGAAGAGAGAGAGAAAGGACCAGAGAAAATATTTGAAGAGATTATAGTAGAAAACTTCCCTAACATGGGAAAGGAAATAGCCACCCAAGTCCAGGAAGCACAGAGAGTCCCATACACGATAAACCCAAGGAGAAACATGCCAAGACACATAGTAATCAAATTGGCAAAAATTAAAGACAAAGAAGAATTATTGAAAGCAGCAAGGGAAAAACAACAAATAACATACAAGGGAACTCCCATAAGGTTAACAGCTGATTTCTCAGCAGAAACTCTACAAGCCAGAAGGGAGTGGCATGATATACTTAAAGTGATGAAAGGGAAGACCCTACAACCAAGATTACTCTACCCAGCAAGGATCTCATTCAGATTCAATGGAGAAATCAAAAGCTTTACAGACAAGCAAAAGCTAAGAGAATTCAGCACCACCAAACCAGCTCTACAACAAATGCCAAAGGAACTTCTCTAAGTGGGAAACACAAGAGAAGAAAAGGACCTACAAAAACAAACCCAAAACAATTAAGAAAATGGTCACAGGAACATACATATCGATAATTACCGTAAACGTGAATGGATTAAATGCGCCAACCAAAAGACACAGGCTTGCTGAATGGACTCAAAAACAAGACCCATATATATGCTGTCTACAGGAGACCCACTTCAGACCTAGGGACACATACAGACTGAAAGTGAGGGGATGGAAAAAGATATTCCATGCAAATGGAAATCAAAAGAAAGCTGGCGCAGCTATACTCATATCAGATAAAATAGACTTTAAAATAAAGAATGTTACAAGAGACAAGGAAGGACACTACAGAATGATCAAAGGATCAATCCAAGAAGAAGATATAACAATTATAAATATATATGCACACAACATAGGAGCACCTCAATACATAAGGCAACTGCTAACAGCTATAAAAGAGGAAATCGACAGTAACACAATAATAGTGGGGGACTTTAACAACTCACACCAATGGACAGATCATCCATAATGAAAATGAGGAAACACAAGCTTTAAATGACACAGTAGACCAGGTATGTTTAATTGATATTTATAGGACATTCCATCCAAAAACAGCAGATTACACTTTCTTCTCAAGTGCACACAGAACATTCTCCAGGATAGATCACATCTTGGGTCACAAATCAAGCCTCAGTAAATTTAAGAAAATTGAAATTATATCAAGCATCTTTCCCGACCACAACACTATGAGATTAGAAATCAATTACAGGGAAAAAAACGTAAAAAACACAAACACATGGAGGCTAAACACTACATTACTAAATAACCAAGAGATCACTGAAGAAATCAAAGAGGAAATCAGAAAATACCTAGAGACAAATGACAATGAAAACACGACGATCCAAAACCTATGGGATGCAGCAAAAGCAGTTCTAAGAGGGAAGTTTGTAGCTATACAAGCCTACCTCAAGAAACAGGAAAAATCTCAAATAAACAATCTAACCTTACACCTAAAGGAACTAGAGAAAGTAGAACAAACAAAACCCAAAGTTAGCAGAAGGAAAGAAATCGTAAATATCAGAGCAGAAATAAATGAAATAGAAACAAAGAAGACAATAGCAAAGGTCAATAAAACTAAAAACTGGTTCTTTGAGAAGATAATATTGATAAACCGTTAGCTAGACTCATCAAGAAAAAGAGGGCGAGGACTCAAATCAATAAAATTAGAAATGAAAACAGAGAAGTTACAACAGACACCGCAGAAATGCAGAGCATCCAAGAGACTACTACAAGCAACTCTATGCCAATAAAATGGACAACCTGGAAGAAATGGACAAATTCGTAGAAAGGTATAACCTTCCAAGACTGAACCAGGAGAAATAGAAAATATGAACAGACCAATCACAAGTAATGAAATTGAAACTGTGATTAAAAATCTTCCAACAAACAAAGGTCCAGGACCAGATGGCGACACAGGTGTATTCTATCAGACATTTAGAGAAGAGCTAACACCCATCCTTCTCAAACTCTTCCAAAAAACTGGGGAGGAAGGAACACTCCCAAACTCATTCTATGAGGCCACCATCACCCTGATACCAAAACCAGACAAAGATACTACAAAAAAAGAAAATTACAGGCCAATATCACTCATGAATATAGATGCAAAAGTCCTCAACAAAATACTAGCAAACAGAATCCAACAACACATTAAAAGGATCATACACCATGATCAAGTGGGATTTATCCCAGGGATGCAAGGATTCTTCAATATACGTAAATCAATCAATGTGATAAAGCATATTAACAAACTGAAGAAGAAAAACCATATGATCATCTCAATAGATGCAGAAAAAGCTTTTGACAAAATTCAACATCCATTTATGATAAAAACTCTGCAGAAAGTGGGCATAGAGGGAACCTACCTCAACCTAATAAAGGCCATAGCAAACCCATAGCAAACATCATTCTCAATGGTGAAAAGCTGAAAGCATTTCCTCAAAGATCAGGAACAAGACAAGGATGTCCACTCTCACCACTATTATTCAACATAGTTTTGGAAGTCCTAGCCGTGGCAATCAGAGAAGAAAAAGAAATAAAAGGAATACAAATTGGAAAAGAAGAAGTAAAACTGTCACTGTTTGCAGATGACATGATACTCTACATAGAGGATCCTAAAGATGCCACCAGAAAACTACTAGAGCTAATCAATGAATTTGGTAAAGTTACAGGATATAACATTAATGCACAGAAATCTCTTGCATTCCTATATACTAATGATGAAAAATCTGAAAGAGAAATTAAGGAAACACTCCCATTTACCATTGCAATAAAAAGAATAAAATACCTAGAATAAACCTACCTAGGGAGACAAAAGACCTGTATGCAGAAAATTATGACACCGATGAAAGAAATTAAAGATGATACCAACGGATGGAGAGATATACCATGTTCTTCGATGGGAAGAATCAATATTGTGAAAATGACTATACTACCCAAAGCAATCTACAGTTTCAGTGCAATCCCTGTCAAATTACCAATGGCATTTTTTACAGAACTACAATAAAAAATCTAAAAATTTGTATGGAAACACAAAAGACCCCAAATAGCCAAAGCTGTCTTGAGGGAAAAAAGTGGAGCTGGAGGAATCAGACTCCCTGACTTCAGACTATACTACAAAGCTACAGTAATCAAGACAATAAGGTACTGGCACAAAAGCAGAAATATAGATCAATGGAACAAGATAGAAAGCCCAGAGATAAACCCACATACCTATGGTCAGCTAATCTATGACAAAGGAGGCAAGGATATACAATGGAGAAAAGACAGTCTCTTCAATAAGTGGTGCTGGGGAAACTGGACAGCTACATGTAAAACAATTAAATTAGAACACTCCCTAACACCATACACAAAAATAGACTCAAAATGGATTAGAGACCTAAATGTAAGACCGGACACTATAAAACTCTTAGAGGAAAACATAGGAAGAACACTCTTTGACATAAATCACAGCAAGATATTTTTTGATCCACCTCCTAGAGTAATGGAAATAAAAACAAAAGTAAATGGACCCAATGAAACTTCAAAGCTTTTGCACAGCGAAGTAAACCATAAACAAGATGAAAAGACAACCCTCAGAATGGGAGAAAATATTTGCAGATGAATCAACGGACAAAGGATTAATCTCCAAAATATATAAACAGCTCATGCACCTCAATATTAAAAAAAACAAACAACGCAATCCAAAACTGGGCAGAAGACCTAAATAGACATTTCTCCAAAGAAGACATACAGATGGCCAAGAAGCACATGAAAAGCTGCTCAACATCACTAATTATTAGAGAAATGCAAATCAAAACTACAATGAGGTATCACCTCACACCAGTCAGAATGGCCATCATCAAAAAATCTACAAACAACAAATGCTGGAGAAGGTGTGGAGAAAAGGGAACCCTCTTGCACTGTTGGTGGGAAAGTAAATTGATACAGCCACTATGGAGAACAATATGGAGGTTCCTTTAAAAACTAAAAATAGAATTACCATATGACCCAGCAATCCCACTCCTGGGCATATACCCAGAGAAAACCATAATTCAAAAGGAGTCATGTACCACAATGTTCATTGCAGCACTATTGACAATAGCCAGGTCATGGAAGCAACCTAAATCCCCATCGACAGATGAATGGATAAAGAAGATGTGGTACATGTATACAATGGAATATTACTCTGCCATAAAAAGGGACGAAATTGGGTCATTTGTTGAGACGTGGATGGATCTAGAGGCTGTCATACAGAGTGAAGTAAGTCAGAAAGAGAAGAACAAATATCGTATATTAACGCATATATGTGGAACCTAGAAAAGTGGTACAGATGAACCGGTTTTCAGAGCAGAAATTGAGACACATGTAGAGAACAAACGTATGGATACCAAGGGGGGAAAGTGGGGAGGGGGGGCTGGTGGTGGGATGAATTGGCAAATTGGGATTGACATGTATACACTGATGTGTATAAAAAAATAAAATTCAAAAATTCAAAAAGTAAATAAATAAATAAATAAAACAATGACTTCCTACTTATCTGTTCGTAGGAGTACCGGGTTCAGTCTTGCATGTATGTAGATGTTCCATAATATTTGTTGCGTAAATAGAAAGTTGGTGTCTTTCTCCGCCATTTCTTTCTTCATGTTTGTTTTTTCTCTGGATGATGTTCTACCAGCAAGAAGAGAGAATACCCCTTTTTAGTAAATTTCTCAGCAGTAAATGGCACTCTTGACAGTTGTTAAAATGGTAAAGAAGGCTTTTTGTTTTTAATATCTTTATTGGAGTATAATTGCTTTACAATGGTGTGTTAGTTTCTGCTTTATAACAAAGTGAATCAGCTATACATATACATATATCCCCATATCTCCTCCCTCTTGCGTCTCTCTCCCACCCTCCCTATCCCACCCCTCTAGGTGGTCACAAAGCAGTGAGCTGATCTCCCTGTGCTATGCGGTTGCTTCCCCCTAGCTATCTACTTTACATTTGGCAGTGTATATATGTCCATGCCACTCTCTCACTTCGGTCCCAGCTTACCCTTCCCCCTCCCCGTGTCCTCAATTCCATTCTCTACGTTTGCATCTTTATTCCTGTCCTGCCCCTATGTTCTTCAGAACCTTTTTTTTTTTTTTTAAATTCCGTATATATGTGTTAGCATATGGTATTTGTTTTTCTCTTTCTGACTTCTCTCTGTGTGACAGACTCTAGGTCCATCCACCTCACTACAAATAACTCAGTTTCGTTTCTTTTTATGGCTGAGTAATATTCCATTGTATATATGTGCCACATCTTCTTTATCCATTCATCTGTTGGTGGACACTTAGGTTGCTTCCATGTCCTGGCTATTGTCAATAGAGCTGCAATGAACATTGTGGTACATGACTCCTTTTGAATTATGGTTTTCTCAGAGTATATGCCCAGGAGTGGGATTGCTGGATTGTATGGTAGTTCTGTTTTTAGTTTTTTAAGGAACCTCCATACTGTTCTCCATAATAGCTGTATCAGTTTACATTCCCACCAACAGTGCAGGAGGGTTCCCTTTTCTCCACACCCTCTGCAGCATTTATTGTTTGTAGATTTTTTGATGATGGCCTTTCTGACTGGTGTGAGGTGATACCTCATTGTAGTTTTGATTTGCATTTCTCTAATAATTAGTGATGTTGAGCATCCTTTCATGTGTTTGTTGGCAATCTGTATATCTTCTTTGGAGAAATGTCTATTTAGGTCTTCTGCCCATTTTTTGATTGGGTTGTTTGTTTTTTTGATATTGAGTTGCATGAGCTGCTTGTAAATTTTGGAGATTAATCCTTTGTCAGTTGCTTCATTTGCAAATATTTTCTCCTGTTCTGAGGGTTTTTTAAAATGGTAAAGAAGGCTTTTAATTGAAGATTATCACAATATGATTATTGCAATAGGGAAGAGAGATTTGGCTGAACTCTGAATACAAGGATGAGTGGGGACTTATGGCCAAAGAATAGAAAGATGTGGTCAGTGAGTGGAATAGCCAGTCACTTAAGCCAAGTACACATCAGCCTTGGTACCTCCCTTTCCCTGGCCCTACCTCCAGCGTTTTTGCAAGTCCATCCCCACCCTCAGCCTTCTTGCTCTCTTGCCTGCAAAGCTGTGAGAACCCCTTTTCTGCTTCTGCTCTTGCTGTGTACAATCTACTTTCATGTTGTAGCCAAAACTATCATTTTTTTGGAAACACAGTCAAATCATGCCATTTCTAGGCTAAAACCCTAAGTGGCTTCCCCTTGCACTTAGAACAAAACCCACCCTTCTCTCCATGGCCTGCAGTTCTCTATGTGCTGTGACCCTGGACTAACCTTGACCTCATCTCCTGCTCTTTACCTCCTTACCTGCTCATGACACTCCTTCCACCTGGAGGGCTTTTGTGCTTGCTGTTGCCTCACCCATCCGTCCCTCCGCCTGCCCCAACACTTTTTTCCAGGATCACTGCATGACTGGATCCTGTGAAACAAACATCCCCTCCACCCAGAGGCCATTTCCAGCCACTACCCCCACTGAAATAGCAGCCTCTGCCCCGCACTCATCGCATTCAGCCCGTGGACCTGTTCATCGTCAGTCACCCTCCTCTATAACGTGAATTCCATTGGGACAGGAATCCTGACTTTGTTATCGAAAAAATTATTATGATACTTGTTAAAATGGTAAAGAAGATTTTTTATTCAAGATTATTGCAATATGAGTATTGCAATAGGGAGGAGAGATTGGGCTCGACTCTGAATACAACAAGGATGAGTGGGGATTTGTAGCAAAGGAGTAGAGCGATGTAGTCAGCAAATGGAATATGACTAAGAGCAGACATCAAGGCTGGGGGATTTTCTCTAAACTGCCTTAACAGGCTTCTTGCTAAAGGCACACCAAAGACTTATGCATCAAAGAGGGGGATGAGGGACTTGATCAGATATCAAGGCTGGGGAATTCTTTCTAAAGTGACTTAACAAGATTCTTGCTAAAACTGGGCCAAACAAGCCAAGGACAGACAGGATGGGCCTGAAGTTGAGGCCTGGCTCAAGTTTCGTTAAGGAGGGAGTCTTTGTCAACTTGCTGTTCTTTTTTGTGTCTCTCAATAACACTCTCTAATACAAATAAAGTATAATATATTATATTTTAAAATTTAATATTACAATTTCAAGACAAAGGTAAATATACTATACTTTCTTATAGCCACATTTTAAAAAGTAAAAAGAAACAGGTGAAACTAATTTTAATAATATATCTTATTTAATCCCATATCCACAATGTTATCTTTTCAATATATAATCAACATAAAAATTATTAATGAGCTACTGTACATTCTTTTTTGTACCAAATATCGAAAACCCGATGATATTGCACACTCACGGCACATTTCCATTCAGACTAGCCACGTTTCAAGGGTGAAAAGCTACATGAGGCCCAGGGCCACCTATCGGGCAGTACAGATCTGACAACTGTAGGGGTGACTGCACAGAGGGTATCCAGTAAATGTCTACTGAATAAATGCATGAGCGAACTAAGAATAAACCGTAATCACAGAAATAGCCGTTTTCTTTCCACAAGTGTTTAGAATATGTTGATGCCAAGTTTTACTCCAGAGGCATGTATAAATAGAGTATGTGTTGCTTGATTTGGGAAAGAATGGGTATTTCAAATAATAAAGAGAATATCACATCTCAAATATGATTTAATTTTTCACTCATCCTTGTTCTATAAATACCTGGAGGTAATGATGGAAGAAACATAGCTATGAATTTTATCCACGAAGTTGTTTATGCACCACAAAGGTGTTTATTTTAACCAATGATTGAATAGATGTTTTCACCCATTAAATTTTTTTTCTTAAAGTATAAGGCTACAGTTTTCACATATCCTTTGTAACAAGATTATTTTAAATATCTCGTTTACTTTTGTTCCTTTAAATTCAGCCTCAGCTTCTACATTGAGTAGCTACAAGTGATGGCATTTGGCATTGTTTATTCACTACAAAATGTCAGAGTAGTAAGAGTGGGATGCCTCAGCTAGGAACAGTAAGATGCTCGGATTTACTGTGCATTCTGTGGCTTCAGAATATTTCTTTTTTCCATTATTGTTCTTCCCTCACCCAATGTGTTAAATTAAGGATGAGAAAAGATATTTTTTCCTATTTACCATACAGTCGGGATGTGTCTATCTAACTTTCCTTCTGTTTACACTGTGAATACATTCAGCTGTAGCACTGATCTCCTCCAGTGAAATCTATTGTGGTGTTCCTGACAGCTGTCATTTCTGAATCGGATCAACCAAATACCTACTAAAACACCCAAGAGTCCAGAAGACTCATGAATATATTTATCTGATATGCTGTCTATGTCTTATGTAGTTTTATTTGATAGCTTTATAAATCCAGGTAAAAAAAGAAATAGGAGTTAGAGAACTAAACCAGACTTACAAACAGGAGAGAGATTGCATTTTAGCTCCAGCTTTGTGAGGGATGGGAAAAGAATACATCCTTTATCCCTTTTACCCCCACAATTAGATTTCTCGATAGAGACGAAAAAATGTTTTTGATTTAAATCTTGAATTTTGGGGGCAAGCTTTATAAAGGCCAAATCAATGCTAAATCAGCGGTATTTACAACATCTACAAATTTAAGCCGAAGTGGATACTTAGAAGCTCATATAGATCTAAATGATGTTCCCCCAGATGGTGAATTAATGTAATTTTAGCAGGAAGCAAAGTTGCACAAATATGCAGTATTGCGGCCTCACACTGATTTAATGTATCTGTACCCACCACAGCACAGATGTTGTATATCATTTTAGAGCCAGTTTTTCTGTACTACACACTGAAGAATGGGATTTGGGAGTTCAGTAAATTATGATTTATTTTGCAACTAATGACTTGTTAGAAATTGAAGCTTTCTGTGAACTGTATATAGAAATCACATTAGCTGTGTTCTTTGCGCAGGGTTTGAAAGGTGACGTGGGTCGTCATGGTCCACCTGGCCCAAAAGGAGAAAAGGTACCGTATTCACCCAGGAAAGTGCCAATCTTTTCTTAAGCAAACCCTGAGAACCTATGAAGTGACTTTTCACTGATACGGTTTAACTGCCAAAAGTTAATTTTGTTAAAATTAACCAAAGGCTGTTATGTTAAAAGCATCTGAACAAGAAGAAAAGCCTTTTGGTTCATTTAATTAGTTTGAGGAGACTAAATGCACAATTGCTAATCGACATTAATTTGTGTTTATAAGATTTCCCTTTTCTCTCCCTTGCTTAACTGCATTAAGTATTGCATCACCAAATTAGCAGCCATGTCCTGTACTGGGGACCTTTGCCAGTAGCACTGAGCTGCTACCACGATGGTGAAGCAGGCGGCCTTTGGGGGGAAGGACACTGACTGTGCATCTCAGTCTTAATCTAAATGCCCCATTTCCTAACACCTTTTCTCATATGTCATTTTATAGTGGCCTATTGGCAGCGACCTTGAAAAGAAAATTATGAGATAGTGAAAGCAAAAGTTGTTTTGAGTTAGGTCCTTGGATGATACTCGTTTGATGACAGTTGTACGTGTAGATGGTTTGCACTGTATTTTGTTCTCCATTCTCAACACATTTAGAAATCTTTGTCTATCTTCAATATTTACCTCTACATTAAAATTGACTTTGCAAATTGGTCCCCAATGACTGATTTAAGCTACCTCAATGTTCTTTAACAGCTATCGGTTATTTTTATTCAGTTTTTTCCCAAAATAATGATTACACAAGGCTAAGTCCTCACTTTTGAGGTGATTATGTTAGATGAAAAAAGAGAACGTCATAGAGATACTCCCAACACGAGAATACAGCGTGCCAGTGCCCCATGCCACATGGTGTTGCTTCCACAATGTCCATTTGAAGGGGGATTATGGCAGTGATGCTTGACTATTTTTTAAGCAATGACTTTATTCAATTCACCAACGGCACTCTGGGATTCGATTTATTTGTCTGCAAAATGAGGGGTTTTGATGAGATGGAGGGTCCCTAAGAGTCTGTCAAATTTAACATTCTAAGACTTACCTTTTAAAAAAACTTAAATTTTTTTATTGAGGTATAGTTAATTTACAATATTATATTAGTTTCAGGTGTACAGCATAGTGATTCAAAATTTTTATAGATTATACTCCATTTAAAGTTATTGTAAAATATTGGCTATATTCCCTGTGCTGAACAGTATATCCTTGTAGCTTATTTATTTCATGCATAGTAGTTTGTACTTCTTAATCCTTTACCCCTATCTTGCCTTTCCCAGTGATGCTTGATCTTAATAACTAAGAGTTCTCATGAAATAAATAGGGATGCTGATACAATAAAGCATATAGATGACATATTTATAAATTGGAAAATGATAAACTTTTAGATTAACCGTATTTTTTAGATTTTGAATAGTTTGTCAATATATCCACCTGGTAATTTGTATTCACATAGGTCAGCAAAGCAACGTTAGTATTTAAAAACACGTGAATATAGGCAAAGCCTCATACAGTTGTTGGCAAGTGCAAGGCCAGTTCAGCAAAGCTTTAAAAGAGGCAGTGGGACTGCTGCTTGCAGCTGGAAGGCATGAAGTGGGGAGACCCACTTATTATTTCTGCAGATCCCCATGCTAACTTTGTCAGAAATATAATCTGTCGTTGTGACAATTCCCAGCTGCTCCATTGGCAAGCAACCATATTTGAAGAGATATTCTTTCTAATTTTGGATTAGTAGACAAAAGGATGGAAACTAGATTATTTTAGCTTTTCAAAACAAGTTCTGCCACTGCAGAAAGCATGGGGATGCACAAGGCGATATTTATATCATGAGAACTAAAAGCACATGATCAATTTTTCATTGTGCAGAGACCTTTATCAAGGTAAAATTCTACTTTTCTTCCAGATTTATCTAGATATTGCTTCGATCCATTCAGAAAATTTATAAATAACATGAGCAAAAAGGGACTATTGGTAATTGCAGCTTTTCTTTCATCTATTTTAGGGAGATATGGGACCTCCAGGACCGCCAGCCTTAACTGTAAGTGTTCTTGAAGTCAAAATTCAAAACTGAAATACGTTATCCTGTTTATTATTCACATTACATCATGATTAAACCAGAATTTAAGCCACTGGATAGTTTGAGAACTGAAAGTGACTTGAGTAGATCTAGGCAAACCTCCAGATTTTAAAGATGGGACATCTGCCCACCACACTGAAGGGCTTAACCCGAGGTCATGCGAGTAGTTCTAGAAAAGCCTGGAAGCAGTACCTAACCTAAGCAATTTTCCCCACCCTCCATATGGTTCATAATTTTGCCCCTTAAAAGTTTGATTATACATCCTTAACATGACATTTAAAGTTAATGGAAGCAGAGACAGTTCTATTTACTCTAAAAACTGTAAAAGAACAAAATTATAATCACCCAATGTATAAATATAGCTACCTATTTAAACTGTTACATTCTCCAAAACCTGTTCAAGACTCTTGTTTTTTCCTATGTGAGTTGCTTCTAAGATTGGCACATGATAAAATGGCAGTATTTCAGAAACAGATTTATGAGAAAAGTTTATAATGTGTGCATAATGGGATTGTTCTCAATTAAATGGTTCATCATTTATTAAACATTTAATCATAAGTATGTAATGCTTTTATATTTGGATACAATTTGCTGTTACTGATTTTCTTCGTCGTCCATTAGGGTTTCTCATTTAACTTAAAGATTTGGTCTGAGAATGACACTAAGCCTAATGGAAAAGAGGAAAGGCTTTACATAAGATCATGTGTAGCCTGAGGTCTCTTGAATTTTATGTTGCTATCATCTAATGACATAAATTAAGAATTTAAATCATCAGTTTTCCGAGACCTGTCGTGATCATAGAAGGTTAGGTATAAAGAAGTCTTCTAGCATCTGGATGGGGGTCTTCCAGCGGAGCAGCACAGGACTCTCAAAGGCTGTGTGACTTTGATAACATTCCTATTTATCTATGTACTTGAAAATGTCATTCTGAACACTGTGTTAATAATGTCTTACACAGATAATCTTTGCAATGCTCACCTGAAGGGCAAATATTTCTTCATAAATGGAAAATCTAAGGAACCAAACAAATGACTTTCTTAGGACTATCCAAGTTCAATTTACAGTGGAATTCTCTGCTTGAAGCTTTGATTTTCAAGACGGAAATAAAAACTATTTATTTGAGAGAAGACTTTAAATGCTTATTATTCAATTTTTTATAATTTGTGGAGTTTATTTCTTAAATTATTTGGCAGTGATTTCGAGTTAAGCCTGCTCATTTTATTTAAATCACATGCTTGCTTTTCTTCAACTGAGTTATGTGCTCAATCATTCCACGTAGTTATCTGATTACCTAGTCGTTTTCAACTTGTGTTTGAAGACCAAAATGCAATCTCTATCTGTATCATTTCACCCGATAAGCAAATTTGACCCCTCAGCCAGAATATTATATTGGACTATATCTATCTTGTGGATTTTTAGTGACAGCTGACATCTTTCTGCCAGGTAGCACCTTGTAGATGTCTGTTTGCAATATTCAGCTGGCAGACACCAAAGGAGTACAAGCTGATTTTTACACTTATCTAAAGATATGAGAGAGACGCTGAAGTAGGAGGTCAAGATGGCAGATTAGGAGGACGTGGAGCTCACCTCCCCCCACAAACACATCAAAAATACATCTACATGTGGAACAGTCCTCACAGAAAACCAACTGAAAGCTAGCGGAAGATCTCTTATACAGCCAAAGCTGAAAGAAAGATTCCCGCATAACTGGGGAGGACAAAAAAAGAAAGGCATTGGGACAGGACCGGTGCCCCTGGGAGGGAGCTTGTGGAAGAGGAAAGGCCCGCATGGGCAGCCCCTCGCCCTTGGAAAGCCTTCACCAGCTGGGAGGTCCACCGGGACAGATAGAGGAGCCGGAGGGGCCTGCACTCTGCCCACGAAGAGTGTGTGTGTGCTGGCTTGTTAGCAGTCAGGGCACAGAGAGACTGGCACTGATGGCTGCCACCTCACCCACTTCCCAGCCTGAAACGCACTTTGGGTGGGGCTGCCAGTACACAGAGTAGGTGGGAGCTGAAACTTGGGCTTCTGTGGACGAACCCTGGGAGAGGACTCGGTCTAGCTATGCGTAGACAGCCCCCAGGGCCTGGAGTGCAGTCCAGGCCTGACCTCAGAGCCTGTTGTTAGTGCACACATGGCAGGGTGTGGGCCCACCATAGGGACCCCACTATTAGCATGCCCATGCGGGACACTGCTCCCTTGGTGGGCTTTGTGCGTGCACACACTGTGGGGCAGGCGCTGACACCTGAGCCCGTAATCAGCACTGCCACAGTGGGGGCAGGTGGGAGGTGGGTCCTGCAGAAGCAGACTTCATTGGTGTGCACACCAGTGGGGGGCAATGTCCACAGAATCGCACACCTCCAGCGGACAGGCCCTGGTGAGAAGTGTGCAGAGGTTCCTTTCCCAGCAGGGGTGCCCCAGTTCCACCCACCTCACACAAAGCTTGGAGCTGGCATCTAGGGGGAGAGGCCCTGGGAGAGCCTTACCACAGAGGAGGCCTAGGTCTCAGGTGGCAGCACACCGCTTCAGTTCCTGCAGCTACAATGCCCTGATCCCCAGGGCCAGCCTTACACTAGGTCAGGGACAAACACAACAGAGAAAGGGATGTGACCTTGGGCTGCTTCTGAGCAGAACCGTGGACGCCTGAGTAGGTGGTGCATAGGTTCACTGTGACCACATGGGCCTCTCTTGCTTCAGCACTCACCTCCTTGGGACAGAGCACACACTTAAGGGCAACAGAGCCTTATCAAACCCAACCTTCAGGGCTTCTACTGAAACAACTGGGGAGCAGACCCCACCCTCAACAGGCTTGTGACAGCCACGGAGCAAAGAGGAGGCCCCGCCCAACATGCAGGGCAGGAACTGGACACCACAACACCAGTCATACCCTCTATCAAGGGGATAACAGCCAGCACACTCTGAGGAAAGATGTGGCAGGCATCCATTATGAAAACAGCTCTCACAGCAAAAATATTAGACTTACATAGTCTACAAAGGGATGCTCCCACATAAAAACAGCCCTCCAAGACCACAGTAGATAACTGTTTCTCCTAACCTCATAGAGTCAGAGAAATATAAGTAAAATGAAGAAACAGAGGAACTACTCTCAATAAAAAGAACAAGTGAAATCCCCTAAAAAACAATTAATGAAACATACCTCTTTAGTCTACTAGACCCCTGAGTTCAAAAAGGAGGTAATTAAAATGCTAAAGGAATTAAGAAAGATTTTCAATAGAAACGCAGATCACTGTAACAAGGAACTAGAAACTATACAGAAGAAACAATCAAAATTAGACAACTCAATTGCTGAGATAAAAAATGAGCTAAAAGCAGACTGAATAATGCAGAAGAACAAATTAGTGATTTGGAAGATAGAATAATGGAAATCACCCGATCAGAACAGCAGACAGAAAGACAAATGAAAAAACAAATGAAGGCTTCCCTGGTGGCGCAGTGGTTCAGAATCCACCTGCCAATGCAGGGGACATGGGCTCGAGCCCTGGTCCGGGAAGATCCTACATGCCACGGAGCAACTAAGCCCCTGCGCCACAACTGCTGAGCCTGTGCTCTAGAGCCCACAAGGCACAACTACTGAGCCCAGGTGCCACAACTACTGAAACCCGTGTGCCTAGAGCCCGTGCTCCACAACAAGAGAAGCCACTGCAATGAGAAGCCCACACACCACAATGAAGAGTAGCCCCCACTCACCGCAACTAGAGAAAGCCCACGCACAGCAACGAATACCCAACGCAGCCAAAAATAAATAAATAAATATTTTAAAAATGAAAGAAACATACGAGATCTATGGGATTATATAAAGTGTGCTAACCTACACATAATAAGAGTTCCAGAAGGAGAAAAAAAAAAAGAGAGAAAGGGATCAAAAATGTATTTGAAGAAATTATGGCTGAACACTTCCCAAACCTAAATAAAGAAAGAGACATTCAGGTACAGGGAGCACAGAGGGTTCTGAACAAGATGAACCCAAACAGACCCACATCAAGGCATATCATAATTAAAATGGCAAAAGTTAAAGAGAGGATTCTAAAGTCAGCAAGAGAAAAACAAAGAGTCAGTTACAAGGGAACCCTCATAGGCTGATTTCTCCACAGAAACTTTGCAGGCCAGAAGGGAGTGGCAATATATATATATTCAAAGTCCTGAAAGGGGAAAACCTGCAACCTAGGATACTCTACCCAGCAATATTATCATTTAAAATAGAAGGAGAAACAAATAATTTCTCCAACAGAAACTAAAAGAATACAGAAATACTAAAGCTAACCTAAAAGAAATATTGAAAGATCTACTCTAAATAGAAAAGAAGCAAGAATCTATAGGAAAGGGAAAAACACAGTAGGAAAGGCCAATATATAAAATGATTAAACATCACTTAAATAAGCCAGTGCAAAGATTAAAAAACAATTTAAAAATGTTGTTAAAGCAATTATAACTACAGTTAACAGCAAAAAGCTAAATATGAAGATGTGAAATAGGACATCAAAATCACAAAATGCAGAAGAGGGGAGTAAAAAAAATGTGTATATTTTTTAGAATGTGTCTGAACTTACATGACTATCAGTCTAAAGCAAGTAGATATAGTTCTGGGTTAAAATACTTGAAAACCAGAGTAACCACAAATCAAAAACATACAACAGATTCACAAAAACCAAAAAGAAAGGAACTCAAGCATAATACAAAAGAAAACCATCAAACCACAAAAGGAAAACCAAAAAGAAAGGAACAAAGAAGAACTACAAAATCAGCTGGAAAATAAGGTTTAAAATGGTAATAAATACATCTTATCAATAATTACTTTAAATGTCAATGGACTAAATGCTCCAATTAAAAGACATTGAGTGGCAGATTGGATTACAAAAACACAAGAATCTATAATATGCTGCTACAAAAGACTCACTTTAGGGTGAAAGACACACATAGATTGAAAGCCAGGGGGTGGAAAAAGGTATTTCATGCAAATGAAAACAACAAAAAAGCAGGGGTAGCAATACTCATATCAGACAAAATAGACTTTAAAACAAAGTCTATAACAAAGGACAAAGAATGGCATTAGATATTGATAAGGGGGTCAAAACAAGAAGAAGATATTATACTCATTAACATATATGCACCCAATATAGGAGCATCTAAATGTATAAAACAAATACTAACAGACATAAAAGGAGAAATTGACAGCAATACAATAATAGTGGGATACTTTAACACCACACTGACATCAATGGACCAATCTTCCATACAGGAAATCAGTAAGGCAACAGAGATCCTAAATGACACAATAGAACAGTTGGACTTAATTGATATCTACAGGAAACCCCAGATTGATATCATCCAAAAACCCCAGAATACACATTCTTTTCAAACGCGCATGGAACATTCTCTAGGATAGACCACATACTAAGACACAAAACAAGCCTCAACACATTTAAGAGGATAGAAGTTATTTCAAGCATCTTTTCTCACCACAATGGTAAGAAACTAGAAATCAACCACAGAAAGAAAAACAGGAAAAAAAAACACATTACATGGAGACTAATGAATCATGCTATTAAAAAACCAGTGGGTCAATGATAAAATCAAAGAGGAAATCAGAAAATACTTTGAGACAAACAACAATGAAAACGTAGCCTTACTAAAATCTATGGGATGGGGACAAATGTATATGTATAACTGATTCACTTTGTTATAAAGCAGAAACTAACTCACCATTGTAAAGCAATTATACTCCAATAAAGATGTTAAAAAAAATCTATGGGATGCAGCAAAGGCAGTTCTAATAGGGAAGTTCATAGTGATACAGGCCCTCTTCAAGAAACAAGAAAAACATCAAATAAACAACCTAACTTATCACCTAAAAGAATTAGAAAAAGAAGAACAAACAAAACCCAAAATCAGCAGAAGGAAGGAAATAATAAAGATCAGAGGGGAAATAAATAAAATTGAGATAAAAAACAATAGAAAAGATCAATAAAACCAAGAGCTGGTTTTTTGAAAGGATAAATAAAATCGACAAACCTCTAGCCAGGTTCACCAAGAAGGAAAGAGAGAGGACCCAAGTAAACAAAATGAGAAATGAAAGAGGAGGGATAACTACCAATACCACAGAAATACAAAACATCATAAGACAATACTATGAACAGTTGTATGCCAACATTGTAGACAACCTGGAAGAAATGAACAAGTTTCTAGAAACATATAGCCTGCCAAAACTGAGTCAAGAAGAAACAGATCATTTGAACAGACTGATTACTAGAAGTGAAATAGAATCTGTAATTAAAAAAACAAAACAAAAAACCTCCCTGTAAACAAAAGCCCAGGACCAGATGGCTCACTGGGGAATTCTACCAAATACACAAATAAGAATTTATATCTATGCTTCATAAACTATTCCAAAAGAATGAAGATGAGGGACCACTCCCAAAGTCATTCTATGAAGCCATTATCACCCTGAAACCAAAATTAGAGAAAGACACTGCAAAAAACGAAAATTATAGAGGAATATCCTTGATGAATATAGATGCAAAAATCCTCAACAGAATATTAGCAAACTGAATCTAACAGTACATGAAAAGGATCATACACCATGATCAAGTTGGATTCATTCCAGGGACACAAGGATGGTTCAACATACTCAAATCAACCAGTGCATTACATCACATCAACAAAAGAGAAGACAAAAACCACATGATCATCTCAATAGACACAGAAAAAGCATTTGATAAAATTCAACATTCATTCATGATAAAAACTCTCACCAAAGTGGGTATACAGGGAACATATCTCAACATAATAAGAGCCATTTATGACAAACCCATAGCCAACTTAATACTTATTGGTGAAAAGCTGAAACCCTTCCTGTTGATTTCTGGAACAAGCAAGGATGCCCACTCTTACTACTTCTATTCAACATAGAATTGGAAGACTTAGCCACAGCAGTCAGACAAGAAAAAGAAATAAAGGTATCCAAGTTGGAAGGGAAGAGATTAAATTGTCATTATATGCAGATGACATGATACTCTATATAGAAAACCGTAAAGACTTCACACAAAAACTGTTAGAATTAATAAGAGAATTCAGCAAGGTTGCAGGATACAAGATTAATATACAGAAATATATTGCATTTCTTTACGCTAACAATGAAATACCAGAAAAAGTAAAAAAAAAAAAAATCCCATTTAAAATCACATCAAAAAAAATAAAATAAAATATTTAGATATAAACCTAACTAAGGAGGTGAAAGACCTATACAGTGAAAGCTATAAGACATTGATAAAGGAAATTGAAGATGATTCAAAGAAATGGAAAGATATCCATTTCTCTTGGATTGAATGAATTAGTATTGTTAAGATGGCCATACTACCCAAAGCAATATACGAATTTAATGCAATCCCTATCAAATTACCCATGACATTTTTCACAGAACTAAAACAAATAATCCTAAAATTAATATGGAGCCACAAAAGACCCAGAATTGCCAAAGCAATCCTGAGGAAAAATAATAAAACTGGAGGCATAAGCCTCCCAGACTTCAGATAATACTACAAAGCTTCAGTAATCAAAACATCGTGGTATTGGCACAAAAGCAGACATATAGGCAAATGGAATAGAATAAAGAACCCAGAAATAAAACCACACACCTACAGTCAATCTACAACAAAGGAGGCAAGAATATACAATGGAGAAAAGACAGTCTGAAACTAAAATCAATAAAAATAGAAAAGCTGGAAAATTAAAAAATATGTGGAAATTAAGCAACACACTCCTGAACAGCCAATGGGTCAAAAATTAAAAGGGAAATAAGATCTCTTAAAACAAATGAAAATGGAAACAAAACATACCAAAACTTATGGTATGCAGCAAAGGCAATTCTAAGAGGGATGTTTATAGCTATAAATGCCTACATTAAGAAAAAAGAAAGATCTCAAATAAACAACCTAACTTTACACCTAAATGTACTAGGAAAGGAAGAACAAACAAGGTCCAAAGTTAGCAGAATCAAAAAAATAACAATGATCAGAGCAGGGATAAATGAAATGGAGACCAGAAAAACAATATAAAAGATCAATTAAACTAAGAGCTGGTTTTGACAAACTTTTAGCTAGACTAACTAAGAAAAAAGAGAAAAGACTAAATAAATAAAATCAGAAATAAAAGAGGAGACATTACAAATAATAGAAATACAAAGGATCATAAGTGACTACTATGAATAATTATACACCAACAAATCAGACAGCCTAGAAGAAATGGATAAATTCCTACCAAGACTGAATCATGAAGAAATAGAAAATTTGAATGGACTAATAATGAGTGAAAAAATTGTATCAGTAATAAAAAAAACCTCTCAATAAAGAAAAGTCCAGGACCAGATATTTCACTGGTGAATTATACCAGACATTTAAAGATTTAATGCCACTCTTTCTCAAACTGTTCCAAAAAATTTAAGAGGAGGAAACACTTCCAAACTCATAACATGAAGCAAGCATTACCCTGATACCAAAGCCAGATAGGGACACTATAAGAAAACTCCAGACCAATATCCCGGGTGATTATAAATGAAAAAATTTTCAAAAAAATACTAGCAAATCGAATTCAACATCATATTAAAAGGATTATACACTGTGATCCCTGAAATGCAAGAATGTTTCAACATACAAAAATCAAATAGTGTGATATACCACATTAATAAAATGAAAGATAAAAATCATATGATCATCTCAATAGATACAGAAAAAGCATTTGATACAATTCAACAACCTTTCATGATAAAAACTCTCAACAAATTGGCTATAGAATGAACATACCTCAACATAATAAAGGACATGTATGACAAGCCCAGAGCAAACATCATACTCAACAGTGGAAGGTTGAAAGCTTTTCCTCTAAGATCAGGAACAAGACAAGTGTGCCCACTCTTCCCACTCTTATTCAACATAGTACTGGAAGTCTTAACCAGAGAAATTAGGGAAGAAAAAAGAAATAAAATGCATTCAAATCAGAAAGGAAAAAGTAAAATTGTCTTTATTTGCAGATGTCAAGATCTTACATATAGAAAATTTTAAAGACTCCACCAAAAAACTGTTAGGAATAATCAACAAATTCAGTAAAGCTGCAGGATACAAAATCAACACACAGAAATCAGTTTCATTTCTATACACTAACAAAATACCTGAAAAAGAAATAAAGAAATCAATCCCCTTCACAATAGCATCAACAACAACAACAACATTTTAGGAATACATTTAACCAAGGAAGGAAGGAGATATGTGCAGTGAAAACTACAAGACTTTGGTGAAAGACCTGGAAGAAAACACAAACAAATAGAAATATATGCTGTGTTCATGGATTGGAAGAAATAATATTGTTAAAATGTTCATACTACCCAAAGCCATCTATAGATTCAGTGCAATCCCTATCAAGATTCTAATGGCATTTTTTTTACAGAAATAGAAAAAAAATCCTAACATTCTTACGAAATCATGAAAGACCCTAAAGAGCCAAAGCAATCCTGATAAGGAAGAACAAAGCTGGAGGCATCACTCTTCTTGACCTCTAACTATATTACAAAGTTGTATTAATCAAAACAGTACGGTACTGTCACAAAAATAGACACATACACCACTGGAACATAACTGGGAGCCCAGAAATAAATCCATGCATATACAGTCAACTAATATTTGATGAGGGAGCCAACAACACTCATTGGAGAAAATACAGTCTCTTCAATAAATGATTTGGGGGAAAACTGGATAATCACATGCCAAAGACTGAATTGAACCCCTATCTTACACCACTCACAAAAATTAACTTGAAATGATTTAAAGACTTAAATGTAAGAGCTGAAACTAAAACTCCTAGAAGAAAACATAAGGAAAATCTACTTGACATTGGTCTTGGCAATGAATTTTTGGCTATGACTCCATAAGTACAGCAACAAAAGCAAAAATAAAAATGTGGGACTACATCAAACTCGAAAGTTTCTGTACAGCAAAAGAAACAGTCGACAAAATGAAAAGGCAACTATGGAATGGGAGAAGTATTTACAACTGTATATCTGACAAAGGGTTAATATACAAAATATATTAGGAACTCATTTAACTCAACAGCAAAAAGCCCAAATTAATCACATTTTGAAATGAGCAAAGGACCTGAATAGATATTTTCCCAAAGAAGACATTCATTTGGCCTACAGGTACATGAAAAGATGTTCAACATTGCCAGTCATCAGGGAAATGCAAATCAAAACCACAATGAGATATCACCTCACCCCTGTCAGAAGGACTATTATCAAAAAGACAAGAGATAAGTGTTGGTGAGGATGTGGAGAAAAGGGAGCCCTGTGCCCTGTTGGTTGGAATGTAAATTGGTGCAGCCTCTATGGAAAACAGTACGGAGGATCCTTAAAAAAATTAAAAATAAGACTACCATATGATTTAGCAATCCAAATTCTGAGTATATATCCCAAAGAAATGCAGTCAGTACAGTTGACCCTTGAATAACCCCAGGTTTGAATTGCATGAATTCCCATTTATATGTGAATTTACTATACGAGCCATGGTTGGTAGAATCCAAGGATATGGAACCATGGATACTGAGGGTCGGCTGTAAAGTTATACACAGATATTTGACTGCACTCCTAACCCCTGTGTTGTTAAAGGGTCATCTGTATTTCAAAGGAATATCTGCATTTCCATGCTCATTGCAGCACTATTCACAATAGCCAGGACATGGAAACAACCTAACAAGTGTCCATCAAGGGATGAATGGATAAAGAACATGGAGATAACACACACACACACACACACACACACACACACACACACACACACAATTATTCAGCCATAAAAAGAAGGAAATCCTGTCACTTGTGACAGTATGGATGGTCCTTCAGGGCATCATACTAAATGAAATAAGTCAGAAGGACAAATACTATGTGTTCCCACTTGTATGCAGAAGATAAAAAAGCTGAATTCATAGGAACAGATAGTAGAATAGTGGTTGGGAGGGGTGGAGGGCGGGGGAAATAGGGAAATGCTGGACAAAATGTACAAACTTCTAGTTTTATGATGAATAAGTTCTGGAGATCTAATATACAGCATGGTGACTCTAGTTAACAATGCTGTATTATATACCTGAAAGTTGGTAAAAGACTAGATCTTAAATGTTATCACCACACGTGCAAAAGAAGTGTGTCTATGTGAGATGATGGAGCTATTAACTAACCTTATTGTGGTAATCATTTCACTATATATACACATCTCAAATCATCAAGTTGTGCACCTTAAACTTACACAATGTGATATGTCAATTATATCCCAATAAATCTGGGGAAAAAAGTGAGTTACTGATGAATTTGAAATGTCTCTTCTGTTGGTATTTATAACTTACAAAGAAGATATGTATTTATGTGAGTTAAAACCAACACTGAATAAGGAAAACTTATTATAATAACATCCAAACTTGTTTGATCAAAATACAGTTTATTCTAAGAGCATAATGCAAATTTATGTTAAAAATAGATTCTGATAAATTATTCTGAAATTACCAAGATTTTGACCTAATAATCCTCTATTAAAGGTAGGTATTTTATGGTTTATTCACGTTATTTGAATCATGACATTTTACATTAGCATTTTCTTTACATTTAAATATTAGATATAAACCCTTACATTTAAATATGCAGGTATTATAAGTACATTTTCTTTATTCTTTGTCATTTGTTGTTAAAATCTTAATTTTGTGTAAATGTAGTACGTCTTTATATATAACTTTCTAAAATTGTTATGTATGTTATATATTCTTACTATTACCAACTTCTCCTCCACTAGATAATATACTACTGTTTTTTCAGTAAAGTTTTGCTGAAGCTCCAGAAGCAAGGCAGCGACTGTTACTGAAATGAGGCAGTCAGCTGACACCTCTGTCTCCTTCCTTCTTTGCTCTTCTGGCCTTTGCACCTCATGTCAGAAGCGACAGGTGAAGGAAGGTGCAACAGTGCTACTTCAATGTATCCACTTATTTTAGTTCCCAGGAAAATGCCTGTGTGGCTCTGGCCATGTCTCTTTGGGGAGTCATTAAATTCTCACCCAGATGGCACCAAATGTTTACACAGAAGCCAAAGGTTTAAGTCAATCAACAGCAGAAGTGTCTTAGGCGTGCTCACTAAATGATACTTTAAGTGCAGTCCTGGGGCCCAGATAAATCCAGCTTATGTGAGTTATAGGCACAGAGGTGGGGGGGGGGCACAGACTTCACCCTATAAAAACTACCTTAAATACCAAAAGTAACTGAGAGACAATCTCAGCTGGTCATTTATAGATCAAATGACACAAATTAACAGATGGCCCTAATGCACAAGAGATCGTATAGTATTCACCTAAGAGGAGCCTTGAAATAAGGCTTTTTTCTAAATTAGTGTGTACAAGATACAAAATCAGTTCAGTAGATGACATGGTCCCTTCCCTAGCTTCTCCTTCCCTTTTACCTACTTTTACTTATTCGAATGCTAATTATGTATCAGACACTAGATATCTGGGGACACAGAAATACTCATTGTCACTGCCTTCTTGGGACCTATTTGGTTTAAGAAAAAGCAACCAGATGGTTAAAGCTGATCATTTTATAAACTGATCGTTTGCAATTAATATACATATAGTGTACAAGTATTGGTACACAACAGAACAGTAGTTCTGTTGGCCCTACACAAAAACATTATTTCACAGAAAATCACTTTTTTACTAGAATTCTCGTGCTGTAATTTAAACAGTTATTTACTTTGAATACATTTAAATCACAGCCTCAACTACTAAATGATGCTTTCTTATTAAAATTGCTAAGGAACTATAACTATTTCTTTTTAGGTGAATGAAGTAGAAAAATTCTTGTTAAATGCCCATAGAACATAATTTCTCTTTCTGTTCTTATCAGAATAAATACATGTTCTATAGCATTTATGGATTATACATATTTATATTTACCTATTAAAATATGTACTGTAGCATAGTAATTGACAGGCAATTCAATTTAAGATTATTTTGAATTCCTTACATTTCAAAATCTGTTATTTATATGGTCTTTCTATGGATTGCCTGAATTTGAATTAATAATATTAATCTAGTAAAGTTACATAATTCATATTTAATTCTTGTTAACTTTCTGAAATTGGTGATCCAGGACAATATTGGGATTTTTAGGGTACTAGTGGATCAGTAGAAAGAAGGCAGTTGAAATATTTTTCTAAATTAATGCTTTTTAAAATTTGTAGGCAAAAGACTTACATAAATAAATTAGTTGATTAAAGTAGAGGGTGTTTCTATACTATAAATCCATTTTTATTGACTCTGTGCAGAAATGTAGGGGAGTTGATGCTTAAGGCCCTAGAAAGATTTATGTTTAGCCTCAGAGAAGATTTATGTTTTGGAAAAACCTACCATCAGCTCATTTGACAAGGAGGTGATTTATGTATTTTTCATTAGATGAATGGTTTGAGAATAGCTCCTTCTGCCCTTCTGTTTATAGTTTGCTTCTGTTTCAAAAGACATTTCAAATTGTTTTCACCAGAATTCTAAATTATGCATTTTAAAACTCAACAGTAAAACTTTCTTTCCTAAAAGTGCTATACACTGGCAATTTAGGACTGTTAGGAAAGAGCTATTTTATTTCAAGTTGAGATGCTCAGCAACCTAGAAAAATACCTTAAAATGTATCTCAAATGCCATTAGAAAATTATAAAATGGGTAAGACTTGAAAAATTATATGCAGAAAAACGTACTTAAGTCATAAATCTACACAGAAATTAGTTTAATTCAATTCTACTCTGTTTAAACATTAAAAAAAAATTTGGTAGAAACCTTATATTGATCTATAAAGTGGTATTTTAAGATGATTGTTCTCTAAAAGGATTTGAGTTATAGTCATTACAATTAACCATTCCATTGGTTTTAGCAAACCAAAAATCCATGATAGCCTAAGAGTTATGCAGACCCTGGATCCAGACCGAGTGGCTTTGAACCACACCATGTTACTTGAATTTTCTGTGCCCTAGTTTCATCCTCTAAAAATGAGATAATATTTCTTGTTGCATAGTGTTGTAGTGATGATTAGATTAAATGGTACATGTAAAATCTTTTGAATAATGACTGGCTCTCAGTAAGTACTATTTAACTTTTAGCAGGTATTCTTATCACTATTATATTACTATTCAGTGGCAAAAATATCAATAGGAATGAACATCAATGGGAATGAGGCCTTTATGAAGTACTTGCTGAGAAATGTTCAGAGAGAACTTTTGTATAGTCGTCTTTATGGGTAGAATTCTTTCATCTTGAGAAAACTAGTAAAACTAGTAAATGTAAACTGAATTGAACTGTTTTCTTTTTTACCTCTAGTATAACCTCCATGAGGACAGAGCCTTGTCTAACTTATATACAGCTGTAGCCCCAGAGACTAAAAGTACTTGGTGCAGTGTAGGGACCCAATAAATATTTCCTCTTCATAGGTAGAGGAAACAAATATTTTTCATTGACAGACATATTATGAAAACAAAATACCACCAAGTCCTACAGTTAAAATATCTATAGGAAAATATAAAATCACCAACTTGAACATCGTAATGAAGAGAATAGATTCTCTCTTTCCAGCCGAAGCTAATTACTTTAGGGCAGGGATTCTCCTTCTCCCATGTTGAAATTTTTCAATTTCAGAATGGCGGTTCTGATATCACTTATTGTCCCTGATTTTTTTTTTTAAATTCAGTTTGAGAAACATGTTGTTTGTGGGCAACTGGAATTATCGCCTTAGTTGAAGAATCCTAACTTCTGTTTACTGTACTGCAGACATGAACAGAAGCTTTATATATTCTAATCCATTATTAAAGTCAGCTTTTGAGAAGTAAAGAAACACTGGATGTGGGACCTAGAAACCCTAATCTATCCTGAAAGGTGCAACCGTTTTTGTTTAATTATTTACTTGTTTGTTTATTTTACCTTGGACATGTCACTTCCTAATATTTAGGGATTTTAAAGGTCATTTCCCACTCCAGAATTCTATTATGTCCTCTTTTACATTTCCTAAGGGATTCTCACTTGTTTAGCTACATATGATCTACTATCTATCCCTTTAATAATGTTTTTCTTTAAATCCTATTTTGTCACATTATTTTAAAAGGATACAGACTAAATATGAAGAGTAGTTTAGTTAAGTCAGATATATCCTCAGTGTGGAGAAAGGGTTTGACTTGCCAGTCTCAAGAACTATGAAAGGTATGAAATTTTACCCTACTTGCAAGGTAACAGTTTCATGGCTCCTGGCAGTAGAAATGAGACTCCTGGGTCAGAGACAAAGGTATCATCGCTCATGGCATCAGGCAGCATGAGCTTCGTGTTTGCGTGGGCTGTCCTTGCAGCCAGGCCTCAGGAGTAGGTGCTGCACATGCAGCGGGTTTGTGTCACAATGGAGAACTCACGCTTAGGGAATCCAAATCCTCTGTAATGGACTGCAAGAAAACTGGCCCTTTGCCCCAGAGGAAGGGCTTTCCTATACAAACATCCTTAAAAAGATAGTTCAGAATGAAAGGGCAATTAGTACTTCCCTCACAAGATACACAGAAACATGCAAGACCCATGGGAAGACCCATAGTCTCCCAAAAGCAGCCACCCCTCTTGCTCTACTGTCTGAGCTTCTGGCAAATTTTCCTATGAGTGTGCCACTCAATCAACCTCTCGGATTGGCCTCACCAAAAGAGGCTGGGACCAAACTTTCAATCTGTCTCAGGTAGCATTTAACAAGGGCTACTATTAACAGGACTCCAAGCAAGTAGATGAGGCCAACCTGTAGTGTTGATCTCAACCATGTTCCCCAGAATCCCACACCCAACCAGCTTAGCAAATCCTCTGAAGCATCCAAGTCTATCTTAGGAGACCAGATGATGTTCCCAAGTTTCTGAACTGACCTTTCCCCTTGACTTGAAGGATCAATCCCGGTATATCAGTCAGGACACACACATTTTTAATAAAACTTACAGAGACCCATTGTGTGTGTCACTTTAGCTGGGTGGGCTGTCATAAGGGTGCTGAGTGATCAGTGTCCTAAACCAAGTGGCCATTATCTTTCTGATCTAGAGCCACATCAAGCCAACAAGAGCATCTAGGTAGCTGAGCCAGAATTAAATGTGAATTCTCTAGGTCACTTTCCGAAGGGTGAAAAGGTAGTTCAGAACACAGAGTGGTTAGCGCCTCACTCACAACACAAGCAGAAATGCGCAAGCTTCATGGAGAGTTTTCTCCAACAACCAGCCCCGGTGTATTGCATCTCTTTTTAGACAAGTCCTGGCAGATGATTGCTCTTTTATTTACCACAGCACTGCTAACTGTACAGCTGCCTCCTCCAGTTTCTGACCAGTTCTAATCCTCAGATGCCTTTTGGGGCTTTGCTGTTCTTAACTTCCCTTCAGTCTGTGCTGTTGGCTTTTCATTCCGTTTTTTAATAGCATGCCATCCTGTTTCACAACCACTCTCAGTTTCCCAGTATAATATATTCTGGAAAGTTTAATATCTTCATATATCAAAAATGTTGCGGGTCTTAAATATGATACGATTGACCTGAAACACAATTCGTGGATTAAGATTATGTGTATTCAAATAAATCTTATGCTCCAAATAATTCTTCGGAAGTAGAAGTAGAATATATTCGAAGTAGAATAGGGTTTTGGGGTCAGACGTACTTAAGTTTAGAGCTCAGGTCCCTCACTTATTTGCAGTGTTATCTCTAGGAAGTTTGTTTTTCTCATCTATAAAAGGGCGAAATTATATTTCTTAGAGTTGTTAGAATTAAATAAAATCACTTAAAGTGGCTAGTGGAATTCCTGGTGCAATAGCAGGTACTCTTCCTAATTTATGATTGTGAGTGTGTGGAGGTCATCAAAGGGTTTGTTGAAATGATGCTGAAATGTTGCACTAGTGCATCTGCCTTTTGGTTCTGTGCAAACAGGAGAGTCTTTTTCTATCCTGTTCACCTTGTCCTTTTACTTACTATTGTTGGCTTGTTACAGCTTTATATTAGTACATTGACTCTAAAATTATCTTAATTTGCTCACTTGATACACTAGTTACTTTATCAGAAGCTTGAAAATAACTTTTTGCGTGCTCCATTTCATTGAAATATTAAGAAAACATTAATTATAATTAACTTTCATGCCAACTTTCTAGTGTTTGATTGGTAGCTTGAAAATTAAGGGGTTTGTTCCTGGCTTTGATAGCATCACAATCTGGTTATTTAGAAGACACATCATGTTACTAACCCAGAAGATTAAAAAGTGGCACGGGAACAACATCCTGGGGGGTTTATGTGACACATCACAACTAATCTCGATGTGGCTTACACTGAATTGGAGTTACACTGACACAGCCTTAATTAATTCAGGCTATAAAATAAATGTGATTAAGTAAGGTAAGTGTTGGACCCCATTTCTAAAAGGTAGTGTTTTAAACAGTATTTATATATAGACTGATTCGTCCATTGAATTGTAGTATAATTTCCACAGAAACAGTTAGCTCTCAAATGTATTTAAATAAGTCTCAGGATTCTAATATTTTTCAAGGATAAGTCTTTTTTGTCAATATAAAAACTGCTAGCACACATTTTCTCACTTAACATTCACAAAAAAACCGATAAACAGACAATGCAACTACTTTACCCATTAGTGCACAAATTACTAAAATGCACCATATAGTTAATTCTTAATTCCCAGGGAGTTCTCACTGATTTTGCGAATTAAGAATTAACCATTCAATATTAAAGCAACCACCCTGGTATTTTTCAAGTGTTCTGCAGAAATAACAAGGCTTGTTTAATCTGTAAAGGCCACTCCTTTGTTTTGCCATCAATAAGTACAAAGTTGAATCTAAAGACAAAGTGATGATTAAAGAAAGGATGTGAACAGAGTTCATAGAAAAGAAAGAATAAGACCACTCTTAAACATATTAAAAGACATGTAAATTCACTTATAATAAATGTAAACTAAAATGGCTCTGAGATACTAGTTTTCACTTGCAAGATTGACAATGCTCTCAATTCTTTTGGATATATACTCAGAAGCAGGATTTCTGGATCGTATGATAATTCTATTTCTAATTTTTCTAGTAACCTTTATACTGTTTTTCATAGCAGCTACACCATTTTACATTCCCACCAACAGTGTACAAGGGTTCCAATTTTTCTACATTTTTGCTAACACTTGTTATTTTTTTTAAACAGTAGTCATTCTAACAGGTATGAGGTGATATCTCATTGTGGTTTTGACCTGCATTTCCCTGATGATTGATGATGTTAAGGATCTTTTCATATGTCTGTGACAAAATTATCAAGATATGAAAACAACCTAAATGTCCATTGATGGATACATGGATAAAAAATGTGGTGTATTTATAAAATGGAATATTATTCAGCCTTAAAAAAAGAAGGAAACTCTGCCCTATGCAACAACATGAATGAACCTGAAGGACATTAACTAAGTGAGATAAGCCAGTCACAAAAGAACAAATACTGCATGATTCCACTTGTATCTAAAATAGTCAAGCTTATAGAAACAGAAAGTAGAATAGTGATTGCCAGGAGCTGGGGATAGGGGAAATTAGGGAGCTGTTGTAAAAACTATAAAGTTTCTGTTATAAAGGATTAATAAGGTCTAAAGGTCTGCTGGAAAACTTTATGCTTACAGTTAACAATACTATATTGTGCAATTAAAAATTTGTTAAGAAGGTAGACCTCATGTTAAAAATTCTTACCACAAAAAAAATAGTGGTAGAGAGGAACCAAGATGGCGGAGTGGAAGGACGTGCTCTCACTCCCTCTTGCGAGAACACCAGAATCACAACTAGCTGCTGGACAATCATCGACAGGAAGACACTGGAACGCACCAAAAAAGATACCCCACATCCAAAGACAAAGGAGAAGCCACAGTGAGACGGTGGGAGGGGCGCAATCAGAGTAAAATCAAATCCCATAACTGGTGGGTGGGTGACTCACAGACTGGCAAACACTTATACCACAGAAGTCCACCCACTGGAGTGAAGGTTCTGAGCCCCATGTCAGGCTTCCCAACCTGGGGGTCCGGCAACGGGAGGAGGAATTCCTAGAGAATCAGACTTTGAAGCCTAGTGGGAATTGATTGCAGGACTTCGACAGGACTGAGGGAAACAGAGACCCCACTCTTGGAGGGTGCACACAAAATAGTGTGTGCATCAGGACCCAGGGGAAGGAGCAGTGACCCCAGGGGAGACTGAACCAGACCTACCTGCTAGTGTTGGAAGGTCTCCTGCAGAGGTGGGGGGTGGCTCTGTTTCACCGTGGGGACAAGGACACTGGCAGCAGAAGTTCTGGGAAGTACTCCTTGGCGTGAACACTCCCAGAGTCTGTTATTAGCCCCACCAAAGAGCCCAGGTAGGCTCCAGTGTTGGGTTGCCTCAGGCAAAACAGCCAACAGGGAGGGGACCCAGCCCCACCCATCAACAGTCAAGTGGATTAAAGTTTTACTGAGCTCTGACCACCACAGCAACAGTCAGCTCTGCCCACCACCAGAGCCTCCCATCAAGCCTCTTAGATAGCCTCAACCGCCAGAGAGCAGACAGCAGAAGCAAGAAAAACTACAATCCTGCAGCCTGTGGAACAAAAACCACATTCACAGAAAGACAAGATGAAAAGGCAGAGGGCTATATACCAGATGACGGAACAAGATAAAACCCCAGAAAAACAACTAAATGAAGTGGAGATAGGCAACCTTCCAGAAAAAGAATTCAGAATAATGATGGTGAAGATGATCCAGGACCTCGGAATAAGAATGAAGGAAAAGATCGAGAAGATGCAAGAAATGTTTAACAAAGACCTAGAAGAATTAAAGAACAAGCAAACAGAGATGAACAATACAATAACTGAAATGAAAAATACACTAGAAGGAATCAATAGCAGAATAACTGAGGCAGAAGAACGGATAAGTGACCTGGAAGACAGAATGGTGGAATTCACTGCTGCAGAACAGACTAAAGAAAAAAGAATGAAAAGAAATGAAGACAGCCTAAGAGACCTCTGGGACGACATTAAATGCAACAACATTAGCATTATAGGGGTCCCAGAAGGAGAAGAGAGAGAGAAAGGACCAGAGAAAATATTTGAAGAGATTATAGTAGAAAACTTCCCTAACATGGGAAAGGAAATAGCCACCCAAGTCCAGGAAGCGCAGCGAGTCCCATACAGGATAAACCCAAGGAGAAACACGCCGAGACACATAGTAATCAAATTGGCAAAAATTAAAGACAAAGAAAACTTATTGAAAGCAGCAAGGGAAAAACAACAAATAACATACAAGGGAACTCCCATAAGGTTAACAGCTGATTTCTCAGCAGAAACTCTACAAGCCAGAAGGGAGTGGCATGATATACTTAAAGTGATGAAAGGGAAGAACCTACAACCAAGATTACTCTACCCAGCAAGGATCTCATTCAGATTCAATGGAGAAATCAAAAGCTTTACAGACAAGCAAAAGCTAAGAGAATTCAGCACCACCAAACCAGCTCTACAACAAATGCTAAAGGAACTTCTCTAAGTGGGAAACACAAGAGAAGAAGAAGACCTACAAAAACAAACCCAAAACAACTAAGAAAATGGTCATAGGAACATACATATCGATAATTACCTTAAACGTCAATGGATTAAATGCTCCAACCAAAAGACACAGGCTTGCTGAATGGACTCAAAAACAAGACCCATATATATGCTGTCTACAAGAGACCCACTTCAGACCTAGGGACACATACAGACTGAAAGTGAGGGGATGGAAAAAGATATTCCATGCAAATGGAAATCAAAAGAAAGCTGGAGTAGCTATACTCATATCAGATAAAATGACTTTAAAATAAAGAATGTTACAAGAGACAAGGAAGAACACTACATATTGATCAAGGGATCAATCCAAGAAGAAGATATAACAATTATAAATATATATGCACCCAACATATGAGCACCTCAATGCATAAGGCAACTGCTAACAGCTATAAAAGAGGAAATCGACAGTAACACAATAATAGTGGGGGACTTTAACACCTCACTTACACCAATGGACAGATCATCCAAACAGAAAATAAATAAGGAAACAGAAGCTTTAAATGACACAATAGACCAGATAGATTTATTTGATATTTATAGGACATTCCATCCAAAAACAGCAGATTACACTTTCTTCTCAAGTGCGCACGGAACATTCTCCAGGATAGATCACATCTTGGGTCACAAATCAAGCCTCAGTAAATTTCAGAAAATTGAAATCATATCAAGCATCTTTTCTGACCACAACGCTATGAGATTAGAAATGAATTACAGGGGAAAAAACATAAAAAGCACAAACATGTGGAGGCTAAACAATACGTTACTAAATAACCAAGAGATCACTGAAGAAATCAAAGAGGAAATCAAAAAATACCTAGAGACAAATGACAATGGAAACACGACGATCCAAAACCTATGGGATGCAGCAAAAGCAGTTCTAAGAGGGAAGTTTATAGCAGTACAAGCCTACCTCAAGAAAAAAGAAAAATCTCAATCTAATTTTACACCTAAAGGAACTAGAAAAAGAACAAACAAAACCCTAAGTTAGTAGAAGGAAGGAAATCATAAAGATCAGAGCAGAAATAAATGAAATAAAAACAAAGAAAACAATAGCAAAGATCAATAAAACTAAAAGCTGATTCTTTGGGAAGATAAACAAAATTGATAAACCATTAGCCAGACTCATCAAGAAAAAGAGGGAGAGGACTCAAATCAATAAAATTAGAAATGAAAAAGGAGAAGTTACAACGGACACCACAGAAATACAAAGCATCCTAAGAGACTACTACAAGCAACTCTATGCCAATAAATTGGACAACCTGGAAGAAATGGACAAATTCTTAGAAAGGTATAACCTTCCAAGACTGAACCAGGAAGAAATAGAAAATATGAACAGACCAATCACAAGTAATGAAATTGAAACTGTGATTAAAAATCTTCCAACAAACAAAAGTCCAGGACCAGATGGCTTCACAGGTGAATTCTATCAAACATTTAGAGAAGAGCTAACACCCATCCTTCTCAAACTCTTCCCAAAAATTGCAGAGGAAGGAGCACTCCCAAACTCATTCTTTGAGGCAACCATCACCCTGATACCAAAACCAGACAAAGATACTACTTAAAAGAAAATTAGAAACCAATTTCACTGATGAATATAGATGCAAAAATCCTCAACAAAATACTAGCAAACAGAATCCAACAACACATTAAAAGGCTCATACACCATAATCAAGTGGAATTTATCCCAGGGATGCAAGGATTCTTCAATATATGCGAATCAATCAATATGATACACCATATTAAACTGAAGAATAAAAACCATATGATCATCTCAATAGATGCAGAAAAAGCTTTTGACGAAATTCAACACCCATGTATGATAAAAACTCTCCAGAAAGTGGGCATAGAGGGAACCACCTCAACATGATAAAGGCCATATATGACAAACCCACAGCAAACATCATTCTCAATGGTGAAAAACTTATAGCATTTCCTCTAAGATCAGGAACGAGACAAGGATGTCCACTCTCACCACTATTATTCAACATAGTTTTGGAAGTCCTAGCCACGGCCATCAGAGAAGAAAAAGAAATAAAAGGAAGACAAATTGGAAAAGAAGAAGTAAAACTGTCACTGTTTGCAGATGACATGATACAATACACAGAGAATCCTAAAGATGCCACCAGAAAACTACTAGATCTAATCAATGAATTTGGTAAAGTAGCAGGATACAAAATTAATGCACAGAAATCTCTTGCATTCCTATACAGTAACAATGAAAGATCAGAAAAAGAAGCTAAGGAAGCAATCCCATTCACAATTGCAACAAAAAGTATAAAATACCTAGGAATAAACCTACCTAAGGAGGTAAAAGACCTGTACTCAGAAAACTATAAGACACTGATGACAGAAATCAAAGATGACAGAAACAGATAGAGAGATATACCATGTTCTTGGATCGGAAGAATCAATATTGTGAAAATGAGTATACTACCCAAAGCAATCTACAGATTCAATGCAATCCCTATTAAATTACTAGTGGCATTTTTTACAGAACTAGAGCAAAAAAATCTTAAAATTTGTATGGAGACACAAAAGACCCTGTATAGCCAAAGCAGTCTTGAGGGAAAAAAAACAGAACTGGCGGAATCAGACTCCCTGACTTCAGACTATACTGCAAAGGTACAGTAATCAAGACAATATGGTACTGGCACAAAAACAGAAATATAGATCAATGGAACAGAATAGAAAGCCCAGAGATAAACCCACACACCTATGGTCAACTAAGGCAAGGATACACAATGGAGAAAAGACAGTCTCTTCAATAAGTGGTGCTGGGAAAACTGGACAGCTACAGGTAAAACAATGAAATTAGAACGCTCCCCAACACCGTACACAAAAATAAACTCAAAATGGATTGGAGGCCTAAATGTAAGACTGGACACTATAAAACTCTTAGAGGAAAACATAGGAAGAACACTCTTTGACATAAATCACAGCAAGATTTTTTTAGATCCACCCCTAGAGTAATGGAAATAAAAACAAAAATAAACAAATGAGACCTAATGAAACTTAAAAGTTTTTGCAAAGCAAAGGAAACTACAAACAAGACGAAAAGACAACCCTCAGAATGGGAGAAAATATTTGCAAATGAAGCAACTGACAAAGGATTAATCTCCCAGATCTACAAGCAGCTCATGCAGCTCAATATTAAAAAAACAAACAACCCAATCCAAAAATGGGCAGAAGACCTAAATAGACATTTCTCCAAAGAAGACATACAGACGGCCATGAAGCACATGAAAAGATGCTCAACATCACTAATTATTAGAGAAATGCAAATCAAAACTACAATGAGGTATCACCTCACACCAGTTAGAATGAGCATCATCAGAAAATCTACAAACAACAAATATTGGAGAGGGTGTGGAGAGAAGGGAACCCTCTTGCACTGTTGGTGGGAATGTAAATTGATACAGCCACTCTGGAGAACAGTATGGAGGTTCCTTATAAAACTAAAAATAGAATTACCATATGACTCAGCAATCCCACTACTGGGCATATACCCAGAGAAAACCATAATTTAAAAAGACACATGCACCACAATGTTCATTGCAGCAGTATTTACAATAGCCAGGTCATGGAAGCAACCTAAATGCCCATCGACAGACGAATGGGTAAAGAAGATGTGGAACATATATACAATGGAATATTACTCAGCCATAAAAAGGAACAGAATTGGGTCATTTGTAGAGACGTGGATGGATCTAGAGACTGTCATAGAGTGAAGTAAGAAAGAGAAAAACAAATATCGCATATTAACGCATATATGTGGAACCTAGAAAAAAGGTACAGATGAATGGGTTTGCAGGGCAGAAATAGAGACACAGATATAGAGAACAAATGTATGGACACCAAGGGGGAAAGTGGCAGGGAGGGGGATGTTGGTGTTGGGATGAACTGGGAGATTGGGATTGACGTCTATACACTAATATGTATAAAATAGGTAACTAATGAGAACCTGCTGTATAAAAAATAAATAAAATAAAATTCAATGGAAACAAACCAACCCTGGAACTGAAGATTAATTGTACTTATAACAATCAAGATGACACTAGTCAGACCGCTGATGACCAATTTCAAGGTGACTGTCAGACCTGACTGTGCTGTTCTGCATGTAGCCCCCTCCCTTCACCTACAAAAGCTCTTATCCGCGGATTGTCACAGGAGTGGGATGGGTGGGGGGTGGGGGGGGAGTTGCCCTTTGGACAGGCATCCGCCACCTCCACCCCCATCCCTGGTTGCCAGCATCCAAAACAAAGCAAGGGTTCCTTTCCACCAAAAAAATAAAAAATAAAATAAATAAATAAATACAAAAATGTTTCTATTCTACTCTCACACTTGATTGGTAGCTTGTCTTGGTATAGAATTCTAGGTTCAAAACTCTTTCCATCAGAATTATAATGGTTTCGCATCATTGTCTTTTAGCATCAGTGTTGCTCCTGAGAAATCTAATGCCTTATGAATTCTAGAGAAAGCAAGAATTCTAGTATCTGATTAATTCACCATTCTTCTCCCGAAATTCTTCATTCAGGGAAACAGAGGGGAGGAACGTTTTTTCCATTCCCTTTCCGGTTGGGTTAGGATTATCCTTGCATTTACTCCTTCCTCTGTGCCGTGTGATCCATAGTTAAACTTTATGATCTGTGGGAACATCTCCCGATATACGGTGATAAGGTATTTGACATTTAGAAACACTCTTCTGTTAACAGAGCCTAATTTCCAGCCCCCTGTCTGTGTCTGTGTTGACTCTTCCATTTTCTTTACACTTTTGCTATTATTATCGTAATCTTCCTGAGGAAAATGGATACTTCTGACGTAGAAAGAGGCCAGTCCAAAATACAGATTGTTATGATGATCAGACTAATCATTAAAACTGAAACAATCATATTCTCCCTCACATAAATCATTGAGAGAGATGATACAGATGGATTTGACAGACCGTGGCCCAAAGATTCTTTACTTGTCAACAGAGCCTTGAGTTAACTGAAATCAAACTATTTCATTTATTAAGTTAGGGCCAACATAAAGCAAATCTATGTAAAGATTTTCATAGTCAAGAATAATTACAAATATGAAACTACTTATGACAAATAAATGAAAATGAGTCAAGAATAATTGCCAGATAAGAAACTACATTTTTTAGGTGATATAAGCATTTTAAATAATTTGATTGGATCTATTTCTTTGTAATTAATGGTTTACATAGATACTTTAACCACTGCAGTTCATGTTGTTTTTTTAAAAAAGTAAGTACTTAATCCTCATCAGTGTGAGATAAATTAAAGACAGAAGCTTATATTTCTTCTTCTGATGAAGGGCAAACTCCTCCAGATAGAAGTGTAGCATCTATTCTGCAGTACTACCACATAAGAATTTTAAATAACTTGGATTATTTTGGTATCAAGTGGGATTTGTGGATGAAGAATATAGGTTTCTAAACTGGAATTTCTGTAGCTATGGCAATTAATATTCTCACTACAGCAGAAGTACCAGGAGAAGTGTAAAGAATCAGAATCTTAGCAGCCATTCGTCCATTCAACACCTACTAAATGCAGTCCATTTTGCTACATAAGATGCAAAGGGGAACAAAACTGAGGATATATATAATTTGTGAAGTGGAACGCCTCATCATAGGAGGAAAACTCATTGTTAGAGGAAACTGTGGGACTTACGGATGTCCCACAGCATTCTAGAGTCACAGACTGTGTTCCATTATTTAATTTATAATATTTCTAGTTTTATTGGTTAAATCAGTGGTGACTGAGAACACGTTATTTCAGAATCTATATAATAAAAAGAAATGTGATTTCGGAGTTCAGAAAACATAGAAAAAGATTAGTATTAAAATTTATCCCTGCAACCACAAGGAACAATCATAATTCATTATGTCTCATGTCTAAAATACTGCCAGAGCTTCTGAATGAAATTGTTAAGTTTTGAAAGCACTACGAATGACCTCTATTTTTTAAATTGTTGAAAGTAAGATAAAATTGTCCATCCAATTATGGAACTTGTTTACTGTAACTGAGAATGATTGAAACATTCCTGTCTACACAAATATTTCATAGAGTTTTCTTTCTGGTGACAGCTCTTCTTATCCTTCTCTTGTCAGTGTTACTGCAAAGGTTTGCAAGGGCTTTTTTAGTGTATAGAAGAGATTCTATTGTTTTTTATTTCAAAAACATCTATTTCTTAGTGTGTAATGACAACTGCTTATGATAAAATGATAGGCTTTTTATGTGTAACATAGAATTTCTTTTCCAAATATTTACACACCCTAAGGGAAATTATTTCTTGCATCCTGACAATTCTGTGAAATAGCATAAAACTGGTCACTCCTTTAATTTCTCATCATAAATATTCTTAAATGCCGCTTCTCAGAGCTAACATGAAAATCACTTCCCATGACTGTGGACTATATGTGATATTTTTACTTATTTGTTTTTTGTATTTTGTTCTGATACCTCCAACTTATAAAATTTGTTCGAATTGTTCTCATGTTAAATGCATGAAATTTTCTATAAAGACAGAAAAACTCTGTTTTCCGTCTTAATTTTCTACACGCTATTTGAAACACAGAAAACGCTCTAGTGGTAGTCTAAGAATTTATGCAGATTCTGCTTAATCTTATGTTTCAAGCCTATGAAGCATATTCTAAAGCAATAATCATAACACTTAAAATACACTTACTTGCATAACATTTTTGCTGAAGTGGGTTTTAGGGATCATATGTTCTGCAATATTCCTGGCAAGGGAGTACAAAGGATACTTTAAAATGAAACTTCCATCTTTTACTTCAGCTCCTTTCTTTGACTGAGAAGTTATGAATATATCTTGCCTTCATTTCACAAATGAAAATGTGTTCAAATGCAATTAATCTACCCTATTAACTCTATAAACATCTGCTGTATTGGTTAGACACTTCAAAACTTTGCTCTGAACCAGTTAATTCTAAGTAATTTCTCAGTTAAATATTTACATGGGCTTCCATGATGATAAGCTCTCGCCTGTCTTAAACAATCAGCAGATTGTCCAGAGAGAGCTATGTGCAGTGTAACACACTGTAATAGCGATCCACTGGGACTTAAAATGGTTTAGCTGGCTGGGACTATTTTTTGCATATTTTTATCCTAGCTAAAAGGGGTAACAGCCTTAGGAATTCCTTTCCTTGTCAACGTTTTTAATGTCCAGAATTCTTTTTTAAAAATGAATGCTTGTATAGACGTATGCAGATGTTTACATCGTGAATATCCTAAGTACATTCTTAAGCTTCTCTTTCAGAAAAGCAATAAATCTTCATGTTTGTGAAATTTTAGGAATAAAACAATTTAGAGTAATTTTCATAGCAGCCTAAGTAGATGGAAAAAGAAGAAAAAAATGGATAGGCATTGTTCTTCACCACATTAAACTGAAGAAGAAAATAATGCACAGATTATGCAAAGATGTCATGTGCACAAAGATACTTAAATATGATTCTCTAACTAGAAAAATGGTATAAACCTGTAAAACATCAAATAATTGTCAAAGATTTAAATAGGTTCCATAATGGAGATGATGTCAAAAATGGTAGATGATTGTTTTTAATTTGAGCTTTCACAGGCTTTAGGATTTTTTTCTTTATTGAAATATAACATATATACAGAAAAGTATGTATCACAAGTTGTAGTTCAAAGGAGTTTTTACAAATTGAATATACCCACTTTACCAACATATAGATCAAGAATCAGAGCAATTGAACACAACCATGATACCAAAATCCAGATCAAGAATCAGAACAAACTCTTCTGTATTACAATAAGAGTAGATGATTAATTCTTCAATGAACTGTAAGGCAATTTTACTCTTAGAAATCAGAGAGTGGAATGATCACTTTAGATGAGAAATACAGACAAAATTGAAAGTCCTCCAATGTGGTATTTAAGTCCAAGGCCAAGTATTGAAAATAAATATAATTACATGTAGACCAGAAACCTTTTCCTACCACTACCACCGCTCAGTGTTATTCTATCTCCGTTTAGTTCCTTATGATCCAACTTTGTAAGTACTTATTGAGTCTCTTCTGTAAGTGTGGTAAAGGATAGAAAAAAAATGATTCTTTGTTCTCTAGAACTCATAATCAACTGAGAGGATGAGTAAAGCACAAACATGGCATTTACAAGGTCAGAGTAGGAAGGAATTATGGGAAGGGTTCTGACACAAATGCTGGGCTCTACCCAAGTTTAATTTGAGGAGCATCAGCCTAGGTATATCTACAATTTTTATGCTAAGTGGTAGGGTAATCCATTGTTTGACTTTACTAAATGCAAGGAGTAGTTAGCTGGAGAATTGTAAATAATGTATCATCCCCAAATTTTAATTTCTTATTTCTGGGAAAAAATATGATTTTTCCACAGTTGGATGACCTATGTTTTACTAATGACAATATTGATATCATTGTTCTTTGTAAATGTCAACTAGTAATATTCAATAAAGTCAGATCAAAAATATTCTGAATATTAATGTAATATAGCTAGGATTAAAACCTGGTCATGGATAATTCAAATAGTGAATAATCCATTGGAGATTAAGAATAATCCCACTTTTTTTTAGATTTATTTATTTATTTATTTATTTATTTATTTATTTTTGGCTGCGTTGGGTCTTCGTCTCTGTGCAAGGGCTTTCTCCAGTTGCGGCAAGTGGGGGCCACTCTTCATCGCGGTGCGCGGGCCTCTCACTGTCGCGGCCTCTCCCGTTGCGGAGCACAGGCTCCAGACGCGCAGGCTCAGTAGTTGTGGCTAAGGGGCCTAGCCGCTCCGCGGCATGTGGGATCCTCCCGGACCGGGGCACGAACCCGTGTCGCCTGCATTGGCAGGCAGACTCTAATCCCACTTTTTCATCAGATTCCTTTCTGGGTCCCAGACTTAGCAAAGGTAAGGGGTGGGGGAGGATTATTCAGAATCATGACCGTACAGGAGGCATATTAGTGGGTTTATGTGTGTGAGTGTATCGTATCTTACTTTTGGACTTTTCACACAAAAGGTTCTCATAAATTTTTTTTGAATCCATCAAATACATTCCAAATCCAGTTTAATATTATCGTCTTATGTAGGCTTTTGCTATATAATTTCGCCAACTAGTAAAGGGAATGGAATTTTGATTACATGTGGCTCAGAATTAATTGTACTCCCTTGATGAATGTTTGGTGTGTGTATGTTTTAGTAGCTCATGATTAAAAACACTGAAAGAGCTGTCAAAATTTGGATGGATATCAAAAATGTTACGTATAAGTTTGACTATTCATGAAATGAAAATAGTTTCCTAAGGGTAAAGCGGAAGAGTTTTATCTGGAGCCAAGATTGTGTCAATCTTATAAGAAATGACACAACTCCCTGTAATTACCTTGTAATTAATATTTGGTGTATTTGGATTTCAAAATTTGATTTTCTTATACACGTTAGGAATTTGCCATTCTAAAGTTGGCCTAATTAGCCAACTTTCCTTGGTTATATACCATTTGCCAGGTGTTTTTGGTAAAAACAAACATAACTGATCACCTTTTTCATTCCCTGGTTTTTATTCCTGCTTAAATCAATAAACATAGGTTCTACATGCCCCTATAACATTAAAGTGTTCCAAAAATAGGTAAAAGAAATTAATAAATACATATATTTTATGAATATTTTGTGGAGAAAGACTCAGAAAGATTTGGGGAACACTGAGGATGGGTGATATATCCAGGATTTTTTGTACTAATGCTTTTTCAAAATTACTTATAGTAATTTACACTAAATTCTGACAATTTTAATCAAAGGAAAGCTATCTGAGTGAAAAATTAAAATATATCAATAACCTTTTAATCTATTCTAAATAAAATTAGATGGTGAACTTAATGTTATGACATTTATGAAAATTTAGTTTCTATAAAACACCAAAAAATGTATACATAATAAATAATTATAGGTCATCACAAGCACACCTGGTGTTTTAGTTTAAAGGTAGTCATGACTTTAAAGGAAACAGTCACATTATAAAAATGAATCCTAATTTTTAAAAATTAGATAATAAAAGAATGTTTCTCCTGGAATGAAGGTGAATTCAGATATGTTTGAATAGATTTCTCATATTCCAAAGCGTTTAAGACATTTAATATATAATAGGTTAACCATACATGTTTTTTTTAACATCTTTCTTGGAGTATAATTGCTTTACAATGGTGTGTTAGTTTCTGCTTTATAACAAAGTGAATCAGTTATACATATACATATATCCCCATATCTCTTCCCTCTTGCGTCTCCCTCCCTCGCATCCTCCCTATCCCACCCCTCTAGGTGGTCACAAAGCACCGAGCTAATCTCCCTGTGTTATGCGGCTACTTCCCACTAGCTATCTATTTTACATTTGGTAGTGTATATATGTCCATGCCACTCTCTCACTTTGTCCCAGCTTACCCTTCCCCCTCCCCATATCCTCAAGTCTCTAGTAGGTCTGCGTCTTTATTCCTGTCTTGCCCCTAGGTTGTTCATGACTTTTTTTTTTTTTTTTAGATTCCATATATATGTGTTAGCATACAGTATTTGTTTTTCTCTTTCTGACTTAATTCACGCTGTATGACAGACTCTAGGTCCATCCACCTCACTACAAATACCTCCATTTCGTTTCTTTTTATGGCTGAGTAATATTCCATTGTATATATGTGCCACATCTTCTTTATCTATTCATCTGTCGATGGACACTTAGGTTGATTCCATGTCCTGACTATTGTAAATAGAGCTGCAATGAACATTGTGGTACATGACTCTTTTTGAATTATGGTTTTCTCAGGGTATATGCCCAGTAGTGGGATTGCTGGGTCGTATGGTATTTCTACTTGTAGTTTTTTTAAGGAACCTCCATACTGTTCTCCAGAGTGGCTGTATCAATTTACATTCCAACCAAAAGTGCAAGAGTGTTCCCTTTTCTCCACACCCTCTCTAGCATTTATTGTTTCTACATTTTTTGATGATGGCCATTCTGACGGGTGTGAGAGGATATCTCATTGTAGTTCTGATTTGCATTTCTCTAATGATAAATGATGTTGAGCATTCTTTCATGTGTTTGTTGGCAATCTGTATATATTCTTTGGAGAAATGTCTATTTAGGTCTTCTGCCCATTTTTGGATTGGGTTGTTTGTTTTTTGATATTGAGCTGCATGAGCTGCTTGTACATTTTGGAGATTAATCCTTTGCCAGTTGCTTCATTTGCAAATATTTTCTCCCATTCTGAGGGTTGTCATTTCGTCTTGTTTATGGTTTCCTTTGCTGTGCAAACGTTTTTAAGTTTCATTAGGTCCCATTTGTTTATTTTTGTTTTTATTTCCATTTCTCTAGGAGGTGGGTCAAAAAGGATCTTGCTGTGATTTATGTCATGGAGTGCCTATGTTTTCCTCTAAGAGTTTAATAGTGTCTGCCTTACATTTAGGTCTTTAATCCATTTTGAGTTTATTTTTGTGTATGGTGTTAGGGGGTGTTCTGATTTCATTCTTTTACATGTAGCTGTCCCGTTTTCCCAGCACCACTTATTGAAGAGGCTGTCTCTTCTCCACTGTATATTCTTGCCTCCCTTATCAAAGATAAGGTGACCATATGTGCGTGGGTTTATCTCTGGGCTTTCTGTCCTGTCCCATTGATCTATATTTCTGTTTTTGTGCCAGTACCATACTGTCTTGATTACTGTAGCTTTGTAGTATAGTCTGAAGTCCAGGAGCCTGATTGCTCCAGCTCCGTTTTTCTTTCTCAAGATTGCTTTGGCTGTTCGGGGTCTTTTGTGTTTCCATACAAATTTCAAATTTTTTGTTCTAGTTCTGTGAAAAATGCCAGTGGTAGTTCAATAGGGATTGCATTGAATCTGCAGATTGCTTTGGGTAGTATAGTCATTTTCACAATGTGGATTCTTCCAATCCAGAAACATGGTATATTTCTCCACCTATTTGTATCATCTTTAATTTCTCTCCTCAGTGTCTTATAATTTTCTGCATACAGGTCTTTTTTCTCCTTAGGTAGGTTTATTCCTAGATGTTTTATTCTTTTTGTTGCAGTGGTAAATGGGAGTGTTTTCTTAATTTCACTTTCAGATTTTTCATCATTAGTGTATAGGAATGCAAGAGATTTCTGTGCATTAATTTTGTATCCTGCTACTTTACCAAATTCATTGATTAGCTCTAGGAGTTTTCTGGTGGCATCTTTAGGATTCTCTATGTATAGTATCATGTCATCTGCAAACAGTGACAGCTTTACTTCTTCTTTTCCGATTTGGATTCCTTTTATTTCTTTTTCTTCTCTGATTGCTGTTGCTAAAGCTTCCAAAACTATGTTGAATAATAGTGGTGAGAATGGACAACCTTGTCTTGTTCCTGATGTTAGAGGAAATGGTTTCAGTTTTTCACCGTTGAGAACGATGTTGGCTGTGGGTTTGTCATATATGACCGTTAGTATGTTGAGGTAAGTTCCCTCTGTGCCTACTTTCAGGAGGGTTTTTATCATAAATGGGTGTTGAATTTTGTCGAAAGCTTTCTCTGCATCTATTCAGATGATCATATGGTTTCTCTCCTTCAATTTGTTAATATGGTGTATCACATTGATTGATTTGCATATATTGAAGAATCCTTGCACTCCTGGGGTAAACTCCACTTGATCATGGTGTATGATCCTTTTAATGTGCTGTTGGATTCTGTTTACTAGTATTTTGTTGAGGATTTCTGCATCTATGTTCATCAGTGATATTGGCCTGTAATTTTCTTTTCTTGTACTATCTTTGTCTGGTTTTGGTATCAGGGTGATGGTGGCCTCGTAGAAGGAGTTTGGGAGTGTTCCTGCCTCTGCTATGTTTTGGAAGAGTTTGAGAAGGATAGGTGTTAGCTCTTCTCTAAATGTTTGATAGAATTCGCCTGTGAAGCCATCTGGTCCTGGGCTTTTGTTTGTTGGAAGATTTTTAATCACAGTTTCAATTTCAGTGCTTGTGATTGTTCTGTTCATATTTTCTATTTCTTCCTGGTTCAGTCTCAGAAGGTTGTGCATTTCTAAGAATTTGTCCATTTCTTTCAGGTTGTCCAATTTATTGGCATATAGTTGCTTGTAGTAATCTCCTATGATCCTTTGTATTTCTGCAGTGTCAGTTGTCACTTCTCCTTTTTCATTTCTAATTCTATGGATTTGAGTCTTCTTCCTTTTTTTCTTGATGAGTCTGGCTAGTGGTTTATCAATTTTGTTTATCTTCTCAAAGAACCAATTTTTAGTTTTATTGATCTTTGCTATCGTTTCCTTCATTTCTTTTTCATTTATTTCTGATGTGATCTTTATGATTTCTTTCCTTCTGGTAACTTTGGGGTTTTTTTGTTCTTCTTTCTCTAACTGCTTTAGATGTAAGGTTAGGTTGTTTATTTGAGATGTTTCTTGTTTCTTAAGGTAGGATTGTATTGCTATAAACTTCCCTCTTAGAACTTCTTTTGCTGCATCCCACAGGTTTTGAGTCGTCGTGTTTTCATTGTCATTTGTTTCTAGGTATTTTTTGATTTCCTCTTTGATTTCTTCAGTGATCTCTTGGTTAGTAAGTAGTTTATTGTTTAGCTTCCATGTGTTTGTAGTTTTTACAGATTTTTTCCTGTAATTGATATCTAGTCTCATAGTGTTGTGATTGGAAAAGATACTTGGTATGATTTCAGTTTTCTTAGATTTACCAAGGCTTGATTTGTGATCCAAGATATGATCTATCCTGGAGAATGTTCCATGAGCACTTGAGAAGAAAGTGTATTCTGTTGTTTTTGGATGGAATGTCCTATAAATATCAAGTCTATCTTGTTTAATGTGTCATTTAAAGCTTGTGTTTCCTTATTTATTTTCATTGTGGATGATCTGTCCATTGGTGAAAGTCGGGTGTTAAAGTCCCCTACTATGATGGTGTCACTGTCAATTTCCCCTTTATGGCTGTTAGCATTTGCCTTACGTATTAAGGTGCTCCTGTGTTGGGTCCATAAATATTTACAATTGTTATATCTTCTTCTTGGAGTGATCCCTTGATCATTATGTAGTGTCCTTCTTTGTCTCTTGTAATAGTCTTTGTTTTAAAGTCTATTTTGTCTGATATGAGAATTGCTACTCCAGCTTTCTTTTGATTTCCATTTGCATGGAATATCTTTTTCCATCCCCTTACTTTCAGTCTGTATGTGTCCCTAGGTCTGAAGTGGGTGTCTTGTAGACAGCATATATACGGGTCTTGTTTTTGTATCCATTCAGCCAGTTTATGTCTTTTGGTTGGAGCATTTAATCCATTTACATTTAAGGTAATTATCGATATGTATGTTCCTATTCCCATCTTCTTAATTGTTTTGGGTTTGTTATTGTAGGTCTTTTCCTTCTCTTGTGTTTCCTGCCTAGAGAAGTTCCTTTAGCATTTGTTGTAAAGGTGGTTTGGTGGTGCTGAATTCTCTTAGCTTTTGCTTGTCTATAAAGGTTTTAATTTCTCCGTCACATCTGAATGAGATCCTTGCTGTGTAGAGTAATCTTGGTTATAGGTTTTTCCCCTTCATCACTTTAAATATGTCCTGCCACTCCCTTCTGGCTTGCAGAGTTTCTGCTGAAAGATCAGCTGTTAACCTTATGGGGAGTCCCTTGTATGTTATTTGTTGTTTTTCCCTTGCTGCTTTTAATATTTTTTCTTTGTATTTAATTTTTGATAGTTTGTCTAATATGTGTCTTGGCGTGTTTCTCCTTGGATTTATCCTGTATGGGACTTTCTGTGCTTCCTGAACTTGATTAACTATTTCCTTTTCCATATTAGGGAGGTTTTCAACCATAATCTCTTCAAATATTTTCTCAGTCCCTTTCTTTTTCTTTTCTTCTTCTAGGACCCCTATAATTCGAATGTTTGTGCATTTAATGTTGTCCCAGAGGTCTCTGAGACTGTCCTCAATTCTTTTCATTTTTTTTCTTTATTCTGCTCTGCAGTGGTTATTTTCACTATTTTATCTTCCAGGTCACTTATCCGTTCTTCTGCCTCAGTTATTCTGCTATTGACCCCTTCTAGAGAATTTTTAATTTCATTTATTGTGTTGTTCATCACTGTTTGTTTGCTCTTTCGTTCTCCTAGGTCCTTGTTAAATGTTTCTTTTATTTTCTCCATTCTATTTCCAAGATTTTACATCATCTTTACTATCATTATTCTGAATACTTTTTCAGATAGACTGCCTATTTCCTCTTCATTTGTTAGGTCTGGTGAGTTTTTACCTTGCTTCTTCATCTGGTGTGTGCTTCTCTGTCTTCTCATTTTGCTTAACTTACTGTTTTTGGGGTCTCCTTTTCGCAGGCTGCAGGTTCATAGTTCCCGTTGTTTTTGGTGTCTGCCCCCAGTGGCTAAGATTGGTTCAGTGAGTTGTGTAGGCTTCCTGGTGGAGGGGACTAGTGCCTGTGTTCTGGTGGATGAGGCTGGATCTTGTCTTTCTGGTGGGCAGGTCCATGTCTGGTGGTGTGTTTTGGGGTGTCTGTGACCTTATTATGATTTTTGGCAGCCTCTGTGCTAATCGGTGGGGTTGTGTTCCTGTCTTGCTAGTTGTTTGGCATAGGGTGTCCAGCACTGGAGCTTGGTGGTCGTTGAGTGGAGCTGGGTCTTGGCGTTGAGATGGAGAGCTCTGGGAGATTTTTGCCATTTGATATTACGTGGAGCTGGGAGGTCTCTTGTGGACCAATGTCCTCAACTTGGCTCTCCCACCTCAGAGGCACAGCCCTGACGCCTGGCTGAAGTACCAAGAGCTTGTCATCCACACGGCTCAGAATAAAAGGGAGAAAAAAAAGAAAGAAAGAAGAAAATAAAATAAAATAAAATATTTATTGAAATAGAAAATAAAAAATAATTATTAAAAAAATTTTTTAAGTAATAAAAAAAGAAAGAAGAGTGCAACCAAACCAAAAGACAAATCCACCTATGATAACAAGCGCTAATAAATATACTAAAAAAAAAAAAAACAAAAACAAAGGGACAGACAGAACCCTAGGACAAATGGTAAAAGCAAAGCTATACAGACAAAATCACACACAGAAGCGTGCACATACACACAACAATAGAAAAAGGGAAAAAAATATATGTATTGTTGCTCCCAAAGTCCACCTCCTCAATTTGGGATGATTCGTCGTCTGTTCAGGTATTCCACAGATGCAGGTACATCAAGTTGATTGCGGAGATTTAATCCGCTGCTCCTGAGGCTGCTGGGAGAAATTTCCCTTTCTCTTCTTTGTTCACACAGCTCCCAGAGTTCAGCTTTGTATCTGGACCCGCCTCTGCGTGTAGGTTGCCTGAGGGCGTCTGTCCTTTGCTCAGACAGGACGGGGTTAAAGGAGCAGCTGCTTCGGGGGCTCTGGCTCACTCAGGCGGGGGGAAGGTGGGGTACGGATGCGGGGCGAGCCTGCAGTGGCAGAGGCCAGCGTGACGTTGCACCAGCCCGAGGCGCGCCGTGCGTTCTCCCGGGGAAGTTGTCCCCGGATCACGGGAGCCTGGCCATGGCGGGTTGCACAGGCTCCCGGGAGGGGCGGTGTGGAGAGTGACCTGTGCTCGCACACAGGCTTCTTGGTGGCGGCAGCAGCAGCCTTAGCGTCTCCTGCCCGTCTCTGGGGTCCGCGCTGATAGCCACGGCTCACGCCCGTCTCTGGAGCTCCTTTAAGCGGCGGTCTTAATCTCCTCTCCTCACGCCCCAGGAAACAAAGAGGGAAGTAAAAGTCTCTTGCCTCTTTGGCAGCTCCTGAGTTTTCCCCGTACTCCCTCCCAGCTAGCTGTGGTGCGCTAGTCCCTTCAGGCTGTGTTCACGCCGCCAACCCCAGTCCTCTCCCTGGGATCTGACCGAAGCCTGAGCCTCAGCTCCCAGCCCCCGCCCACCCCGGCGGGTGAGCAGACAAGCCTCTCGGGCTGGTGAGTGCTGCTCGGCGCCGAGCCTCCGTGCGGGAATCTCTCTGCTTTGCCCTCCGCACCCCCGTGGCTGCACTCTCCTCCGTGGCTCCGAAGCTTCCCCCCTCCTCCACCCGCAGTCTCCGCCCGCGAAGGGTCTTCCTACTGTGTGGAAACCTTTCCTCCTTCACATCTCCCTCCCACTGGTGCAGGTCCCGTTCCTATTCTTTTGTCTCTGTTTTTTCTTTTTTCTTCTGCCCTACGCAGGTACGTGGGTAGCTTCTTGACTTTTGGGAGGTCTACCGTCTTCTGCCAGCGTTCAGTAGGTGTTCTGTAGGAGTTGTTCCACATGTAGATGTAGTTCTGATGTATCTGTGGGGCGGAAGGTGATCTCCACATCTTACTCTTCCACCATCTTGAACCATACATATTTTTAAAACCCTTTGAACAGTACTGGCTTTACCAAAAAACTTTTTTTTTTTTTTTTTTTTACAGTGAATTGATTTCCCATTATGATTTTTTTTTCACTCAGACATTAACAGGCATCTAGTGTTGAATAAGACACTGATTCTACCTGTTGTCCTTAGAGCCTAGTGAATCATTACCTGAATAATCTTTTAAATAGACTTATGATAAGTGCTTTAAAGAACAAGTACAAGGCACCCTACGACTGATGAAACAAGGCATTCATCTCTTCACGTGGACAACCGGAGGAGGTCAGGCTGGGTTTTCAGGTTTGGCTGTGCTGTGTAGGATGGAGGGGGCCATGTCTAGTGTCACCAAGGAGACTCTCATAGATGAGCAAGCAAGAAGGGTGATGGAGCTGAAGGATGAAGGGAGATAATAGATGGATCCAAATCTACTGTGGAGCTACAGCAATTGGACTTGGGGACTGGATGTGAAAGAGAAGTGAGAGAGGCAGGCATGGAGGACTAGTTATAGATTCCTGGCAGGAGCCCTAGCAGGATGGTGCGTGGGTTTACGGAGTTGGGGGGTGCTGGAAGAGGACCCGGTTTTGGTGGGAGGGTCCTAGATGTGGTGTCACTGTGCTAAATTCAAGTGCTGGTGAGAGAGCGGAGTGGGCGTGTCAGGCAGGCAGTTGGATGTGTGGACCTGCAACTCAGAGATAAACTGAGTTATAAATCTTGGCATCATTGGCCTGGAGAATCCAAAGTTCATGGTACATGAGACCATGGTGGGAGAGTATAGACTGGGAAGAAACGGGCCTAAACCCTCACACTGAAAGGTTGAATAGGGAAGGAGGAAGCAGCAGGGGAGACTAAGAAGCTTTCAGAGAGGTAACAACTAGCAGTCAATGCCGGAGACTTTAAAATCAGCAGTGTCATCATTTTGATTTTCATGCTGAGTGAGAATTCCTGTGTAATAGTAACTGTCTGTGAGAACCAGGAGACTGACTTTCAGATTCGTGCACCTGGGATTTCCTGGGCCTTTTGTATAATTGAAAAAAAAAAAGGTTATTTTTTCTACCACTTGACAATGTTATGGGTAAGTATTAAATAATGTCTATGATGCTAAAAATTAAATGTTAGGAGTAGATGAATGTTGAAGCCAACGTCATAACTAGGTGTTCTCTTAGCGGATAGTCACAGAGCCACTCTCAACCAAAAATACCATTGCATTTATAGAGTTTAAATATATGAAGCAGCATTTCTTTCTGCCTGCAAATATTGTTACCATTTATTGATGGCAGTTTGATAAAACATGGTTCCAATCATATGGGAGTCGCCACTGGGGGTGAACACTGAGCCTCACACGTGGTTAGGAATCACCTTTTTTTTCTTTTCTGGTGTTAACTCCAAAGATAAACCAGTCGAAGGACAGTTCATCATTATTAATGTATTAGGTAGCCTAGGCTTGGAAGAGTTCGAATCACTTTAAAAGTTTTCTATAATCAATAAAATAGGTATTAATTTTCACAACATTCTCTGCAAAGCAGGTATACTTGAAACAATCAATTAATATGTGTTCTTTTTCCTCCTAGGGCTCCCTGGGGATCCAAGGCCCCCAAGGTCCACCTGGAAAAGAGGGTCAGAAGGTAAGTAAACACAGAACAACTGGCATGCATTACTAACTCAGGGGTTACTTATTTCTGAACACTTATAAAAATAAAATCAAAATACAGCAAGCAGATGGGCACGAGGAGAATATCAACTACCTGAAAGCCGAAATTTGAGATTTGAGATTTTGACAGCGCTTTTACAATCCAGAAAATTCTATATAGTTTCCAGATTGGCAGCACAAATGTGGAGATATAATTTGGGTGAAATGAATTAACCATAATTTGATCTGGAGCACGTTGGTCCTATTTTGGGGTTTTTGAGTTAAGCTCATCTTTGCAGAGTTAAGTTTGATGGGTTATATTTGTGGAGTTCTAGCCTGTTCATGAATTCTGTAAAGACTGTGGATATCAACTACATTCTTTAGCCAAATTAAATTGCTGACATTCGTGACTCTTTGTAGTTACTTTCCTGCCTTTGAGATAAAGTATGTAGTATGTGGGTACTTTGTACTTGCCGTGGGAGTATAGCAATCACCTTCCAGGGCAGTTAGGCTTACTGGCTCCCCCTAAAAGGAACCCCTGCAGTGACAGATAATTGGTCAGCTCTGCATGAACACTTTCTGCAAGGGGGCACCCCATTCTTGTCGTTAGTTGTTATTAACTGTTTTCAAATCATGTTAAAGTCTCCAAACATTTTATGTGTGCTTTCTTATATGAGTAGTATTTTGAACTTTTGTTACCTTATGGATGAGAGTTGTGTGACTCACAGAGTGTAGATGACTTGCCTAAAGTCATAGAACTACTAAAAAGTCGAGCCAGGACTTGAATTTGGGGCTTCTGGCTTTGGATCCCATGTTCTCTTTTACTGTCCCAGTCTATTGACCCCAAATCTCTTTTCAGTCATTTAAATTTATTATTCCCAGTTCTGCCCACTAGACTAGATGATGTCTAAGTTTTCTCAGTTAGAACATTTCTATGTCCAGTTTTCATTCACAGTGGCTATTTCAGTGAACAAAAAAAGGCTTAATAAGTTTTGATGGCTAAGAAAATAAAAGGGAAAATCTTGTGAATAATAGCTAACATTTATCAGCTACCTACATGTGCTAAATGATTCATATTTCATTTATTTCTCACAATAGCTCTGTGAAGTAGGTTCTACGATAGCCCTCACAGAGAAAACTGAGTTCGAACACTTTGCTAGTAAGTGGACTATGCTGATATTTTAAAAGTATTTACAAAATAGTCACATTTGGGTTCTAGTCTCAACACCTATGTGTACAATTATAGTTTCCCCTTTTACCTTTCCAGCCCCTCTCTATCCAAGTGTTCATTAATCCACGTGATCAATGTTTTAAATAGTCTTGGGGAACCATAGACGATTACTTCCCTAGATCTGTGTTTTTGAGGCTGTCTTAAGCGTTTTCACCCACTGGGGGCAGAGGACTAGACGAAATGATCATGTGAAGTTAATTTCCAAGCTTCTTATTCTATTTTCTCACAGTAATGACCAAGATGTCTGTTGTATCTAGGACCATGTTTCTGAATTAATTTCTGTCTGCAGCATCCAGGGAACATTTTCCTTCTAGTAACTCTCCCTTCCTGGAAACTGAGTGATAAATTATACTCCCTAGTTAATATCCAAAATATATAAGGAACTCATGCAACTCAATAGCAAAACAAACCAATAACCCCATTTAAAAATGGGCAAAGGAGCTGAATAGACACTTCTCAAAAGAAGACATACACATGGACAACAGGTATATGAAAAGGTAGCTAATCATCAAGGAAATGCAAATCAAAACCACAGTGAGCTCTCACCTCACACCAGCTAGAATGGCTAGTATCAGAAAGACAAGAGTCACGAAGTGTTGGCCAGGGTGTGGGGAATAGGGAACCCTCGTGCACTGTTGGTGGGAATGTAAACTGGTACAGCCAGTGTGGAAAAGAGTATGGAGGTTCCTCCAAAAAAGTAAAAATAGAACTACCTTACGACCCAGCAATCCCACTTCTGGGTGTATACCTAAAGGGAGGAAATCAGTATTTCGAAGAGATATGCATACTCCCATGATATGGAAACAACCTAAAGGTCTATTGACAGATGAATGGATAAAGAAAATGTGATTACACACACACACACACACACACACACACACACACAGTGGAATATTATTCAGCCTTAATAAAGAAGGAGATCTTGCCACTTGCGATAACATGGAGGAAACTGGAGGACTTTATGCTACATGAAAGAAGCCAGACACAGAAATACAAATACGCCTTTGCATGTGGAATCTGAGAATGTAAAATCCATAGACACAGAGAGTAGACTGGTGGTTACTGGAGGCTGGGTAGAGAAGGGGGTAAGAGAAGATGTCAGTCAAGGGATACGATTTTTAGTTATACAAGATGGATAAGTTCTGGGGACTTAATGTACAACAATGAGACTGTAGTTAATATTGTGTTGTATACTTGAAATTGGCTAAAAGGGTAGATCTTAAGTGTTTCCACCACAAAAAAAGTAACTATTTGTGAGGGGATGGATATGTTAATTAGCTTGATTGTGGTGACTTTCACAATGCGTAAGTATATCAGATCAAGTTGTATACCTTAAATATATAAAATTTTAATTGTCAACAATAACTCAGTAAAGTACAATGATAAATAGATTTTTAATTTCAACTCCAAAAATAACCCTAGGTGGTTTGAGATGGAAATTATGGAGTCAGGTGGGTGAAGCTAGGCAGTATGTTTGAATTCTTCCCCCTGTGGCAGAGCTTTTTTTTTTTTTAATTTTGTGTGGTAAGAACGTTTAACATGAGATCATCTCCCTTAAGAAATTTTAAGCATACAAGGAACTTGTACTTCTGACTTGTACTGACATGTGGTCAATTCAAGGTGCCTCCTCCTTTATTTTAATGAAAACTTCTTCCCAGTCAGATCTTCATCCATCCTGCGATTGTGCAGTTGTCTTTCTTTATCACAGAGTAGGAATTGACCCTTGTGATAGTTAAATTTCATCTTCTGGATTTTAGTTTCTAATACCATTCTATTGTGTTTTTTTCCAGTGAAATAGCTCCCAGATTTACATCACCTTAAATTTTGATAAGCCTACCCGCTGAGTCTTCATTCATATCACTAATAAATCCTGAGCAGAACAGGGCCTGAAAACTCTGAGTAACACCAGCAAAGCTGCCATCTTGTCTACCATTGATATTCGTGTGACATGATACAAGTCATGTACAAGTACATTCGAACTCTCCCTCCTTCCAACCCACATTTCTTCATTTGGCTTGTAAGATAATTATGAGAGTCTTTGTCAGACTAGATGAAATGAAGAATATTCAGATGAGGCTCTTTGAAAATAGTAATGCTTCAAATTGAAATTGTACCCTAGCGAAGCTTACATTTCAGAAGAAGGTGAATTAAAGAATAAATTAAACTTATGTAGTCTTCATGATAATTTTGGAGGAACGTATTCAAATTGTTAAGTTCAACCGCTATATTATGCAAATTTACTCCATTTATAAATATGTATAGTTCAGATAATTTTATATTACTTTTATTCTAACTTATCAACGAGTAACAGTGTCAGAAACTAAGGAATGTAATAGAATTTTGTAGATAATGTTAGGCAAGGTTTATCATTATTACTACTGCTCTTTCACAAATGCCATATTTATAGAGGAGAGCATTTAGATCAGGTATTATTGATGTTATACACATTTACAAATGATTATTTCCAAATGTACTCAGAGATTTATTCTGCTTTTTCAGTTACTTAGAAGTGAAGCAGATTAAAGAAAAAAGCATTCTTACATATTTACATTTAGACCCATCTTAGTGCCACCATTTCTTCTCTGCTCAAGAGTTAGGCAGCACTCAGCTCTTTTGGACATGCAAATGTACATGTATATGCATGTGTGTGTGTGCATACACACAGACAGACACACACACACTGAAAGCTAAGACCTGTAACTTTTCATTTCACTGAACGTTGCAATAGAAAACAACAGAAAAATCTAGGAATTTAAAATTCTTTTCTATTGACCCATTGTCAAGAAAACTCATATTTTGATTACATGTGTTTGATCAGGAATGAATTGACTATCACTGAGTTTATTGAAATGAAATATAAAATATGTGCAAGTTTATGCACCTTACTCCTAGGCATAATGTCTTTAAGGAAAGTAGAAGAAATCATTGATTTGTTGGTTTTCCTCAATGATTAAATAGAGGCTAGCCTGTATTCTACTAATATCTCTCAATTACAGTGAGTTTCAAACATAATTGTCACATGTAAGCATACCAAACATTATAGAAAATGTTAATAATACTGCTAATAATACCACTGTTCTTGTATTAAGGCTTAAATAAATATAAATATAAAAAAATTTTCTCTTTAACCCTTTGTGTAGAGTTTTCTATAAGCACGATAAGAACATTATTTTTTCCCAAGTACCACACCAAAATTCTGTTTGAAATTTTCATTAGTTGACTTTATTCTCTTTATTGTCTTGTAAGCTACTAAATTTTAGATAAGTGTTCATTTAATAAAACATAGTAGTAGTATGCTTCTGGTACTTAAAAGCTGCTGTTAGCCATAACAATGTTTTGTGGTGATATATATCTGAGATTTGTGGCCTTTTTTTTTTCTTAACCTCCTTATTTCTTATTTGAATCTCTTATATGCCATTGTTTTTTCCATTTGTTATCTTTTGGAAGTCCTACAAGTGAAACATTTGGCTGGCATATTTTGGGATCTCACATCCTTTATAGATTAACACAATTAAAAAAATTCAGCTAATGTTGAATATTGACCCTGAGCCGCAGGTGAGAGTGTGTCAGGGAGCAGTAAGGGAAAGCAGCATGGGGACCACCTGCCTGGACACCAAGAGGATGTCCAGCCCATGATGGCAGAGGAGGACCAGGAGGGGGACCGGTATACTGCAGGGCCAGGAAGTCAACAGAAGAGCGTTTCAAGATGCATGGAGGGTTCAACAGCATTAAAATTTGGAACAAATTTGGAGGAGAGATACTGGATAAAAGGAGAGGTGGCTGGAATTGGTACCAGCTGAGAGAGAAGTTTTAGTTGAATAAATAAATGGGAGAGCATTAGAAACAAAAATTGCAAGAAAAGATGTGAGGGAATTAGGGGGTGAATTGTGAGGAAGGAGAGGCAGCAATGGGGAATCTGGGAGAAAGAGAAGGACGGGAATTGGATGTGAGCCCAAGAAGGTGTCTTAATGAAAAGTGGAGTATTTCAGACGGCTGACCATGTTCATGGAAGTTTACATGAAACATCTCAAAAGAATTGGCATTTATAAAAATCCCCTCGAAGATGTAGATTCCTTATAGGATTTCCTAATATCCCTAATACCCAAAACATAAAAAATAAGTATCATTTTAATGTAACCTTGGATTTCTCCTTTATAGTCACATTAAAGTGCATGTCTGAACAATCTCAGGGCCTTTTGTTAAAGTCCCTCTGGGTCTCTGAAAGAACATTTATTGGTGAATCAGCTAGTGACTGCCCCGAACAGAAGTTTGTTCGGCTGGACCAAGATGACACCACACTCTTGCGTTCTTTGTTGCTGGACCCTAATTTTGATCCTGAATAGAAATTTTATGTTTTAAATGCCTTACAAGCCACCCCGTGTGTTTTATTTTAATTAATTTTTATTGGAGTATAGTTGCTTTACAATGTTGTGTTAGTTTCTACTGTACAGCAAAATGAATCAGCTATACATATACATATATCCCCTCCTTTTTGGATTTCCTTTCCATTTAGGTCACCACAGTGCATTAAGTAGAGTTCCCTGTGCTATACAGTATGTTATCATTAGTTATCTATTTTATACATAGTATCAATAGCGTATATGTGTCAATCCCGATCTCCCAATTCCTCCCACCTCCCCCTTGGTATCCGTACATTTTTTTCTCTATGTCTGTGTCTTTATTTCTGCTTTGCAAATAAGTTCAGGTATACCATTTTTCTAGATACCACATGTATGCCTTTAAATACAATACTTGTCTTTCTCTTTCTGACTTCACTCTGTATGACACTCTCTAGGTCCATTCACGTCTCTACAAATGACGCAATTTCATTCCTTTTAATGGTTGAGTAATATTCCATTGTATATATGTGCCACATCTTCTTTATCCATTCCTCTGTTGATGAATATTTAGGTTGCTTCCATGTACTGGCTATTGTAAATAGTGCTGCTATGTCAGTTTAGCTTCTCTGCCTGTGCTTGTCCTTTTTTTTTCATTTTTATTCCTTCCAAGCAGCCATCCATTTAATTGCCTCATTTTAACATTTTTGTGCAGATTCTACTTTTTTTACTCTCCCTTGAAGTGCTTGCTCCAAGCCACCCTGAAGCCTGCGTCTGGGGTCAGGGTTCCTTGTGTCCTAAACAGCATGGAGAACTCACCCTACTTAGGGTGTGTCCCATCAGGGTGTGTCCTTCGCACCAGCCCAGACTTGATGGCAAAGGAACTGAGTCATATTTCCTTCACGAGGGGGGAGTCTGATGGTCAGTCCTGCAAAGGCACAGAGGACAGGGCAGGCCATGTGTCTGCTGGCTTCTCAGTGTGTAAGCAACATAGGGGATAATATGGAGGCAATTCAGATCACCTGGATTTAAACCCCAGCCTCACCACCTCTTAGCTTTGTGATCTTGGGCAAGTTCCTCAGCCTCTCTGCCCCTCAGTTTCCTCACTTAGAAGATGGAGATTCTAATAACCCCTACCTACCTGGCAGAGTTGTTGTAAGGAGCGTGCCAGGTAGGGGTTAGATGTTGTCATGATTCTCACCTGCAGCCTGCTGATCTGAAGCTGTGTGCAGACGGGAAAGTAAGTATGTGAACTCAGAGTATTAGGACTTGATTAAAGAGAATGTCTAATTGGTCAAGAAAAAGTACTGAAAGTAAAATGACTGCTTTAACTACCACTCCGTTGAACTCATTTTATTTAACTGTTACTTGAATTCTTACTTTATCAGGATGTCCATGCTCATGTTCTAATGCCCCAGAAGCTTTATGAAGCCCAATGTTTATCCAGTTTCACAATAAACTTAAGTATATTAACAAGTTTGGAAATGTTGAGTAGATTAAGTCGTTTTCCTTGAAGAAGCAGAGATGAGTGTCCTCATTGTGGAGTACCTAAGACCTTAGTGTTTGTTTTGTGAACAAATTTGTGCTGATCATGTATAAATTCACTAAGGCGTTCATGGAAAAACAACTTGTTCTTCTTTTGGCTTGTTTGTTTCTGAGCTGGTTTATATGCATTACCTAAGGCAACACAAGTAACATAAATTATGTTCTCATAATTAGTGAGTTACATCCATCTCCTTAGGAAAAAGGACGTCAAAATCACTGCTTCTGTGAAATCAGCACACACCACAGGACTCATCCAAGTAAAATTTTCCTTAAGCTGAATTGTTTTTATGGGGCTTGACGTATTTTTCAAGTGAAATTATGCCATTATGGCCTCACCATGACCAGTGGCAGCTTAAATAGAACACACACAAAGCCAGTAAAGCAGATCAGAACTGCCTCGCAGTGTGGTAAAAACAAGCATCTCTTCTTACTTGGAGGGTGCTGACTTCAGAGCTGTAGAATGACCTCAGAGTTTCAATGAAGTGAGTTCAGGGCCTGGTAGAAACCACTATGGTTTTCTGTAGTTGTAATTCCACTATTTTACATGTGCTTGAACATGGGAGAGGAGACTTATAAAGAATGGATAATGATGAACTTTCAGTTTCAGGACGTAATTTGGTTAGTTGCACATTAAGGTGAGAGGAGAATATAAGATTGTCTTCTTATCTTTATGTGTTGAAACCAACAGTGCCCTTTAGAATGCATAGTGAGTGTATCCATAATTCTGCTCAGTCCCCAAATCAATGCCTGGTATCCTTGTACCAAGGATTAGTATTGCTAAGAGAAAAAAGTCAACACATTATTTTAAATAATAGTTTTAACCCTGGTCCCATGTAGAACATAAATATGGAGGGAAAGCATCTTTTTTGCTTGGGCTCCATGTATAAATATGTAAACACACATGTTGTAAATAGCAACTTAGAGGTTTTGCATTCTGTAACTAGTGGTTTGTGTTTATTGCACGTCTTAAACTCCCTGGCATTCAGATGACATCTTTTTCCACTTACTTCCTGTGATATTTCCTGAGGATTTCTTCTTAAGGATTAGAGAGTTTCGGAGAGATACCATCCATCTTTAGCACCATCTGCCATTTAGATGGGAAACTGGGAAAGTGTGTACCCTGTTCAGGTCCAGAGAGCTATGCTGCTTTCCCCCAGCGCCTTTCATGAATGTGCAAAACCAACATGAGACTCAGAGGACAGAAATCATCAAATCTCCATACCTGACTCCTGTATGCAGAGTACTGTACCTGACTTTGGGGAACTGTTACTATTTTTTCAGTACCTGATATTGCCAGCTTTGCCTTTATTTGGCTTGCTTTCTAGAAACTCACTTATCATTTAGGATTATCTAGTTATCCACAGTTTATCTATAAGACTATTAAAAACAACACTTATAAAAGGTCAATATTACATAATTGAGAAAACACTGAGTTAAATTAACCACTTAGTGAGAAAAGTATACTGTGGTATAATTTCTATGATATAATCATATGTTGGCTTTTTTTTTATTGAAGTGTAGTTGATTTACAATATTATATCAGTTTCAGGTGTACGATATAGTGATTTGATATTTTTATAGATTGTACTCCATTTAAGTTATTACAAAATATGGCTATATTCCCCTGTGCTGTACAACATATCCTTGTTGCTTATTATTTTATGCATTATAGTTTGTATCCCTTAATCCCCTACCCCAGTCTTGTGGTGCCTCCATCCCTCTCCCCACTGGTAACCACTAGTTTGTTCTCTATACCTGTGAGTCTATTTCTGTTTTGTTATATTCGTTCATTTGTTTTATTTTTTAGATTCCACATATGAGTGGTAACATACAATATTTGTCTTTCTCTGTCCGACTTATTTCACTAAGCATAATAATCTCTAGGCCCATCTATGTTGCTGCAAATGGCAGAATTTCATTCATTTTTATTCCTCGGTAAT